>NW_028317916.1:4614750-4940500 GCF_062004578.1 Staurois parvus
GACATTCAGGCCATAATTTTCTAGTTTCTGACATCCCCTTAGTTACTCTACTTTTTTCCATTACATTGTAGACGGTAGGGGGTGTAAAACAGAACCTCAAATCTTCTTGTAAGAACTCTAAAATACAGATTAGTTCCTCTGTTATTATCTCTAGCTTCTGTGACTCTGTACTTACATTCTACTTCTGATGACACTTTAAACTGTGGCCTTTGCAGTAGCATTTGCTACTGGCCAAACTTCTTGCCATTCAGAAGACATGTCCATACAGAATAGTGCCTGCTAGTAAGATCCTGACTTGGGCATCTGGATATATCCTTTTGTAATCTCTGAAAGGGATGTTCAGTTTTTTGTAACTTCTATAGTAACAGGTAAAACAAGCAGCTGTATATTCAAAAACAACTGTGGTAAACCCTGGCACTATCCCAGGATCATTTACTAAGGCAGCCATAACTGATTTTGACTGATGACACAGTCCAAGTGTCAAGCTGAAGAGAAAAGAATGTCTGGCAGACCTAAAAGATCGACTTTTTCCAAAGTCCTGTTTCATAACATGTTGACCCCCCACTGTGGACCACTTTTTCTTCTTATTCTGGGGTCTTCAAAGTTAAATTATTAATCCCAGCTCTATTGGGCCAGAACTAGGGGTGGAATCTGTGAGTTGCACAGACCCAGCAAGTGTCCGAGCCTGTAATGCAGCACTCTTAGCCACCTGGTCTGCTTCCATTGTGTGCATTTTTATTTTAATATGGCTACCTCAGCAAAAAGCTGGAAGTCTGAAGAAAGCCAATCAATTAACTTAGCATGCTTGATTGGTTTGCCTGCTGAAGTAAAAAAAAATATCCCTTCAAATGAAACCAAAATCATGCACCACCCCAAAAGCTCTCTAATTCTCCTGTATTTATATAAATGTATACTCGTTTGATAGCTCACAGACTTTGCTAAAGCATTGAGCTCTGCTTCCTGAGCTGGGGAAGAAAGATTTGTACATAAACTTCAATACAAATTCATATTTTGTAAACCTTGCATTTGACAAATATTTAGTTGGGCTGTTTGCAATAATAGCTGCACAGAATTTGAGACCATTAAAGTTAAATAATTTAACAAAATAATGTCTGTACCTTTGTCTAGTTAGTAGCACCTTGCAAGTAGCTACTTCTCTGATATAGCTGGGTGATCCCATCATTACTGGGTCCAACTTGCATGAAATACATCACAATGGCTTGTTTTTTTCCTATCGTGCTCTATGTGTAAAAACTCCAGTTTCATGTTTTAAAAATACAACCTTTTCCTAGCAATATTCTAATTTCTCTTTGCTTGCTCTGTTGTTAGTTTTAGCCAGATAATACAAGTTTTAGTTTCCGTTTTACATATATTCCTGATGTCATGACATAATATATTATAACAATACCATGTGGTCATGCAGAGATGTCTGTAAACCCAAAGTCTTCTTAAGCTTATCACTGCACTTACAAGGACATGTCATTTCACAATCCACACATTCTGCTTTGGATTCAAACATAAAATAAAAATAAACAAAAATGTGCCAACAATCTGTATTTGAAAGAACAGAACATCATTAGCCAGATCAAAAAAACTATAAAACAGCTGGCTGCAGGTGACATCTATCCTGACAGGGTGTGTGGACTTGGTGAGATGAGCCTGTAATTTTATTTATTACTCTCACATCATGGACCACACATCATATTATCAGATCTTTAAACTGTATTTTTATAGAAAAAGTTCTTATGTATTCCATCCATCTAGGCTCTGATAAGTATTAAGGTAACTGCAATATAACCACCTCTAAAGTAACCCTCTATTACAAATTTTCCCAACAACCTATATTCCATTTCCAACCAAAAGTTGTCTAAACCAATTAAAATACTGTATATCTATATCATTAATAAAATGGATAAAATCATATCAGAAATTAATACTCAAGTGACAATCTCAATATCACACCCTAATTCCAATTACACAGACACATCTCCATAAGGGAGGATGCATTACCTCATTTCCCTTTTTAAAATGCATCGTTTCAACTATAAAAGGATATTTAACCCTTATTTTGCCATGTTTGCTAAACAGATTCAAAATAATTGTGATCATATTGTTCATCAGATTAATTAAGCTGGCACATAATGTTATTATTTTTTTTATCAGTAGTCACATCATGGGTGACCTGGCCAGGTTATCACTGATGTCTCATCTCAGCACATTCTTCTTATGGGAAAGAGGAAAGGAGGAGGGAAATCTACAGAGAGCTACAGGACACACAAAAGATGTAGGACTAAAAGCTACAGCATACCTATTCACACATATACACAATTATCTCTCTAAAATCACTTACATTTTTCCCATTTTTTACACAGCATATCATTATCTCACTTTCTTTTAACTGTCTTCAAAATGTCCTTGCCTAAGTTAGTTTTACCTCTCTAAATTCTGCTTTTTTTATTTTGTTCTCTGATATCCCTAGCATCCCATTCACTGTAATCCCATACTTAACTTATTCTAGCTCTTATGATCAGATGAGCGGCCATAGTGTTCATCCCATCTTTTTCCTCTGACCACATATAAAGTATTCTCTTTGGGCCAGGGACAAAAATTGTTATTCCTGTACAGTTTGCCTCTCATTTCTCTGTTTTGGCTTTTTCCCATGTTTTAGAATTTACTAGTTGTGGTGCCTTCCCCTAAATTCATTCCACAACTTAAAATCAAACATTCCCTTTGTGTCTGAGGTTACATTGTCAGTCACCCTTCATCCATTTTGCTCAAATAGATAGCTGTTCCTCTAGATGTTTAATCTGCATGATTCTTAGTCCCTGTGGACTTGGTAACCCTGTTATCCATTGTGGATCCCTGTCCACTTTAACCATTTATCTAGGAGCTCAGTAAAGGGGGAAACGTACCTTTGGTTCACATATTCTCTAGTGCTCCTCTTGCGCTGGGCATTTTCAGAGGGTACCCTCTTGCCTTTCATTCCCTTAATTTAATGCCCATAATGACTGTCCAGTCTTCTCTCTTCTCTACATGTGCTTATGCCCTCTTGCCTCTCGATCTATTACAGCAGATGTCTGCTTCATATACCCTGTTAACCAGCACTATTCTTTCTTTTCATGTCTATAACACTCCGATGGACATATATAATGACAGCATAACATATAACCACCAATCAATATAGTTTAAATAAGGGAAGTAAAATAGGTACCCTTTGTCCCAACAATGCCTTACCGATCATGGAAGTCAGATATCTCAAATGTCAGCAAAGGGCTTACCTCAGCTGGCTGATTATCAGAAATTCCCAGATCGACTCAGGCTCCTCGTTTTGGATTACCAGGGTCACCTGTAAATCCCCTCCTAGCTGGCTCACCATCTGTTATGGAAATTAATGCTCAAATTGTATAGACAATTTCATAGGCAATTCCTATCCTCATGTTGATTAGTAGTTCCAAATTAATAATAACTACTGCAGTAGGGAACAGACACAAAAAGATACACTCAGCATCTTTCCAAATAACTGTTCTGCTTACTGGGCACATTTCAAGTTTTTTTTACACATGATTACGTAGGTATCACATTAATATTACTATTGTACCTTTATGGTAACAAGAGGCATTACATAGGTGTTAATTTCTAATCAGGACTTGAAGGAATGCAAACGTAATCAAAACATTATAGTGCAGTGTGCAATACATGGCAAAACATACAACATAGAATACAATTTTATACAGAATTTACAAATTTCCATTATTGGAAATGTTTTAATGTCAGTGTTTTAAATCTTCAGATCTTGGCATTTAAATTAAAATTTAAAAAAAAACACACAATCAATGTGTGATGGGTATACAGTTTATTTTATCAAATAGGTATAAAGTCTATTTTTTTTAAAGTTCACCTAATAACTGAGGTTCTAAGCAATTAAATCAAATGATTACAAATGCCAGGTGGTGACAGTAAAAGATATCCCAAATATCAGCATAAATCTTAACACAGTCAAGAAAAATTATATATCCTAGCAGACCTCGGAATAAATTACAGTTCTGGATTCTCCAAGGTTTTAAAAGCAGCAGACTGTAATAAACAAAGTGAAAGATGGAAGAGAAGGATTTATAAAAATGCTCTCATTAATCTCATACATCCCCTGGGGTGTTAGGCTTTCAAGCATGTGCATCTATCAGTACTTCTGCTGCATCAAGTTCCTATTTCTATCACCTCCTCACTTTGTCGTTGGTACATGATTGATTACTTTATTTGCTGGCTAGCTTGGAGTTTGTATGGTAAATTCGATGTGAGTATTCACTCAGGTTATATGAGATGAGGTGTGGGCACTGGTTCTGCATCACAGTGCACTGCACATACTCATACATAATGATATCATATTTGTTCTACTAGTTATACTGTATGTCCTGTGCAATTTTCATTGATTAAAAATAGAGATTCATTCAATCTATAAAGAAAAAGAAGCCCCGTACACATGGCTGACAGACCACAGATGGAAAAAAAAGTGAAATTCATATTAAATGGAAATTTAACGAAGATGTGCAAATGTTGTTTATGTTACTATAAAGTTCTGCGTCCAGCAAGAAATGCATAAGTGTAATTCAACCAATGAAATAGGCAAAGCCATATTACAAGTGTGCTTTTACCGGAAGGGCTAGATTCATTTAACCTCCTTGGCGGTATTCCCGAGTGTAGCTCGGGGTAACATTTCAGTACCAAAAGCGGTAACCCCGAGCTACACTCGGGAATACCATGCGGCACTGCTCCGGCATGTGTTCTTCACTTACCTTACCCTGCGCTCCCACGATGTGTCCCCTGCAGCGTCCCCGGCCATCTCCTCCGGCCGATGCCGGCATCCGGCTTCTGTGTCCTGTCCCTGTGACGTCGGGACGTACGGGCGCCGCCGCCGCCGGCGGGAAATTTAAAAATTTTAAAAAATGTCATTTTTGTTTTTTTTTCATTTTACACAGTAAAACATTGCTGTTTCAACCTATTTCACATACATATTGTCCCTAGTGCTTTGTCCTGCGCCCTGCCTGCATTTTGTCTGTTCTTTCTGCCTGGAAACTGAGAAATGTCCATGGCGTCCAAAAAGTGTCCCTTTAGGTCAAAAGCGGTTTAGATCAGCTAGAGAACAGCGATAGTAAATCAGAACCACTTACAGAATTGAGTGATAATGATTCGTGGGGGAAATTCGTCATCAGAAACTGAAAACGATTTTGCGACTGAGCTCAGCAATGTGCGAACTTGGCGCTCTATTTCACATTTCAGTGTTTTTGGTTTGATTATATTATTGAATTAAATTTTTTATTATTTTTATATTATTTTTATGATTATTTATTAAATTATAATTTATGATTTTGTGTTTCAAATTTTATCATACCCGGGATGTTTACTAGACTCTTGTTCGGACAGATTTCAGTGAGTTTTTCCTAAAAATTACAGCCTACAATAAAAAAAATACATATTTCCATGCAAAAAAATGGTACCGCTTTCAGCACCAAAAATCTGAAATAATCATACCGCCAGGGAGGTTAAAGCAAACTTTTCTCAATTCAACATTAACAGGACTTGCTCTCATCTAAACAACATATCCTATTTCAACATACTGTTATTAAATACAATTAGGGCAATATTATCTTTCACAAGTAAAACATTCAAAAAGAACTTCACTTTCCCCGCAAGAAAGTCATTTCATGTGCCTTTTCCTTTATGGCAGTTTTTATGCTAAATAAATATACTCACAAATCTAGAAGATCCAGTGTTGTCCTCTTATCATGCATCATTCTCCTCCTATAGGTCCCACCTGTAAAAAAGAGAAATCAATAGATTCCCTCATCCACAGTGTTAAACAGTGTTAAAGGATGAATCTCTCCTGCTGGCTCTCATATTCTGACAGCCACTGCTTACATGGCTGTCAGAATACCCAAACAGTGACTGCATCTGATTGGCAGCAGTCAAGACAAAACAGGTGCACAATCTTTAGTACTAAATCAACACTGTTTCCATAAATACATGACTTAAGCTTGCGGTAGGAAATGCCATACAGATCAAGTGAAAATTAGGTGTCTTTCCCTTTAAGAATCTGTGTTCAGTAGTGCATGAAGGTAACGTCTACAGGCTTGGAAAATCCATATGTAAATGGCTAGAAAACTGGCTAAAAGATTGCATTCAAAGAGTAGTGGTTAATGATTCATACTCTGAATGGTCTAGGGTTGTCAGTGGTGTACCCCAAGGTTCAGTGTTGGGACCCTTCCTTTTTAATATATTTATAAACAATATAGGGTCTGGGATTAAAAATCCAATTTCTTTCTTTACACCAAGCTGTGCAGTGGAATAACATCCTTACAGCATGTTTCCAATTTACAAGCTGATCTCAATGCACTGTTTAATTGGGCAACTATGTGGCAAATGAGGTTTAATTTTGATAAATGTAAGGTTATACACTTGGGGGCTAAGAATATGCATGCATCATACATATTAGGGGGAGTACAACTGGGGGAATCAATGGTGGAGAAGGATCTGGGAGTTCTGGTAGATCACAATAATGGCATGCAATGCCAAGCTGAGGTTTCTAACGCAAGCAAAATCCTCTCTTGTATTAAAAGAGGTATAGACTCCAGAGAGAGAGATATAATTTTACCCCTGTACAAATCATTAGTAAGACCTGATTTAGAATATGCAGTTCAGTTTTGGGCACCAATTCACAACAAGAATATTGGGAAACTGGAGAAAGTACAGAGAAGGGCAACCAAACTGATAAGAGGCATGGAGGAGCTCAGCTATGAGGAAAGATTAGAGGAACTGAATTTATTCTCTCTTGAGAAGAGGAGATTAAGGGGAGATATGATCAACATGTATAAATACATCAGTGGTTCATATAACTTGGTGTAGAGCTATTCACCCTGAGGTCATCACAGAGGACAAAGGGGCACTCTTTACGTTTGGAGGAAAATAAATTTGATTTCAAACATGGAAGGTTTCTTGTGAGAGCTGTAAAAATGTTGAATAGACTCCCTCAAGAGTTGATTCTGGCCAGCTCAATGGAATGCTTTAAAAAAGGCCTGGATTCTTTCTCAGATATATAGGATATAACTGGTTACTAACATTTATAGGTAAAGTTGATCCAGGGAATATCCAATTGCCTCTGGGGAGATAAGGAAGGAATTTTTTTCCCTGCACGAGAAAATTGGATCATGCTTTGCTGGATTTGTTTGCCTTCCTCTGGATCAACTGTGGGTATAGAATTATAACTTTTTTTTTTTTTTTAATGGATGAACTGGATGCACTATTGTCTGTTTTCAGCTAGACTAACTATGTAACTATGAAGGTTCACCCGACGAAGACTTGTGTGTGATGAAACTTGTTTGGTGGGGCCTGTCTTGTGACTTCATCACCCCCCACCCCCCTACTGCTGACTGCCGAGCATTGAGGCGATGTCTGCTTGGTTTATCTCTTTTACATGGTGAGTAGCTTTTTATGCTCATATAAAGTTATATACTTTTAACAGTATTACATTATGTGGTCTGCCTTACAGAGGTAAGCAGGCTGAAGTTACTTCTTTTTTGAGGTCCATTGACTTAAGCACTTTTAATCTCTCAGGCCTGGTTCACACATATTAAGTTTGTATTTTATCTGTTTCTTCAGTGCTTTTTGTGGTGCCAACTTGTTGCTGGGCAGATTAAAACCGCAAAATGCAAAAATGCATAAAAAATGCATCAAAAACACACTACATGCATTTTCTGCAGCATCCCCATTGAAGTCTATTGAACCAAAAAAATGCACCGTTTTGCATTTAAAAAGTTCCTGACCCTTTCCAAAAACATAACAGCTGAAAAACACATAGATGTCCCATAGGAAAACATGTTAAATGGACTGTACTGTGTTTCTGCAAAAAGCGCCAAAAACGTATTGGTGTGAACCAGGTCTTATGGTTTAGAGATCAACAACATCTGGTAAGATGCTTGGACACTTGGTGATGTGAGACACAACGGGAAGCACTGGATTGTACATTTTAAGATTGCAGTATTTTGTTATGGACTTCATGCATATGCATTGAACACACATTCTTAAAAGGAGAGACACCTAAATTTGACTTTATCTGTATGATTTTGTTTATTGCAAGTTTATGTCATTTATTTAGGAAGCACGGTTGATTTAGTACTTTCTAAGGATTGTGCATCTATTTTGTCTTATTCAATTTGAGATTTTGTATTCAGACCAACAGTGTGCTGCATTCTTTGGGTATGTTGGTGAAGTATGCACAAAAGATAATTTCTAGTTTTATAGCTGTCACTGTTCACCCAAAAGTTTCCTTCGTTATTTGGATCAAAGCTTGTTGAGCTGCCTAGAGTCAACAGGGCTTGAATTTTGGCTGATTCAGCAGGAATTGGCCAAAATTTGAGCCATCTATTTCACAGGATCTAACCCAAACCCTGATGATTCAATTGTTTCTGTCACAAATGCACTAATACAACTACAATCACCTCAAACAGGATCTAACCCAAACCCTGATGAAAAACTAAAATCCAAAGTCGTATTGTTATTGAAAAGGACTTACATATACAAATCAAAAAGTATGCTCAACTTTAAAGACATAGGAGGGTAAAGGTTGTCAATTGGGGAGCATCAATATAAATGATAAATGATAGAGGGGAACTCAGTCCTTACAGGAGCACAAGTGCAGGGCATATACAATTGGGAAGGCTGTTCACAGTCTCCACATCAGAACTCGAAAAGTATATTTCCACTTAATTCTAATGCTTCAACGGTGTCCCTTGTAATTTCAACTTTGCCTCTTTGAACAAGAAAAGCTATGGAACAAATAAATATTAAATTTATGTCATTGGTCAATAATTATCTGTGAAATACACAAATCCAAATATAGCCCTGGCTTTAAATATCTGGGAGTGAAAAAGAAATCTTTTGGTGCACTACCTTGAACCTGCTTCTTAAAGAGAAGCTACACTTAGTAATGCTCACATGTTCTGCTGATTCATGTCAAGTGTGAACATTAGTAATAGGTCTGCTTTAAATGTACTATCTGGCTACCTTTATTGATACGCTCATATGTGATTTAGAAAACAGCCCAGACCAAAGCAGGCTGGGCTAAAAAAGGTGCCGATCCACAGCTATGCTGTGCAATGCTTACATTGCTCTTTGTATGTTACTATTTGACATAACTGCAGAAAATATTTTGAATTGTAGGGAAAAAAATTCCTATGTTTAATTTGAATATTGTACAGTTTATAAAAGTGCATATAGATGTTAATGAATTTGAGAAGTATCCCAATTATTTATGCTCATTCAAATCACAGCAAAGTTATAGCATTGGGAGGAACTTCAAAGTTATATATGCAGTTTTATTTTACTAATAACAGATGTAAAAATGCATGGCATGTAGGTTAATAAATCATAACAAAACCATATGTTTTTCTTTATTTATCCATCAATATTACAATTGCATTTTGTGTACTGCAGTCACTGAATTCCAATTTTTTACATTCTTTTTTTTTACCACATCTTTCCTTAGAGACCCGTAGTTCTATGTAATATAAAAAGCTGCCAAAGTAAAAGGTTTCACATGACTGAATGATTGATGTTTTATTGTTATATTGTTAGAAACAATGCATTTACCGATTTAATTAGTTAAATAAAAGTATGAAAGCTAGAGAATTAAAAATGGTGTTTTTAATATTTTTTTCAAGAAATATATACTGTATATACATAAATGTATATATATTGTAGGCTAAATAGTGACAACTGCTGTCTACACACAATAGGACCTGTCTAACCCTCTGGCCAGGGTTACACTAACTGAAGTTCTGTTCATGACAATGCCCTTGTGTTGGAGCACTCAACTGGGTAAATAAAAAAATGGCCAAGTGGTCTCTTACAGCTGATGTCACAGTTTTTTTCCCATGTGAGTTGAATCTGTCAAATGTAGTGCCCCTCTAGGTAGCCAGAGGAACTAGATAGTTTTCTTAGTAAGAAAGGCTGAATAGCAGCCTGGGCATGAGTCAGCCTGGGTGTGAGTCAGCCAGGTCAGTTTAGGTCAGGACTGAGGGCTCTGCAGGTCAGTTCCATGATATCTCCCCCTGGGCAGCCGTTGAGTGTGGCAGAGCCTGCTCAGCAGCAGGAGAGCTTGGGTGGAAGACGAAGTTAGAGACTGGGATGCAGGAGCCTGGGAGGGGGCCCAGTGGGAAGAAGCCTACCTCCAGGTTGAGGCTGGAAAATAAGATCTCTCAACCTCATCAGTACCCTGAGAGGGGGCCACCTGTGCAGCAGGGAAGGAGCCAGCCCAGCAGAAGGCCTGAAGGCAGCCATCAACCCAACAGGCTCACGAGAGAAGGAGAGTGAGTACTCTTACACCCCCTTGGCAAGATAAGGGTAGAGGGCATTCAGATGGGAAACCTGACTAGCCCCCATCTGGGATTGTTTCATCTAAGGAGACAGATTCTTGGCCTCCTTCCCCAGGGATTCACCCAGTACAGCTGGATGAGGAGAGGATTCATCTGGGGTCTGGAGTGGTACATCAGGAGAGGCTGGAGAGCTCTTCAGGAAGAAAACCCTTTTGCTGTGTAGAGACTTGTACATAGTTGCTTAGGAGTTGAAGTTCCCTTGGGCATCCCATACACCCCTCAACCCCATCCAAGTTCAATACCCCTACTAAAATTTAAAAACCAAGCTCGAGCACTGTTTACTGTCTCCAGAATGCAAGTCTGTGAAAAATGTGTATTGCCTGGCTGTGCAGGACTATAGGAGGACCCAAAACTTCAGCAACTCTTAAGAGGGTAGTGATACACAAATAAAAATAACCATTTTCTGGGCTAATAGGTAAGGGGGTATAAAAAATTAGCATGGGAGGAGGGGGTGGTCACTGCCCTGGGGAACACATAGCAATGCAAAAAAGGAAGATGCTATATATAGCTAGAAGAGAATTTTAAATGCTTGTAACATGCCTGGGGGTGCCCTAATCCTGCCTGTGGGAGGGTGCATCACTGTGATATGCAGAAAGTGGTGCAGCATCACTGACATTTACAAAGGAAAAAAGGGTTTAAATTGCTAGCTTTTTTTTAAAGAAAAACAGAACACATACCACTCCAACAGACTGCTATGTACTCTGGGCAGCCTTTTGGAAGTAGTGTGTTTTTTAACGAAAAAGAAGCAGCCAATGAAATGTATTTTGCCAGTAATTCTAATTTATCATTGGTTTTCTTTGTAAATGTCACTTTTGCTATATCACATCCTACATCAAAAATGGAAAAATATTTGCATAGCGTTCTACCAAAATACACAACAAATACACATCAAAATAGACACCAGACCCTTTGAGACTGTATGAATTTAAGAGATCTATTCCAACCCTAAATACAAACAAGGAAGAGGAGAATTCAAAGAAGGAAAGGGAAATGAATGTGTCCTTCCCCTTGTGATGGTGGTTTTGCAGGTGAGGGGCTTATTGGAATATGTAAGCCCCCTTTTATAACAATGGCGCCATGAGATGTTACCCACCCCCCTATGTGAATGCGTATGGACTAAAAATACCCAAGCATTTGACAAGTTCTTTATTTAAAAAAGATTTCCCAAAAAGTCTCTCATTGCCTGACGCCCACCTACTCACCAAGAAGAAAAAACAGATGGCACACATGACTGATCCCAACAGTACTCAAAGCCAAATGGCAGCTCCCTGAGCTGTCTTCAGCCATATAAGGAAGGTACTAGGATAGTAATGACATCATTGCCCAAATATGGATATTTTCTATTTCACTACCCATATTTGGGTTGTGCTATCACTGCTATCCCTGTCCCTTAGCCTTATGCAGCCAAGAATTTTGGTGACGTCAGGGACACAGAGGGTACAAGAACCTGTAGTTTCCACAGGAACCATTAACAGTGGTAAGCTGTCATATACTAGTAAAAATACCACATCTATATATGATTCTTTAGCGAAGGGGCTAAAGTTTGGGTTTTCATCTGAATACCTGAACAGCCAAAGTTCAGACCAAACTTCTGACAGAATCATTTGTTCATCCCTACTAGATACCATGAATAGTTGGAACAATAAACATTCTGGATAGCTGACTACTTTAAATCTTTATTCTGTCTAAATGTTTCTGGATCATATACATTTTGAGCCATAGTAGTTCATTTAAGGCTATGGCAATTCTACCTCCATAATGGGTTTGAGTTCCCCAATGTTCCTTTGTATACACAGAACTGAAAAGTTATTTAATACATTTGCCCTCTTTGTTCCCAGTCACCAACTCTAAATTACCTTGTAAAGGGCATATATGCTCAGACCTGACTTTGAGATCACTTTTCACATAGAGACAGACACCAGCATTTTTACATTTTACCCTATGTCTCTGAAAGAGCACATAGCCAGAAATATTAATAGCCTGATCGTGAGAAGAATGAAGCCAAGATTTATCAATACCAATTAAATCATAGTTTTTTTCATGCACTAAAACTTCCAACACTCTTATTTTGCTTGGCAGACTTCTGGCATTGTTGAACATAAAATTCAATTAATGCTCACATTTTGCATTTGTATTTTACATTTTATGTAGTACAAATAGTACTATAATTTCCAATGGTTGTTTGTAATATAGGAACTTTCTAATCATTTGCCATAGCCCTATCACCACCCCCCCCCCCCCATTTCACCCACCATTCTGGTCTGAACCTTGACTGACCTGTTTGCCCCACTATATTCCAATTCACCCTCCCCCCTCAATCCTAGTTGAAATACTCCTCCAGCCTTCCCATAAACCTCTCCCTCAGCACAGCAGACCTTCTATTTAGGTGCAAACAATCTTTATTAGCATATAGGTTGTATCCCAAGGAAACATCAGCCCAGTGCCCCAGAAACCCAAATCCTTCCCTCTTTCACCAGGTCTTTAGCCATGCATTCAGTTTTCTAACCACCGCAACTTTTCTGTGTTCTCTAGTATTCTAGAAATTATCACCTTGGAGATTCTTCTCTTGGAGCTCCTTCTCCTCCCACCCAGTGAGAAGGTTTTAAGTATATTTGTGTATTTCGGGTATTTACCGTGAAGTGCAGATATAGCAAGCCACTTCACAAGTAGCAAGCAACCTAAACATTCCCACAGTGAAAAGTACAGTAGCAAAGGCTAAATACAACATAAATAATATAGCTTAATGCTGGAATGACTAGGCAGTAGAACAGCAAGGAAAGGAAGAGGTAACTGCACACTGTACAGAGTGAACTTACAGTTTTCCTGTGACAAAGCTACATTTTCAGTGTTGGAGGCTGAGATACATTAATTTATTGACACTGATTTAAACAGTTACGTAAGAATAACTAGAACAAGTCACTTTTTATAAAATAATTTTTGCAAAACTTCATGGTTGAATTTATGTATAACGTTCAATACAGTTGCAAACATCATTGCCTACATCGCTTATTCTCCCACAGTGTTCCAACTTCATATGCAAATGAAGGTGTTCCTCTGCTACAAGTCAGGTAAGGGTTTGGTATTGCTTATCTGGTCCTTCCCTGTTTGTTAGTATACTGTTTCTGCTGGCTAATACCTGGAGTGCTCATTATCATAGTACACAATGGCATGCTATGGTTTTCTGTTACTCTCTTGGGGCCCTGTTCCTCTTTTTCTGATCATGATTCTGATATTGCTCTATGTTGTGAAAGGGTGGGAATACTTTTCTTGCTTTCTTCTTGGTATTCAACGTGGTAGCTGCAAAATCTTTCAACAGTGGCCACAGATTTAGTAATTATATTATGATTATATGATGAATATGAACTTCTGGGGATACTTGGACTGTAATTCAGTTAAATTATTTCAAAGTACAATTTACACTCTGTTGCACCAAAAGGTGGTGCTTTTTAAAGGAAATCATGGAAAAAAAAGAATACAAGTATTTAAAAATACTTTAACAGAAATGGAAATTAAAGCATACATAAATGGTAGCAAAGTAATTTGGAATATGTGACTAGGCAATTGTCATCACTTCCAGTTGCGGCCGAGACTGGAAGGTCATTGTATACATTGTCTGGAACACTGATGAGCCTGATTTGACTATTGTAAATGTGAGAAGTTCACTTTTTGTACAATAACATGTATTTTAATGACTACATTATGGGCACCCCCCCCCCCTTTGTTTTGTTCTGCCCTTTTGAGCAAGCTATGATTTTGACTGAGAGATCTTAAAGATCTGAGGGAGAGGCCCTTGAGTGGAGAGACAGCAGGATATAGCCCATGTGAACTGACAAACAACTGACCTATATGAGAGTATGGGTCTTATATGAAGTTGAGCAGCCACTCTACATGGATGGTGGAGCACAATAAATACTTATCATCACAGTGGTGAAGTTTTTTGGAATTAAGGGCTGATCCAATACAGATATATATTTGCACATTGATTACTCATAGACTGTGTGGACATTTTTTTTGCCGTATGTTCATCTGTTTATTTATGTACTTTACACCAGCATGGTTTCTATATTGATTCATTTATATCACAGAGCTATGTAGATGGATTTTATATATGTATTGTATGGCACATAACACTTTATTTGAGCTCAAAGTTTTTCTATTTATTTAGTGGCTATTTATGTACCTGATGGATATATGAATTAGAATTGCAGCACTGAGGTTGTAGTATTAACACAAAATTGATTATCACAGGTCATAGACTAGTTGTTGAGATTGTGCTGCACCCTTGTTTTATTTATACTGGTAAATTTGCTGCATACCGAGATTGCTTCATTTACAGGTGATTTATAGGACTGTGAATTACAGCATACATAGCATCTTGACACACATTGTGCCAAATGAATTTCATAACAGACCGCATGAACTGAAAAAATGCACATTGTAAAAATCCCCTGCCACAGCTGCATGGCTTAAGAACTTGTTACAGTTTAACGTCCATACTCTCAGCACAATTTAAATCTCACGCATTAAATTATTTCATTGGTTCCATTGGCTACAAGAGAATAAAACTGTAAATGTTGGCACAATCAAAAATATACTGTCCAGATGGATGATAAATAAGAGCTACACGTAGATCACCAGCCAAACAAGTGAGAGGATGAAGAAAAAGCTTTCGTCTGTATCCCAATCACACATTGTGAGGGTAGTGCTGAACTGTGAAGTTCACATTTAACCACTGGAAGAAAGCAGGTAGAAAACGACATCAAGGTCAGCTGATTAAGAAAACTTTCATGGAGGCTATCATTATCTTTAATGGCCCTTTTAATCAGCCCATAATTTTTTATAGCTGCTTCAATCTTGTCTGCAATATTTTGTTGTCATTGTGTTTGGATGCATCTAACTGAGATCTCATTTAAGTGCTATGTGAAAATACCAAATAAAAGACACTTTGGCTTGTCAGCACACACATACATCATATTTTATTTAAACTACTTTTGCTGTAGCAATTTTTATAAAAATCCATGTAAAGTAAAAGGTTTTATAGCATTATGCATAAATGTGACTCTAATGTAAAAGAAAAAAAATCTTTTGCTTTTAAGTGTACTTGTACAGGCATAGTTATCAATAGGGTATGGATGACATTATCCAAGATAATTTATGATTATATTAAAAGACCAATAAACCTAAAACACAATTTGGCTTATGAAAATAGCCTTAAATAATAATAGCAGAGCAGGTTTAAATGTTTGCATATACCCTAAATTAAGCTATCTCAGATAAATTTGTGATGGAATAAAGCTATATTTGAATATATGCAGGGATAAGCTTTGGCAACTAGAAACAAGGAAACCAATCAAAATTTGCTATAACTTCAAAATTCACCTTGACACTTTATACCTAGCAAACAACCAAAAAAGTTTTGTGATAATGTTTTGTTGAGGGAAGGGATGTTGGCTAAGGCGTGTTTTAACTTCCCAACATTCTGTACCATTTCTAGCCTCTGCCTGCAGCACATCAGCCACTGTTTTTGTAAAATAAATCTTTATGGGTATCATTGAATTTTTGTTGCATTATCAATTTAATGATAATATAGGCATTCTATTTCTATTGGTGTGTAGTAAATCACAGCACATTTCTGTGCAACAGGGCTTGACTCCAAAGCACCCTCATATTTTGCCCTCCCCCCCATTTGTTATAGCTGTCATTACATTTCTTTATGTTTTTTTGTTTTATTACATGACACTGGAGGCATAGTTTCAGAGGGAAAACCAAAGGGGATAAGCTGGTCTTCCTCACACAAGTTGACTTGTGCCACTTGTTCCATACATAGGCAAAACTGCCCTTTGTGTGCTGCCCTTTTTTATGTTCATATTTTTAAATTTTTCTTATTGAAAGATTGTGAAGTCCATGATCTCTGAAAGAAGTTTAGAAGGCACTAAAACATAACCTTTGATAGTGCTTACAGCCAAACACTGGTCCAGACCCACCCATTTTACTTACCGCTATGAGTATTTTTTATGTTATGTTTTTTCTATGGCACAGTACATCAAATGTAGCATTTGTTTATCTTTATCAATTGTTATTACAAAAAATAAATTTCTCCTCCCAGGTTAAGCAAAGACAACAGGTAGGAATATCAAGGCTGTAAATAAAATACACTTAGGTGATAAATAACATCCTTGAATAATAAACCAGACCTATCCTTAGCAGTAGCTGGCAACAGTTCAGATATCTGTATAACAGTGAAGAAATAGATAGAAAAAACAGTCTTAAAAAGGATAGCCTCAAAATTCAAAAAAACAAACAACTGGAGTAATTGAACACAAATGACTTAAAATCTCAGGAGTTATGGGAATCTTATCATTCACAGGAGAATGCTATTTCTTGTAACCTTTTATAGCCTGATGAACCATAAAAAAAACCTTTACATTTTAGTAAAGAAGGCAATGCCTGAAAGAACCTTATTGATGTGTGCCCAGGAATAGCGGGCAGCCATCATCCTATTTAAAAAGAGCAGGACCACATTCTTAGAATATGCCCATAGTGCAATATTATGTACACTTAAAAAGGATAACTACAACCACCATGCAGAAGTACAGCTTGCCCATTTTGAAGGTCCCAGCGATTGTATAACATTAGAAGTTACAAAATCAGATCCCATAAATGAGAGGAGCAGGGTATTCCATACTTGTATGCTTCTTGTAGGAGCTTGAAAAAATGATTCTGAAATTTGAAAACGAGAGAGAGCATCCGCTAACTGATTATCTTTACCTGGCAAATACGAAGCTTTTATCTAAATATTTAACTGCAAACATTTATATACGAGATATCACAACAAGTTAATTTCAGGCTTAGATTTGGAAGATAAACAATTTATTGCATATAGAACGCCCTTGTTATCAGTACTGAACAAGGGCCTTTGTAATAACAAAACCATTTACCCCAAGCTTCTATAGAAACAATATTAGGAAAAAGTTCCAATAAAACAATGTTTTTTAATAGGCCATGAAATTTCCAGTTCGCAGGCCATTTATCAACACACCAATGTGTCTGCCAAATGGCAGTAAAACAGAATGAGTCGGTAGAATCTGTAAAAAAGCAAAAATTAGAAACTAAAATAAAATCTTTCTGCCACACAGACCCGCCATTAAATTGTGACAGAAATTAACTCCAGATCAATAAATCTTCTCTCATTTCAGATGTAACCCTAATATGTGCAGTGGGGTTCTTTAAACCTGCTATGGCTAGATAGAGTTTCCTAGAAAATATCCTACCCGTTGGCAATATTAGTGTAGCAAAAGCCAAAAGACCCAACAACTTCTGCATATCCTTTAATATGCCTTTTTTCTTACGAATGAGAAACAATAAGAAACTCAATATATTAGAGATTTTTGTCCTGTGGAAGATGGAATTCCATGGCCACAGTATCAATTGTGACACCTAGAAATTCTAAACATGTGGTAGGGTACATTGTCTTCTCCAACGTTAACGGGATACCAATAATTTTGAACAAAGGAGAGAAGCGCCAGGTCCAAGGAATAAAAAATCATGAAGGTAATAAATCAAGTAAGGAGAACCAGACACTTTTGATATTACCTATTCCAGATAAGTCGGAAAGGATTCAAAATAAAAAACACAATAAAGAACACCCCATCGGTAAACACCGATCAAAATAAAATTGTCCGTCAAACTGAAAACCCAGATAATTAAAACAATCTGGATGTAAGGGCAACAAATGGAAAGCCGATTTTATATCTGACTTTGCCAATAATGTGGATTGGCACAATTTATGAAGCATTGAGATTGCAACCTCAAATGAGGCATAAGTAAAGGAACACAAGGAGTTAGTAATTTTATCATTCAGAGACTAGCCTACGGGGTAAGAAAGATGATTGTATGAGTTGATAAGCACTTTGTTCTTTCTTAGACAAAATACCTAAAGGAGATATCCTGAAATTGGGGAATGGTGGAGAATCAAAAGGACCAGAAATCTTACCATCTTCCAATTCCTTGACAATCTTTTCCCTAACAATCAAAGATAGTTTGTGTAGAGAAGGCAGATTATCCACAACCGAAAAGCCAATACCACTAAAAGGAGGCAATTGAAAACCATCATGAAAACCTTCAAAGATTAATTGTGCCATCTGCTGATCTGGATACAGTTGAAGCCAGGGGGCCATGTTTCCCAGGATCACTGGCTTGTGCGCTTTTAAGAAAGGACATCGTTTGTGAAGGCTGACCATAAGCAGGCAACATTTTGAAACACTTCGAGACAGGATGAGCACCAGTGCAAAATGCACTTTCATGCAGATATCGACAATCATGTGGCCATTTACATCGCCCTTCATTAACCGCTTCCCATCTGCCTTATAGCAAATATACTGCTGCAGGGTGACACGTGGCCTACCCACACTGCTATTCACGACTGTGGCTGTCAATCACCGGGTTCCTGCCAGTGATTGGCGAGCATCTCCAATAGGGAGGAGAACTGTTAGTAAACAAAACAGTTCTTCCTGTCAGCTCGTGCACACTGCTTTGCATTGCTGTACACAGCACAACCATGCAAAGCAGTGTGCTTACAGTGAAACACTAACACACAGCCCCTATTAAAACAGCACACAGTTAACTCTTTGATCACCCCACATGTTAACCCCTTCCTGCCCAGTGCCATTAGTACAGTGTCAGTGCTTTTTATTAGCACTGATCACTGTACTGGTGTCACTGGGGATGTCAGTGACACCAAGTCAGTTCCCCTCAGTGTCAGAATGCCCGCCGCAGTCCCACTGCCCAGATATAAGTCGCTAATCACCTCCATTACTAGTAAAAATTTGAAAAAAATCTAAATCCCAGTATATACTGTATACTGCCATTTGTAAATGCTATAACTTTCATGTAAACCAATTAATTTACACGTATTGTGATTTTTTCAGCAAAGACATGGAGCAGAATACATTTTGACCAAACTTTTTGATGAAATTTGATTTTTACATTTTTTTACTGGACATGTTTAATAGCAAGAAGTCAAAAATATTGTTTTTTTCTCAAAATTGTTGGGTTTTTTTATAGCGCAAAAAATAAAAACCGCACAGGCAATCAAATACCACTGAAAGAAAGCACAATTTTTGGGAAATAAAAGACGTAAATTTAATTTGGGTGCAGAGTTGTATGACCACACAATTGTCAGTTAAAGTAACACAACGCCGTAACTTAAGAAATGGCCTGGTCAGGAAGGGAGGTAGATCCTCTAGAGGGAAAGTGGTTAAAGGAAAAACAAATCCATTTCTTATAACCTGAAGAAGAAATGGAAGATAAATTATTTTGCATACGTCCCAAAGGAGGTCTTTGCGGGACAAAAAAGTTCGACCACAGCCTCACGTCTATTTGTCCACAACGTAATCCTGAATGTGCTGATAATTTTTGATGAACTGATTCATCATATGTATACCATCCCAGACCACTAAAATTCTTGTACACTTCTAATATAATATCAAAGTGCTGAAAAAACTCGGAATTAAAGTCAAGGGGAGTTTTCACACAAAACAGTGGCATAAGTACAGAAAGCTTGAAGCCAATTAGTAAAAGAATGAACAACAGTCTTTTTCTAATCATCCTTAAGCTTGTCTTTTTCGGCCTTAAAAACTACTTCCCTACTGGCAGGTAATAAAGCTAGTAAGTCAATAAATTCACAACGACACATTTTGTCTTTCATGGCCAAAGGAAGATGGAAACCTAACAGAGACATGATGCAGGGCATAATTTCCTTAAAACTCTGCTCAGATGAATATGGAAAAGGAACCTGTGCAGTAGAAACTGAATTTAAACCCTCCCCCCTACCACCTTATCTCATGAAGGAATAGCAGCGGAATGATCAAGCTCAACATCCGAATTACCAGCCCATACTGCAGCAGCCACATCCTTATCATTCAAAGTAGGTACAGAAGAAGGAGGAAGAGCTGAAAGATTATTAGCCAATAGTGACAGTGAAGAAGATAAAGAGCAGACTCCCCAATTGCAGCAGGTAGAGAAGTAGGAGCAGAAGCCTACAATTGCAGCACTAGAGTTGATGCCGCAGATGTCGGTTGAACCGATCTAACAGGAGCCTGTTTGGTTGCCTCAGAGACAACCCATTCAATCTGTTGTGCTCGCTGACTGACTCCTCCCCCTCTGTGCTCCGCCCTCCTGGGCGGCACACTCTGACCGCTGCCTCTGTGTAGAGGCCAAATCAGTGTCTTTGACGATCACTCCCTGAGAGCCTCCTGGGGCTGAAATGCGTACACAGCTGTCTCGTCTCTTCTCCGGCCTCTTGACCTCATCGGATCTTTAGGTGGGACACACCGCTGCACCTGAAACAGCTCAGTACAGGGATCTTCTTCCTCTTCTTCCCCATGGACTCTTCTGGACTGGCCTTTGCCTCTGAAACACCACCGCCATCACCGCTGTTGCTGCCAGCCACCACTGCCACTCCACCAACTTGCCCCGCCACTCCAGCAGGTAAGGCAAGGAACCTCTGCAGCCACGTGTAGCAATTGTACGTACAGATAGGGACGCGGACATCCATTTTGCTAAAGATCCCCCATCTTGTGTTATTCTCACTCCAAATCAGTCCCCCTCTCCCTTTTTGTTGAATGGCATGTGGTCTGGTGTGTGCTGAGTTCAGGAGTGCATCAGGCACAGCTGGATACACTTCATGGTTCTAAACCCAATTAGCTGATGCCATGGTGTCTGTTAGCCTCTTGCTCTGAGCTGATCGTAAAGCTATAAACCCATCAGTCACTGGACTTGAAAAGCATTCCAGAATAGAAGTAAAACCTACATCCCATTTGAAACCACTTTTTCATACAATTTCATAACTTTCAGCAGGAAATACGTACAATAAAACAAAGCATATATTCAGATAGGTCAGTTTAATGCGAGTCACCTGATACCTTACACCCCTAGATTACGTCTACCCGAAAGCAGAAAGTGATATCTCTTTAACCGTGCCAAGCAAATATGTCATATTTAATGTCTGGACGTTCAGAATATCATTCTGCATATTATCTTACCAGTGGATAGGATGCTACATGTACCTATGGAAGGTTATTGACCATGTTATAACTTGCGAGGGATTTGGGTCCTAGCCTGAGTCTCCACCTAAAACTCCTTCCCCAAATGAGGCGATTGGCCCTTGGCTTCAGAGACACCCCCTGCTGGAGGACTAGAAAATAGGCTGTCAGGCCTGGAGAAGTAAGATGAAGAGATTATCCCTTTTAACATCAGGAACCAACTTTGAGAGACCAGTACCCTTTTGTTCAGGATACTTGAATCTATTTAAACCAAGGACCCTGGCAAGTATTCTACCTCTCTAGACTTCTTTCTGTTATCTCTCTGTTGTGTTATTGCGCTCTGTATTTTTATATATATATATATATATATATATATATATATATATATATATATATATATATATATATATATAGGCTACATCTTTTTCTGTAAATATTTTTATTGCACCATTTTGACCTTTTTAGTAATAAATCCTATTTTCTGAAAAGTGTTGAACTGTTTCTAAAGCTCTTTAATGCAAACTAAGAATCCCTGTCTCTGAAGAGCATTACTGTGTGTTTTAAACTTCTGCATACATCTGCCTGCAGTGACAGTGTGTATACAGACGCTTATTCAAACATCATAGTGTTACTGCTAAGATTGGTGAGTTTCCTCCTTCTCTGTACAAAAAGGTGGTGGTGGCAGTGTGAAGGGTTAATTGCGTAATTAACCTGACCCAGTAACAATTGCTCTCAGGCTGCGGCACATAGATTTTCCAGCTCACTGGACCACAATCTGTGTGCAGGGTGCAGCTGGGCGTGGCATTGTTACGCACATGACAGCATGGTTTTAAATTGGCTAGTCCTTCGATCACAAGTCGGTGAGAAGGGCTGGGGGTCTGACGCCATGCCTGTCACACCAGGCATTTACATCTTCAGCTCAATAAGCTGCCAAAGCAGGGTCTTCATGCTGCCCAGAGGTTTCTAAACTGTGGGCACAGAGAAACAGCTCTTTTGCATTGAGCTTTACAGCTGTCCACCTCTGAGGAGACTGAAAATGAACCCCAATGGAATACCCTTTTATAGAGCTCTCCTGGGGTTCCAGAATTTTTATCTGGTTTCAGTTGCAAGGCCCTACCCAACTGTCAAAATTTTAAATTAAGGATAACCTTGAAACCTGATGTTGCTGCAATCCTATGTGAAAAGGGGGCTGAGGGGTCTTGAAACCCAATCCCCTTTTTCTTATACAGTACATTCTAATTGTCATTATTTACACTTTCAAAAACATTCCTAATCTGATAGATAACTGTACCACACACTGTTTGTGTGCCTGTGGCTGCATATAAAAATAGAGAAAATGTTATTTCAGCAATGAGAGGTGAGCACTGGCACTGACACCCAATATTTCCCTTCATCTGTGAGCTTTTCTTAACTACTCCATATTTGTTCCAACACACACTAAGCAAAGGCTATTAGGAACCCTGACACAAAAAGATCCTTAATGGCTGGACCTGTTAAGCCACCTGATCACAGATCAGAGGCCAGAAAGTACATGGCTGGTAATGGCTGCTCTGGCAGCGAATTATCAAATTAGTTCGTCATTTTTCCAAACTGCAAATGGTTGAAGCTTGGGTCAAACTCATGGTCAGCCCAAAGCTTATCCCTAGCTGTAACAAGCCACAGTTTTATGAAATTAAACCAAATCAAACTGAAGCACCTTACATACAGGTATAAATGCGAATCATTAACTTTATTCTCCAGGAAAAGGATCTCTGGAAAAAAGCACATTGAGAATGCTCTAGCAATCCATTCTGTCTAGCTAAAAAATTGAGTCAGAAATGTACCTGATTTCATCCATTACACATACTGTTTTTTGTTTACAGAAATACTTATTCTAAATCCTTGTAATTTTCCAACACAAAAAAATCACAATAACGTTGGCATAAATTAGGGTAGTCCATCTGTTCAATGTTGTGTAGCACAGGTTTTATGAAGAGCCAGCTCTGCTTGGCCGGAAATAGATGAATGGGAAAAGTTACAATTACATTTCTGGCTCAGGTTAAAAATGGTTGAGATCCTACTGATATCAAACAACTGTTCCTTTATTTTAGTTTCCAATTCTTAAAACCCATAGTGCCAAAAGAGTTTGAAATTGATGTAAATGCAAAATCCTACAAAACCCACATAAAAAGTGATCATTACAAAATAATTCAGCTAGCTCCAGTTTAACTGATAAAGTGAAGGTTTTTTTTTCCTATTGATGGTTGCTGAAGCTTTAGAAATATGTTGTCCACAACTGAAAATGCACAAGAAAAGCACCTCTTCTTCTTTGTTGCAGTGTTTTGAAGAATTTAGATACCATGCACCAATGTGTCTCTCAGTTCCAAAAAAAAGTAAAAAAAAAAAAAAAGGGGACCCGGTAATTGAAAATATGTGATTTAAATAATCAAAAGACAGCTTCCCCGCTACTGAGAGTTTTCTGATCTCAGCAAGGTGGCAGCAGAAAATTGACTAAAGAATTGCTTTGCATTGGACATAGTAGTTACAATATAAAGTTTTGCTTGTTTAATATCTTCATTAGATGTTCTGATATAGAGGAATATATTAAAATCATTGATAGTGTGTCTCTGCATATTATACAACTCCCAGGTTCCCAACTGTGTTACAGTGAATTTCTACTTCAAAAGCCTGACCATTGCATTTAAACCAAATGTAATGGCTTACAATGCACAATTTAAAAGATAAGTTCACCTTTTGACCAAAAATACATTTTTTTGCAGGTAAAAAAATGTGCATTTATTATTTTTGGTTGCAAGAGCCTGTACAGCATTGCACCAGCGATCAGCAGATCACTGGTGTCATTCAGGTCTCCTGCAGACCTGTCAGTATATCTGCTTGCCTGTACGGGATATACGGGCAAGCAGATATACTGACAGGAAGATTCAATGAATTACCACGGCGTAGTTGTAGAATATGGAACATGTTCCCAAAGGTGGATTTATCCTTTAACAGGAGCACCACATCCCAATGAGCATCATGGAAATTATTGAAATATAAATTACAATACATTTTTTTCCAATAATTTTCTACTGGCCATTGCATTGTTTTCATATCACATCTCATATGGGTTGTAAAGAGCAATCAAACAGCAACCTAATTAAATAAATAAACCTAACACATGCCTCTTATACATGTCTTAGGTGTGGTGACCAACTGGTGTGTCTTATATTAGACACCGTGCAGAATAAAAAAAATATATATTAATGTTACCAAGCCATGTGCTCGCCTTCCTGGAACATAAACACACTCAATAGGACCAGGCATACTGTAAATCTGTGAGTCAAAATAACAGAATACTTGTTCTGTACATTGTCGTGTTTTTTTTTTTTTTGGTTTGTTTACAAATATCATGGACCCCACCAATAAATTCTGTATCTTGGTGATTGAACTACTTCTTTTGTCCAAGAATACCACAGATCTAAGTGTAGTTATGAAAATAAATAGTATACTTAAAATGCTTGGAATATATTAACGTATCCACTAAACCTAGTCAACATAATGGCTAATTAGTGTCTGAGAAAACAGGAAAAAGGCAGATGATGGCAGCTTACATTTTTAGGGACAAAGAAGAGTAAAAGAAGAAAAAAAGACATTTTTTTCATTTCTTTATTTTATTTATTTCCTTTTTTAACTTAGAGTTAGTCTCAGTATAGATTTACATTTGTCCCAAGCATGTTTGAATTCAACTATTGTTGACTGACTCATTACCTCTGCTGGAAGTCTATTCCAAACTTTTTTGTAGGTCCAAAACTTTATGAATAAATAATTTTTATTCTAAACACTACAGAGAAAAAACAAAATGCTTACACCGACACATTTTTTCATATCAAATAATATTTGACTGAATTTTTTCCTTTTCTTCGTAAATATTCCCATACTCCGATCTTTGTGACCTCATCTCTCTTTTCACTAAGAACTTTCAGCTTTAGTCCCCTGTAGCTTTTCTGTCCTGGCCTGATAAGTCACAGACAGCACAGAAAACTGCAAGTAGATTTTTTTTAATTGGTTAATCTAATTTTTGTGGTAATTTAACACCACTTGCCAACCTCCTAACTGGGAAAATATCTCATGATTTTGAAGTTTAATACCGGGGTTATGGTTGCAGCTAGAAACCATAACTCCATATTAAAATTTACTTCAGGCACCGGTCTTTCAGATAAAAGTGACCTGAGCAGCTGATTAGCTGCTGGATCATTTTTAACGGTGGCGGGAGGAGCCACCCACCCTCCTGCCGCTTTCAGGTGGTTCTTGGTCTTACCTGGATGATTGGTGAGTCCGGAAACTGATCCAGCGCTGGCTTAAGCTGGCCACAGAGAGATGAGTGGAGGGGGGCCTCCACTCATCTTTATGGCCTTTGAGGACCGGAGCGACGTCATGATGTCACTTCCAGTTCTGCCCCAAAGTAAACAATGCCATATTTTTTAAAGCATTAGATCAATGTTTTTTTTTTATCTAATACTTACCATTGTAGAGGAGAAATGTGGGGTCTTATTGAGACCAGATCTCTCCAGAAAGAGGAACTGTCACTGCTTATTTTTATCACAAGGGATGTTTACATTTATGGTGACAGGTATAAAAGTGATCAAAAAAAGTTTTTAAAGGGACAGTGTAAAAATATAAAAGTAATAAAATTAATATTTAATTTTTTTAAAGCACCCCTATCCCCTCCATACTCAGGCGCAGTGGTGAACACATACATACAGTAAGTCACGTCCACACATGTAAACGGTATTCACACCACACATGTGAGGTATCATTGCGAACATCAGAGCGAGAGCAATCATTTTAGCACTAGACCTCCTCTGTACACTGGTAACCTGTAAAAAGTTTTAAAGTGTCACCTATGAAGATTTTTAGGTACAGTAGTTTGGTGCTATTCCACGAGCATGCGCAATTTTAAAGCATAACGTGTTAGATATCTATTTACTCAGCCTAGCATCATCTTTCATATTTTACAAAAAAAGTACTATATATTGTGGGGAGTTTTTTATTCATTAAAGTGTATTTTGTCATAGAAAATTACATTTGCAAAACTGATGCACAAATACCGTGTGTGTGAGTATAACCTGCATAGAGGACTGATCAATTAGACTGGCTGCTAGCAAAATCACAAATGTGTACATGTGAACAAATGTGTGAGTGCAAACATAAAAAGGAGAGGCAGCGCAGCAATTTTTTCAAATACAGTGTGATATAAAAAATTGCAATGACCAACATTTTATTCTCTAGGGCCTCTGCTGCAAAACGTATATAATGTTTGGGGTTCTAAGTCATTTTCTAGGAAAAAAACACAGATTTTTACATGTAGGAGAGAAGTGGCCTAAATGGGCCTGGTCCTTTAGCGGTTAAACCTATAGAGCAGAGTTTTAAGGAGAAAAAAGGTATATTTTATTTTATTCAATCTAATTCAAGTGGAGTTTTTATTAATTCCATGTGGCCAGATTCATTTCTTCTGATTTTATTTTACTTTTCATCAGTTTGCATCATTTGTAAATGTCTTGCATATTTAGCCAGTAAAATATGGATTAAAACTGAATCAACAGTAGTAAGGCTAGAATCACACTTGAGCGTATCATCTTTAAGCATTTAACCCTCATTTTTTCATGCTTTTTGTTACACGATTTTTGCGAATTTACGTGTGCTTTTATACAGCATTTTCAAGGCTTTTTGAGCTTTGGCATTTTTTTATTAGCCAATAAAGAAAAATATCATCCATTGCATCATTTGTTGCTAGGTTTCATCAGCTTCTATTTCTTTTTCTATTATTATTAATTTATTATCTTTTTTAGTTAGGGTTAGGGTGATAATAATAATAATAATAATAATAATAAATGAAGAAATCAATGTAAAATAAATAAAAATAATCATAAATAAATAAAATTAATGAATACTATATAAATAAATAAATAATAATTAACCCCAAACCTTAACCCCCTAACTCTTAAAGAAATTTTAAATAAAATAATAATAATAATAATAAACCCCAAACCTAACACAAAATAAATACATTATTATTTATTTTTTTTTTTTTGGGGGGGGGGATTATTTATTATTATAGACATTATTATTATCATTATTCATAATTTATTTAATTTTTTTAGTGTTAAGAGATTAAGGTCAGGGGTTGATTATTTATGTATGTATGTATGTATGTATGTATGTATGTATTTATTTATTTATTTATTTATTGTTATTACATATTACTTATTTATTTTCTTTATTTATTATTTAGTTATGATTATTTTTATTTGTTTGTGTATATAATGTATTTATTTATTTATATATATGTTATTACTATTGTTTTCACAATGTTTCATTTGAGCAGAAAAATGCAAAGAAAGTGTGAAAGAAACAAATTGCACTGTTCTAATAATTTCTATGGAAATAAAAACGCCCAGAAACGTGCAAACCTGCCCGATTTGAGCAACAAAAAAAAAAAATCTTCAGAACTTGTTTGAGCTTCAGGCCTTTGGCTTCAGGCAACTTGGAGTGGAGATGTTAACAATCTCCATTGAGAATAATTGACTTTTTCACCTTAAGCGTTTTGAAGCTTCGACCTACAAATCGCTCAAGTGTGAATGGGGCCTTATCCTATAAATCTTCCTATGGCCAGCACAGTGCCTTAGTGGTTAGCATTTTTCCTTGTAGCCCAACCAGGACAATATTAGAACAGAGTTGGCATGTTTTCCCTTTGCTTGCATGGGTTTCTGTACACATTCTAAAGACATGTTGCTAAGAAAATTGGTTCCTATCTAAATTGGCCTTAATGTGTATGTATAGGAGGAAGGAATCTTTGTTCCTTCAAGGCATGGGCCAATGTAAATGTGTAAAGCCCTGAACAACTGTTGGCGCTAAATAAATAAATGCAGTAAATATATTTCCAGTAAAGCTATAATTTTTATATATTTTTAGCTGCAGTATCCAGCAAAAGTGTAGCAAAAAAAAACAAAACATTATACAAAATGTTATTTTGTGTCATTTTATTTAGCATCTGACAAAACATACTTGAGAGATAAAGCAGAGCTTGAAATGATGGATGATACTTTGACTGCATGATTTTTGTTTGTATGACCTACCTGATAAAAATTGATGAGATCAGGGATGCCAACAAACAATCACTTTTTCAAATAGTCTTAGGACCATATTGGAAAGTGATATTGGTATATAATCTCTATATACTAGGTTGTACAGTAATGTGGGTTTTAAGCAATTACTGGTGATGGAATTTACCAATGCAAAGAAATCAGAATTAAAAATCACAATTTTTTTTTAATTAAACAACTAGATATATTCAGTGTATGTTGTTTATTAAAGGATGTTTATTCATGAGTGAAACAGGTCACAATATAAGAAAGCTTAAAGGAAAGGAAATGTTGCTAAACATTGTACACACAAATGCTTCAGTGGTTCACACTACCGTGGCTACGGGTGATAGCAGCACAATCCTATGCAGCATACAGACCACTGGAGTACAGTATTCGAAACATATACTGTATGCAGTGGACCAGAATGCAACCAACCCCAGAGAAGATCTCTATAGGTATCAATAGTCTCTCCTTCTCCTCCTTGATGGTTGGGAGCGTAGTGATGGCTCTCCCCAGCCTGGGCTCCTTTCTTTGACCACAGAGATTGGATATATCACATCACACCAGGTGCTGCTCTACTGGATCTTTTTGGAGGTGAACTTTGACCACTTTTATCTGCTATTTTATTAATTAATGGCTTGTTTTACCCATCATGCTTGGATGTATCCTATTGGAATAAGACCATTGATACCTACAGAGATCTTCTCTAGGGCGGGTTTATACATATTCTGGTGCACAGCATATATCTTTATAATAAAGATTTTGCTTAGGATGTATTCAGTTATATGAAATTGTAATAATAAAAACATCAACAGTAAAGCTCTAAAATGCAGCAAAGTCTGCCAGGCAACATAGTAGACCTGATTTTTCTTTGATACAGTTAAGTCATTTTTATAGGTCTTGTCCCTCCTACAATCTGTGACTCAACAGTGAAAGGATAAGCAGCAGATCAATGAGCTTATTTCTCTGCTCTCTCCTTCTATCAGCATGATCCTTGTTGGCACATAGGCATGATTGATTGGCTGCTTGTGCTGCTTCTCCCTCTCCCAGTCTGATCTCTACTGTACAGGGGACTGCTAGAGGCTGATACCAAGTCAAATTTAGGTGATTACACTGCTTGAAAGATACCTCAAAGAAAATAAAACCTCCAAATGGGCTAGACATTCAACAAACCTGTCCAGTAACATCTTTAGTGAATTGAAAAATTCATTAGAATAAATAATCACATGTATAGTTAAAAATATTGCGTGTTATGCATTTGTAAATTACCGTATTTTTCATTCCATAAGACGCACCTAGGTTTTAGAGGAGGAAAACAAGAAAAAAAATATTCTGAACCTATGGACTGCGGACATAACACAGGAAATGACCAGAGACTGCAGACATAGTGCAGGAGATGACCAGAGACTGTAGACATACTACAGGAGATGACCAGAGGCTGCGGACATGGTACAGGAGATGACCAGAGACTGCGGACATGGTACAGGAGATGACCAGAGACTGCGGACATGGTACAGGAGATGACCAGAGACTGCGGACATGGTACAGGAGATGACCAGAGACTGCGGACATGGTACAGGAGATGACCAGAGACTGCGGACATGGTACAGGAGATGACCAGAGACTGCGGACATGGTACAGGAGATGACCAGAGACTGCGGACATAGTACAGGAGATGACCAGAGACTGCGGACATAGTACAGGAGATGACCAGAGACTGCGGACATAGTACAGGAGATGACCAGAGACTGCGGACATAGTACAGGAGATGACCAGAGACTGCGGACATAGTACAGGAGATGACCAGAGACTGCGGACATAGTACAGGAGATGACCAGAGACTGCGGACATAGTACAGGAGATGACCAGAGACTGCGGACATAGTACAGGAGATGACCAGAGACTGCGGACATAGTACAGGAGATGACCAGAGACTGCGGACATAGTACAGGAGATGACCAGAGACTGCGGACATAGTACAGGAGATGACCAGAGACTGCGGACATAGTACAGGAGATGACCAGAGACTGCGGACATAGTACAGGAGATGACCAGAGACTGCGGACATAGTACAGGAGATGACCAGAGACTGCGGACATAGTACAGGAGATGACCAGAGACTGCGGACATAGTACAGGAGATGACCAGAGACTGCGGACATAGTACAGGAGATGACCAGAGACTGCGGACATAGTACAGGAGATGACCAGAGACTGCGGACATAGTACAGGAGATGACCAGAGACTGCGGACATAGTACAGGAGATGACCAGAGACTGCGGACATAGTACAGGAGATGACCAGAGACTGCGGACATAGTACAGGAGATGACCAGAGACTGCGGACATAGTAAGGAGATGACCAGAGACTGCGGACATAGTACAGGAGATGACCAGAGACCGTAGACATAGTACAGGAGATGACCAGAGACCGTAGACATAGTACAGGAGATGACCAGAGACCGCGGACACAGTACAGGAGATGACCAGAGACTGCGGACACAGTACAGGACATGACCAGAGACTGCGGACACAGTACAGGACATGACCAGAGACTGCGGACACAGTACAGGACATGACCAGAGACTGCGGACCTTTGGGGAGCAGAGGGGGCAGCGTGAGAATAGTGCAGCCTATAACCGGCAATCATTTCCCAGTGATCAGTGTGTCATTGGATATGGCTGATCACGTGGTAAAAGGCCGCTGTGATTGGCCTTTTACCATATCATGTGATTAGCTGTGTCTGTAGGACACAGCGATCATGGAGATCACTGGGTGCGTGCCCCCGGGGGGCGCACAGGAGAGCACGTTCTGGGAGGACATCATATGACGTCCACCCAGAACTAGCCAGCCGCAGTGAAGCTGTCATTTGGCTATCTGCGGTCGGCAAGTGGTTTTTAAACAAGACTCTGTTAATACATTGGTTGGAAACAGAAAGGCACAGCAGATGATGAGAAAATACTGAACAAGACACTTACTCAAGCTTTTTGTCTTTTCCCTCATCTTAAGCTGCCATGATAATTTTCCACATTGAAAGCATAATTTCAGATAGGAAAGGGAATAATGGATAATTATACATGGGAGATTTAATCATGGACTTAGGCATTATTTAAATTAGGTAAGTGGATGTTTGTTTGCATTTGCCTGGAGTAGTTCTAAAAATAATCACAACTCATTGTCATATAATGCATCCATGCAGTGTATAACAGAGGGTTGTTCTGTGGATTCATTTGTTACACCAATACTAACTGTCAGCAGCTTTTACTGTATCTATTGTTACCTGGAGCACTATCCAAGTACTCTTGTGATTATATAGCATAGGCAAGGTCAGGCAATCTTCTGTCTACTGACCTGTAGTGACCCTAGTCTATTGTGAGGATGATTTATGTTAAACACACAGCAACGTTCATAAATATCAATAACTATCAAAGCTTGAACAAATGATTTCAAGGGTTTTTTAACATGGAAGTGCTGCCTTTTCACTTTTCTTGTCCTCTCAAAAGTCGTGGTGATACATTTTTTTTTTTTTTAAAAAGGCCTAAATAAACAGGCACTGTTTGTATGCAAGCCATGTGAACTAAATTTCAAGAATAAGCTAAGTCAGATTTTTTTTTTTGAAAGTGTGTCTCTATTATAACCTTTTACTTTTTAAGTAAATTGACCTTGTGCTGTGCTTTCAATTAAAGATGTGTGATTAGCCAACTGACAGGCAAATGTGAAATACCTAGTTACCTTTGGCCCTACAGTTTATTTTGCCAGTTTCATTTTGAATGACCACTAAACCTGATCGTTTTAAATAGCTTTAGGTAATTACATTGGGATTTTTTTAAAAACATAATGGACAAATATGTGAAAGGTTCAAGAGCTGACTTTCTATCAAATAATAGAAGAATTTTAGTGCCAATTGCATGTACAGCTAAATTAAATACATCTCTGACATACCCATTTTTCTATCGTATTGCTGCTGTGCTTTCAAGAAAAGATTGGTTTTAGGGCTATGTGTTGTTTGCATAGACACTTTTATATGTTACAACAAATTGGGTATTTCTACCATATCTGCCTCTCTTACCCCGATTATGGGGAACCCAGAATTTGAGTCGGGGCTAACGGTAGCTAGATTTGTATGCTGGACGTCTGTGGCCCCTTCTCCAATTAAACAGCTCTTGCTGTTGAGGGACTTTTACCACTTAACGAATTGTCATCTGTAGCCAATTTGTATAATGGCCGTTGGCTCTATTATTTTCAACTTCAACATTTTTATAAATATTTATCTAAAAAAGGTTCTTTACATAGAGACCTAACCCCTTTTGAATCACTCTGTATGAGGAGCTCGATGGGGGAGAGAGAACTAGGCCACATAGTAACTGAAAGGGAGTTGAAAAGGTCAACTACCATTCAAGAGAAAAATTTTAAAATACTAACAAGGTGGTACAGATGTCTAGTGGGAATACGTAAGATAATTTCGACCTAATGTTGTCATTGTGGAGAGGATGTAGGCACAATGACACATACAGTTGTGTTCAAAATAATAGCAGTGTGTTGAAAAAAGTGAAAATCCTTCTAATAGCTTTTATTTCCTTACACACAAATGCATTGGGAACACTACACATTCTTTTCCAAATCAAAACATGAAGAAAAATATATCAAATTTGTGTTGTTCCTCTAAAAAAATTGAAGAAAAGTGAATATTAGACTGTTCAAAAAAATAGCAGTGTTTGTATTCTTCTTTACAAACTCAAACATTCACTATATAAACTGAAAAATGTTTGAATATTTTGCTTTCCTTTGAATCACTTAATTAATATTTAGTTGTATAAGCACTGTTTCTGAGAACTGCTGTACATCTGTGATGCATGGAGTCAACCAACTTCTGGCATCTGTGAACAGGATGATTGGACTACATTCCACGGTTCTTCTCTATTTCTTGGTTTTGCCTCAGAAACTGCATTTTTTATGTCAACCCACAAGTTTTCTATTGGATTAAGATCCGCGGATTGCGCTGGCCACTCCATAACGTCAATCTTGTTGGTCTGGAAACAAGATGTTGCACGTTTACTTGTGTGTTTGGGGTCGTTGTCTTGTTGGAACACCCATTTCAAGGGTATTTCTTCTTCAGCATAAGGCAGCATGAGGCTTGAATTCAGTGTTTGGGGGTCGTCTGACAAAATGTCACCGGCCACTAGACCCAAAAAGAACAAACTTCCTTTCATCAGTCCACAAAATGTTGCGCCATTTCTCTTTAGGCCAGTCAATGTGCTCTTTGGCAAATTGTAACCTCTTCAGCACATGTCTTTTTTTCACCAGTGGGACTTTGAGGGGGCTTCTTGCAGATAGCTTGGCTTCACATAGGCGTCTTCTAATTGTAACAGTACTCACAGGTAACTTTAGACCTTCTTTGATCTTCCTGGAGCTGATTGTTGGCTGAGTCCTTGCCATTTTGGCTATTCTTCTATCCATTCGAATGGTAGTTTTTTGCTTTCCTCCAGGTCTTTCAGGTTTTGGTTGCCATTTTAAAGCATTTGCGATCATTTTAGCTGAGCAGCTTATCATTTTCTATACTTCTTTATATGTTTTCCCCTCTCCAATCAACTTTTTAATCAAGGTACGCTGTTCTTCTGAACAATGTCTGGAATGACCCATTTTCCTCAGAATTTCAGAGAGAAATGCACTGTAACCAGCATGTACAACATTTTCTGTCTTCCTTCCTTAAATAAGGGCAATAATTGCCACCTGTTTTTCAAAGAATGAATGACTTCACTAATAGAACTCCACACTGCTATTATTTTGAACATGCCCCTTTCAATTAGTGATTCAATTACACAGAATCAGCAGCATGCATGTCATGACTGTTGGGTCTGTTGGATTTCTATTACTCTACTACACCTGCTAGTAAATTATTTGCCATGTAGAAATATCATTTCTACCAAAAACAGTGATTGATCAGGTTAGTGATGTCTGACTGCTATGATTTTGAACACAACTGTATATGGTGGTCCTGTTCTAGGATCAAAGCATTCTGGGAATTAGTATTCAGGATTTGCTCACATATTAATGGCACATCTTATCAGATGTCCCCAGAAATAGCATTATTATCTATATTTCCAGATTATGAGAGAGAGCATCAAAAAGAGGACTGTCTTGTTTTCTATTTTCTGCAGCACATACAGAATTACCAAGATATTGAAATACTCAAGTTTTCCCCTCTATTAAGGAGTGGATAGATGAAATAAATAGAAAAAAGAGATTGGAAGAACTGACAACAACTATACATGAATGTTATCATAAGTATCTGTCGGTTTGGTCCCCTTTGGTTGAGTTTATGAACTCTGATATTTTGAGATCTTTTATAGAATAGATAACATGTTGATATTTCAAGCTAAATTTTATAAAATGGCGATTAAAGGAGATGCTCTATGAGGTGCGTGTGTTTTTGTAAGTTCGGATATTTGTGCAGTGGGGTTTTTTTTTTTTTTGCTTTTATCTGTTTCTTTTTTTTTTTGTTTCTTTGTTTATGAAATATTTATAGTCTAAGTGTGAACTGCATTTAGTATTCTTTTATTTTCTACTTTGTTTGGAATTGTTTAGAAGCTAAATGCAGTAGACCTATTCTGTGAGATACATGAAAAGGTAAAAAGTAGTTATAGCTGTAGTATTTTGAAGCTTTTAAAAAATGAAATTGTGAAATTTAAAAGATAATTTTGTTAATATCTTCTTGTTAGACTTTGGAAAATGATAATAAAGATTAATAAAAAAAAAAAAAAAAAGTTACAACAACAGTTAGTCTGTCCACTAATCTCGTGTAAGAAAAAAATTGTCTATGTCCAAGTTTAGATGTAGTTATGTTGCTTATTTTTACACCAAACATTCCTGCATGAAGAAAATCTAATACACTTTCAGGAAACGTGTGCTGAAAGAAATCTAGAGCTTGCTGTAACTTTCTTCTCTGTTCAAAATTGTTATCTGCCTCTCTTATATGCTAATCCAATGGCATCAATTCTGAGTTCCTGATCTGGAATAAGCATGACTATAGAATTTCATTGCTGCATGCTTACTGGGTCAGTAGTTTAGAATGCATTGAAGCCTAAGGTTCAGTATTACAGCCAGGCAATATTTTTTAGGAAAGGTCATTAAGGGCAGCCTGTAGACTGCTCAAACCATAGGTTTTTTCATATATCAAATTGTGAATGTTGCAATCTGTTGAAGAATTATAACTGTATGTTAAACCCAAGGGGTGAAGATGGAAGTAGTACTGAAATGTTATTCTAGCAAGACATTGTGTTTCCTTTTTGTTTGTATTCCTTACTATACTATGTTTTCAGTGTGTGTGTGCATGTACTGTATGTAGAGACTCAGCTCAAGTGTGGCACCTTTCATGTACTTCAGGACAGCCAATGAAATACATTTAGGGCTTTTTTTCCCCATTTTTATTGAAAAATGAAAGATCAAAAACTCACACAAAAGGTCACCCTCATAGAGGTTGTCAACAGCTCAGTGATATACGAACATTTTCAAGCATTCTGGCTATCTGGACTTAATCCAATTCAGCCTTGTGACAAACTGCCCAACTTGGGCTGCACAGGTTCCTGCCTAATTACCTACAGTCTCTTAATACCTCTCTCCAGCAATGGCCTAGTCAGATCACCTCTCCTTGAAGCCAAAGGACATTCTCCCAGTGTCTGCTCATGCAGCAGCTTGTCTCTATGGGAAGAGCTCTGAGCCATAGACAGCTCCTATACTAGAACAGTGCACACCTGCACAATTAGGATGCTGGTTTCCAGTAAAATATGGAGCTAGGGTTAGAGGTTTATCCCTCTCAGGTTTCTACCAAGCCTTTGGACTCCAGACCACAGTCCAGGAGTTACAACTCCTGAAGAAAACTTCAAAACTGAATTTTAAATTCTCAGCAGTGCTGACAAAATAAACAGCAGAAATTACTTTTCTTTTTCTCTTTTCTCCTGTGATGGACAGCTGCAGAAAGAGAGGAGACTTAACTGTGCCTTGATTAGCTGTTGCTACAGCTGAAGAGGACCTGCCCCTAGCAACGCTGGGGAAGGGGGACTTGTGATTGGCTGCCTTGGCCAGGCAGCTCCTGGATGACTGTTGGCTATTTTTAGCCTCTCCCATCACCAGGGAGAAGGTAGAGAGAGCGTTCGGGGACCCAATTAGAGAACCCAGGAACCATATGGAGAACAAGGATGCCAGGCCAGTACAGCATTTGCCCAGAAAGTGTCCTGTGAGTGGGGAAATAGGATTGAAAACATTCTGTAATTGCTATTACAGAATTTGGGAGCTGAAGTGTGCTGTGTGCTCCAAGAGAGTGTTAGCTGGGAAGCCCGTGTTACAGGATTCAGGGAAACAAGAAGGCACAGGACTGTTGCTGTGAGCTGCGGACCACATGCTGTTGTCAGAGGTTCCCTTCTGCCAAGAGAGATGTGCTGCATGTGCCAAACTGTGTGCAGGGGCCAGGCTTTGGACTGCTGCTGTGCTGAGTACAACAGTCTGCAGTGAGGAGAGACTGTGCTTCTGTTCCAGTGTGTTCCAGTTATGCACAGTGACCATGTGTTGCCTCTGCCACCACCTGATACAGCTGCAGAGAGCTGGCTCAAGAGGAAGGATCCTATTGCTAGCCACCAAGGGACTGCTCAGGGCCAGAATCAGAGTCCGCAGTGGTGAGAGGCAGTTGGCCACCATCTTGTTTGCTTTACTGAGCGCTCTAATGCAGGGACCCTGTCATTGACAGACTTTTTAGAAAGAGATGACATCTCTGCAGTAGGTGGGCTGCTATTGCAAAAGTCATTTTTTACTACTGTGCTTCTGTACTATGTACTATTTGTATTACATGCCAATATTTCTCTCTCATGCCCACCTAGCGCATGTGTTTTCCACCAGTTCCTTCTCAGTGATGATGGGGAACAATTAGTGACAACATGTGAATTGTGCTGCTTAACAAGTTACCTACTTTACTATGGTATTGTAAACTGTTGACTAAGTAACCCTTTTTCGGGCTTTGCCTTAAAAAAAAGCCCATTTAAGTTGTTTAAGGTGTGTCAGTGTTCTTGGGTCCAGGTAAGGGTGAGTCATCACAAGTGCAGAGCAGAAGGGACTCAATACCATTAAGCTTTTCCTTTGGGGGTGAGCTCTACAGATATACACAGTGCTGTAAAATAGTATTTGTCCCCTTTCTGATATTTTTTTTTTTTGCCAATTTTACACATGTAAATGATTCAGATCATTGAACAAATTTTTATATTTCACAGATAACCCGAGTAAATACAAAATATGGATTCCACATTTTTTGGAAAGCTGAGTTAAATTTCACTTACCACACCCAGGCCTGATTACAGCCAGACCTTGTTAAATCAAGAAATCACTTAAATAGGAGCTGCCTAACAAAGTGAATCACACTGAAAGATCTAAAAAATGACACATCATGTTGCAATCTAAAGAAATTCAAGAACAGATGAGAGACAAAGTAACTGACATTTATCAGTTTGGAAAGGGTACAAAGCCATTTATAAGGCTTTGGAACTCCAACAAACCACAGTGTGGGCAATTATCCACAAATGGTGAACACTTGGAACAGTGGTGATCCTTCCCAGGAGTGCTCCAAGAGAACTTACTTCAAAAGCACAACAATGACTCATCCAGGAGGTCATAAAAGAACTCAGAACAACTAAAGAACTACAGGCCTCCCTTGCCTCAGTTAAGCCCAGTGTTCACAATTCAATCATAAAAATGAGACTAGGCAAAAATGGCATGGGAAAGTTTCAAAGCCATTGCTGACCAAAAAGAGTACAAAGGACAAACATTCTGTGGACTGATGAGACAAAGTTTAACATTGTGGAAGGTGTGCATCCCGTTACATCTGGCGTAAAACTAACACAGTATTTTACAAAAAGGACATCATACCAACAGTCAAACATGGTGATGGTAGTGTAATGGTCTTTGGCTCCTTTGCAGCTTCAGGACCTGGATGACTTGCCATAATTGATGAAACTATGAATTCTGTGCTTTACCATAAAATCTTGAAGGAGAACATCCAGCCAACAGTTTGTGACCTCAAGCTCAAGAGCACTTGGGTTATGCAGCAGGACAATGATCCAAAACACACCAGCAAATCCACCTCTGAATGGCTCAAAAAAACAAAATTAAGGTTTTGGAGTGAAAGTCCAGACTTACATCCAATTGAGATGCTGTGGTATGACCTTAAACAGGCCGTTTATGCTCAAAAATCCTCTAATGTGGCTGAATTAAAACAATTCTGCAAAGAAGAGTGTTCCAAAATCCCTCCAGAGCGATATGAAAGGCTCATTGCCAGTTAATGCTTGATTGCAGTTGTTGCCGCCAAGAGTGGTACACCCAGTTATTAGGTTTGGGGGGCAATTAATTTTTCACATTGGGCCAGGCAGGTTTGAACAACTTTTTCCCTTAATAAACAAAATCATCATATCATCATTTAAAAACTGCATTTTGTATTTTTGGGTTGTCTTTGTGCAATTCTAATATTTGTTTGACAATCTGAACCATTTAAGTGTGACAAATATGCAAAAAAAAAAAAAATCAAGAAGGAAGCAAATACTTTCACAGCACTGTGTGTGTATATATATATATATATATATATATATATATATATATATATATATATATATATATATATATATATATATATATATATATATATATATATATAGTGCTCAGCATAAATGAGTGCTCCCCTTTTTTTGAAAAGTAAGATTTTAATCAATATCTCAATGAATACAAGAACAATTTCCAACAATTTGACAAAACTGAGTTTTATAGTACATTTGTTTAGCTCATTACATGAACGTAAGGTCAATAATATAACTTAGACTACAAAATATTCAGTTTTACTCAAATTAGTTGATGCAAAAATGAATACATCCCACAACAAAAACTACTACATCTAGTATTTTGTATGACCTCCAAGATTTGTAAGGACAGCACCAAGACTTCTAGGCATGGAATGAACAAGTTGGCAACATTGCAATGTTTATATTTTTCCATTCTTCAAGAACAACCTCTTTTAAAGCCTGGGTGCTGGATGGAGAGTGATGCTCAACCTGTCTCTTCAAAATTCCCCATAGGTGTTCTATTGGATTCAGATCAGGAGACATACTTGGTCACTGAATCACTTTCACCCTGTTCTTCTTCAGAAATGCAACCGTGGCCTTAGATGTGTGTTTTGGATCATTGTCATGTTGGAAAAGTGCATGACGACCAAGGGTACGGAGCAATGGTAGCATCTTCTCTTTCTATATATATAGCAGTACATCTATGAATTCATGATACCATCATTGGAATGCAGCTCCCCAACAACAGCAGCACTCCTGCAGCCCCACAGAAAGACACTGCCATCAAGTTTCACTGTAGGCACCATGCATTTTTCTTTGTACTCCTCACCTTTGCAACACCATACAGTTTTGAAGTCATCAGTTCCAAAAACATTTATTTTGGTCTCTTCACTCCAGAGTACAAAGTCCCAGTAGTCTTCTTCTTTTTCAGCATGGGCCCTGGCAAATTCCTTGTGGGCTTTTTTGTGCATAGGCTTTAGGAGAGGCTTCCTTTGAGGATGACACCAATGCATGCCATTCCTGTGCAGTGTACGCCATATTGTGGCACGGAAAACAATCACCCCAGTTTGGCTTTCTACTTCTTTAGCTAACTGCAGTGAACTTGCATAGTGATTTTCTTCTACCCTTCTCACCAGAAGATGCTCCTGTCGAGGTATTAACTTCTGTGGATGGCCTGGATATATGTGTGATATGGTTGCAGTTGTATCCTTGTTAAATTTTTGTATCACTTTTGCTATAGTATTCTGACTGATAAGTAATGCTTTGCTATTCTTATTGTAGCCTTCACCTTTCTTGTGACATTTCTCTTGCATGTGGTGCCATTGCTGACAGCATGAAATGGGAAGGGGTTTTCTTTGTAATGCCCTTTTATAATAAACTGCCTGCTGGACACCTGTTTAATGAATAATTAGCTTCACCTGTAGTTGAATTCTTGTTAATTAAGATTGTGTTATCTAAAATGTAACTTTGTTCCTAAGACTTTCATTGGGGTGTATTCATTTTTACAACATGGTCTTTAATTAATTTGTTAGGAAAAATACTTTTTTGTGTGTGCAAAGGAACAAATTTGCAAGAGTATTTTGTAGTATTTGTAGTATAGTGTCCCATAAAAAATTTTGATTCTGAAAGGAAAGTAAAGGTCTTCTTACAAATCAGTTGGGGTGTACTCAGTTATGCTGAGTACTATATATATATGTATATTGTAACAGGTTTAGCTCGGCAGTGGGTGTGTGTTGCCCCCTGGATGGGTGCACAACACAAAAAGACAGGCACAGCACAACAACAGTGGAGGTGAAAAACAAAAAGGTGCCGTTTATTTATACTATGTACAAAAATGCCAAACCAAAAAGAAACATCAAATTAAATCTTGGCCAACTTGGCTACTTACTGTACCAACAGCTTTCCCTAGCTACCCACTAGGTACAGCCTGATGCTATACCTAGTTGCTAGTAGTTGGAGGCTAGCCACACAGGCTTTTGTCTCCCCAGTCAGTTCAGGCACAGATCTGGTTCCAGGTTGGAGCAACTCCCTAAGCAAACTGGGAAGTTTTATAATGGCCTTAATGAGCTCACTACCTTCAGCTGGGCTCATTACCTCAGTGCTGAAGGACTCGGCACTTCCCTCTAGTGGAACAAATCCCCATAGAGCCTGAAATCACCATAGAGTCATATGCAAACTGTTGTAATTCCTACATCATTCACCTGATTTGGATGTAAATACCCTCAAATTAAAACTGACAGTCTGCAGTTAAAGCACATCTTGTTTGTTTCATTTCAAATCTATTGTGGTGGTGTATAGAGCCAAAAATGTTAGAATTGTGTTGATGTCCCAATATTTATGGACCTGGCTGTATATATATATATATATATATATATATATATATATATATATATACACACACTGTACATAAATACAGAAACATATATTCATTTTTGGCATTTTTTGCACTGCCTGGATAATGCAAAAGGGTATGAGAGTGTAAAATGAAGCAGGATTCTAATATCCATCGTGCTATTGACTCAGAATGTCAGGCAGGAAGATCCAGTAACCTGAGGTTTACTTGGAACAATGGCCTTTAAATTGTCAGCACTGTCATTCAGAGATACATTTTCCACAGAGTGCCATCAGTCCTTGGCTTATTTCTTATCTTAATTTGATTCATTGCCTGATGGCAGTCATGCATAGACTGAAAAATTAGCTGTTTCCTTCACAATACATTTGGGTGACAGAGGGATTACCTTTGTTTAGTCTCACGTTTCGAAGTCTAGACAGGGCAAGTCTACTATGTTTCCACAATACTAATGTTAATAATGTATTATCTTTGGATCATTGCCTATATGACTTATACATTAAAACAGCTTGTGCAGCCTATCAGAAAATGTACTGCAGAGAAATCAATATACCATTCCACCTGTAAAGGCATCAGTGCTTTAATCTAACGGGTTGAAGTACAACATAAACAGGAGTTGATGACACCTTTGCTAAAGTGGTTTACTGCATTAAACTGTTTGCAGTTTACAAAGAAACATTGCAAATCACTGTAACCACAAAGTATAATTATGAGATATATACAGCACACAGTAATAAATTACCTAGGCTTCCAAGGAAAAATATATGCTACAGTTAATCTGTTTTACAATAGCTAAACTACGTGCCTTTGTTCAAAGACACAGTGAATTTTACACATTGCAGTCCTAGTGAGGTTAAAGTAAAAAAAATGCTACTCACCAATGTTATGTAAATTAGGGGAAATATTCATTATCCGGTTATTATTCACCAATAATTTACTGAGGAGTCTATTTATAAAAAGTTTTTACACTTGATACACACAACCTTCACCCAACATTCACATATTTTTTCCATCTGGATTACATTGGAAAAATGTGTAAATCCTGGGTAAATGGAGCGTGAATCTGTATCCAGTTGCAATATTTATCATTATCATTTGTTTTTGATGGGTGCTGTATGGAATGTCAGCAACAGGGTTTTTTTGGGGTGCTCAAATTAGTCTAATCAAGCATTACTCTCATATGCCGTACCATATTAACTAGTTGCCGACAGCAGATAGCCGAATGACGGCTGCACTGCGGCCGGCCAGTTTTGGGAGGCCATCATATGACGTCCTCCCAGAACGCGGTCTCCTGCATGCATCTGGCGATCTATGTGATTGCTGTGTCCTATGGACACAGCTAATCACGTGATGTGGTACAGTAAAAGGCCATTCACAGCGGCCTTTTACCACGTGATCAGCCATATCCAATGACATGCTGATCACTGGGAAATGCAATTGTAGGTTCTCGGCTGCACTTTTCTCACGCTGTCAGAGCATGAGGAAAGTACTGCCGAGAACTGGCAGTTGTCAGAGCAGGGATCTGCATCAATCATCAGGGCACTGATGATCGGTGCCCTGATGATCGGTGCCCAGTAGTGCCACCCACCAGTTCCTCCCACAAGTGCCCAGCAGTGCCGCCCACCTGTGCCCAGCAGTGCCACCCAGCATTGCCCAACAGTGCAGCCCAGCAGTGCCACCAGTTGGTGCCCAGCAGTGCCGCCAGTTGGTGCCCAGTAGTGTCGCCAGTCAGTGCCCAGCAGTTGTGCCAGTCAGTGCTTAGCAGTGCTGCTAGTCAGAGTTGCCTATCAGTGATGATTATCAGTACCCATTATCAGTGCCAGCTCATCAGTGCCGCCTATCCATACCACCTCTTTAGTGCTGCCTATCAGTGCCACCTATCAGTGCCAATCAGCGCTGCCTATCAGTGCCAATCAGTGCTGCATATCAGTGCCTATCATTGCTGCCTATCAGTTCAGCCTCAGCAATGCACATAAGTAAAGGAGAAAAATTACCTGTTTGCAAAATTTTATTATAGAAACAAAGAAACTTTTTTTTCAAAGTTTTTGGTCTTTTTTTGTTTATAGCACAAAAAGTAAAACACCCAGCGGCAAGTAAATACCACCAAAAGAAAGCTCTATTTGTGTGAAAAAAATGATAAACTTTTCATATGAATATAATGTTGCATGACCTCAAAATTTTCATTCAAAGTGTGACAGCGCTGAAAGCTGAAAATTGGCCTGGTAAGGAAGGGGGTATAAGTCCCCCATAGGCAAGTGGTTAATTAAGGGGAAACCATCCATTACTGATATTTCATTTATTTCTCCTATATCTCAGGGACTTTGGTTATGTATTTTCCTTGAGGTTTCAGATCTGCACATCGACCATGGTCATCATGAATAGGGATGTTGGTTTCTAAATTTAGCTTATATCATGGAAAACATCACAGGAAGGTTGGGAAATCTATTTCTCCAAAATAGAGAAATAAGCAGTCAGGAAATATCTAGAGGCAGATCATACTGCTGGAGTCCACCAGAGATATAATAAGCCACGCACAATTTTTTTTTTGGTTGAACCCAGCAGACTAATAAAAAAAAGAGGTCATTGTAACTAAGCAATGATCTCCCCTGTGGAACTAGTCTGTTCTGACAGGTGGACTGCCTCCCACCAGAACATGCTGATCAAAGCTTGTAGCATTTGTCTGCCAGCACTGATCGGCTACTGGTCAGATGCTGGTTTTCCAGCATAACCATTTGACAAAAGTCAGATGTTAGACCAACTGCTGTCGGACAGGCTACTGTAAACACTGGCCAAATGTTGGACGGTTTCTGTTGAACCAGCGGATACTGGATGATATTTGGCCTGTGTGTACCAGCCTTAAGCTTACCAATCTCCACCTGTAAGTGAAATATCACTTTCAAAGTCTCTTTACAGCATCTATCTTTTGTGTTTTATTACCAAGTGCTAGATGTTACAGGACATATTTGATGTTGTTACAGGGCCCACAATTCAGTGCTCTGTTGGGTAAGGAGTTTTACCATCGATTGTACATGATCATGTAGCCCTTCCTTTTTACATTACAGTGTAACCAGATATGTTTGTGTGCTTAAAGGGATTGGTAGCCATTTTGCTAACTTCCCTGTTTCTGCTACTATCAGGGTGCTTTTGTCAAATGTCCCCAATGTCTACTGTAGTATCACACTTTGATAACTATGTGGCAGTGTTAAGCTGACCATACACTAAGTCTTGCCCATTTGGGCAAATTATATGTCTACAGCCTTTTCCAGACAATCACCTGCCTGAATGCCCCCAGAAGAAGAATTGATAGGCTGGGTGGTTAAATACTTCCAGCCATGTGCTGTTATGGGGTAAGCTGACCCTAGAAATGTCAAACCATTACAGATTCTTCCTCCATATGCATAGTCATGGAAGGAACATAAAAAGGAGCACTCAGAATGCATGTGTATGTCTTTCTGCTATCTGATGTCTGTGGTTGGCTTCGTACTTGGTCTTTTTATCTTGCTCTGAACTGACCTGTGGGAGGAATCAAGTGGAACCAGTATATCACTAATATAACATCCACTCAGAGATTGACATTTAGCAGATATCATGTGTATGTAAACCAATACACACAGGTACTTAAAGGTGAACCACAGAAGACAATAAACTAGATGTTTGGCAATACCGGTGTTTGCAGCCCAAATACCACCAATCAGCATAAGACACTAGTCTGGCTTCCTTCAAATTATCACCAAAAACAGTAAGGAATACAGAAAGTCAAATATACTCTCATTGAGAAACTACACTGCATTAACATATAAGGCAATACAAAAACTTGCAGTATATTATTAGCTGCTACTCATGGGATTCAGTATGCAGAGGGGCAGATTCTGCAGTAGCTCTTTCTCATTCAGCTCTGTTGACGTTCTTTGCACCACATAGGACACAGTTGTTTGGCTGACACCTACTGAAGCCAACAGAGTGTGTCAAAGATGACCAGTGGATTGTGTAGGATATTGGGTGTCTGCAGAAAGGAAGTACCTGCTTCGATGCCCTTAAATAAAAAGTCAGAGGCATACAGTGGGGAGGGGAAGAAAAGAAAATTACAGAGCTACACAAGAGGCAGAAGCAGATGGTACAGAAATGCATGTAGCTTGTGTTCGGCTTGAAATCTCCCATTTAAAATGCTGCTCTTGCCACAATATCAATACATATTCCCCTAGGTGGTGATCCAAAAGAATAGGACATTGTGGTCTTTAAAGTGGTATAAGACCCAAAAACCCATTTATTATATTGCAACTTATCACTTAGATATGATGGCTGTATTGGTTTTATTTTTTAGGCTTTCTTTCCTTTAATTTCAGTTGGTGATCCAGCCAATAGATTTGTTGGTTTTCAACAGAACAAGCTGTCCTGCAAATGCAGCAGTTTAGAGGGATGAAACAAACCATTTACCATTGATAGGAGTGCTTTCAATGGTCAGATTTTATTTATTTATGTAAAACCTTTATCCCATAAAGAAGAAAAAATGTTACTGTGACAGCTTAAAAAGTGTTGGCTGGAGTTTGGCTTCAATTTGTTAGTGCATCTAAATCGGTTAGCCCATTTACCAGTCCCCCCCCCCCCCGATTGACAATACTGCTGTACAAAGGTGCCACCTGTGCTTCTTCATGCAGAGTGTGGCACTCTAATATAGGAGGTGCTTTACTGCCCAGATCACCAAGGAAAAACCAAGGGGAAAAAGCCTAAAATAGAAAACCAATGCAGACACCACATCTAATGATTGGTAAGCTGATTGGTAAGATTAATTCAAATTTTAGATTTGCGTTTAATACAGTTTTAACACTTCAGTTCATATAAGGGCTTTATTTGTAAAGATGTAGGACAGACATGCATTGGTGAAAATAACAGAGAAGAAATATATTTACAGTAATAAATTGAAGGTATACGCATTAAAACATGTTTCACCCATAAAGTTCCGGTGTAGGATTATGACCTTATTGCAATATGTACACTGCAAAGTTTGATATTCTCCGAAATATTGTACACATTAAGATGTATAAAGAGAAAACCCCTGGGGCAGGTCATAAAAGCAAACACGTTTTTTTTTTTTGCTTTTTTCTTTCAAGAAGATGCCTTCTTTGATTTAAAAATAGTAGGATCTCCTATGTATTTTGTTTCTTTGCTCTTTGTAAACACACTCTGGAAAACCTAGAAAAAAGATGTTTAGATCTAGGCTAGCAATTGCCTCACTTGAAAGTTCATGATTCTTGTTTCTGGCTTACAGGTGCTAAAGTAACTTAGGAAACGGAAAAAAGATACTATGTTTTTCAGTTTTGAAAATCACAGTATCTAAAAATTGCTAGTTTTAAGACAAAACAGTACTACCTCCGTGATCATTTGAGTGCCGGCTTGTAAAATCTCTTCACTACCAGACCATTTTTCAGTTTCTAGTGTTGTGATTGTTTGACTGACAATTAATCCATCATGCAACACTGTATCCAAATAATTGTTATGTCATTTTTGAGGAAGACAGAGCTTTCCTTTCGTGGTATTTAATAACATACATTTGTATTATTTTGTACTATATAAAGGACAAAGAACCCAAACCTTTGAACAAAAATGTGTTTCCTTTATTTTTTTTCAATAAAATAAAAATGACAGGACAATAATAACACCCCAAAATTACCCCTATTTTGGAAAGTTGTCACCCCAGGGTTTGATGGTATTTTTTGCCAGAAATATTTTGAAAATAAGAAACATGGTATTATTGAGGGTGTTAAAACATGGAGCTTGGTAATGGTGTGCTAAATACAGTGTAAACAGATCATAGAGGGAGGAGGAGATGAAGTGACTAGTTAACAGGTCACATTCATTTGGAGGATAAAGATGAGGAAGTGCAGATATAGTGGGTTAAGGGTTAATATACATAAACTGAAAATCAAATGTGTTGGAGAAAGGGGGGAAGAGAGAAATGGGTAAAAACTATCCTTTGCTGCTGCTGTGATCTGTGTTTTACACTGGAACCAAAGAATGGCTCATTCATTCATTAGTTCCTCATTCCTCTCTTCCTACAGGAAAGGGCCTGCCTGTAGACATTGTGAGTATTTTGCAGATCTCATTTTTTCTCACAAGGTTTTGCAATATAAAAAAAAATAGAAAAAATATGTTTTTGTTTTTTTTCCTCATTTTCCAAAAACTTGTGGCAACAAGGGCCTCTCAGATGTAAACACTATTCTTTGCATACTAGTGATTGGACTATGACTAGTGCCTAGCCAAACTGCCCTGGGTTTGGTTTGGAAGGGGTCCACCAAATTTCAAAGAAGTTCAGATGCCGAACCCGTACCCCATTAAGAATCAATAGGAGCCAAACCTGTCAAAACAAAAAGGGCAATTTTGGGGGATAATAGGCAAGGGAGTATCAAAAAAGCATGGAAGATGGGCACTCTCCTAGGGAAAATGTACCAATGCAAACATTTTTTTTTCAATTCCATGCATCTGGGAGCAGTGATCTTTTAGCCCTGACATTTACATAGGAAAAAAAGAGTTAAAAAAACAGCTCACAGACCCCAAAGGTCCCACAAATTACACAGCAGACCCCTAAGGGTCTGTTATGTATTGTGGAGGAATTCTGGAGGGGGTCTGCTGTTTTTTTGTTTTTCTAAAGAAGCCAGCAATGTAATTTTCTTTGTGGGCAATTTAACCACTTGCCTACCAGGCACTTATACCCCCTTCCTTACCAGGCCAATTTTCAGCTTTCAGTGCTGCCACACTTTGAATGAAAATTTTGAGGTCATGCAACATTATATTCATATGAAATGTGGTATTTAATCGCCACTGGGCGCTTTACTTTTTGCGCTATAAATTAAAAAATGTGCAAAAAATTTGAAAAAAAAAAAAGTTTATTTGTTTCTTTTATAAAATTTTTCAAACAGGTATTTTTTCTCCTTTACTGATTTGCATTGATGAGGCGGCACTGATGGGCACTGATAGGCGGCACTGATGGGCACTGATAGGCAGCACTAAAGGGCACTGATAGGCAGTACTAATGAGGTGGCACGGATAGGCGGCACTGATAGACAGCACTAATTAGGGGTCACGGATAGGCGGCACTGATAGGTGACACTGATGATGGGTACTGATAGACGGCACTGACTGGCATCACTTCTGGGCACTGACTGGCGGCACTGACTGGCACAACCCCTGGGCACTGACTGGTGGCACTGACTGGCAGCACTGCTGGGTGGCACTGGTGGGCGGCACTGGTGGGCGGGCACAGGTGGGTGGCACTGGTGGGCACAGGTGGGTGGCACTGGTGGGCACAGGTGGGTGGGCACAGGTGGGTGGGCACAGGTGGGTGGCACTGCTGGGCACATGTAGGTGGCACTTCTGGGCACAGGCAGAGTGGCACAGGTGGGGGCACTGCTGGGCACAGGTGGGGGCACTGCTGGGCACAGGTGGGGGCACTGCTGGGCACAGGTGGGCGGGGCTAGTGGGCGCACTGCTGGGCGGAACTTGCGGGTGTCACTGCTGGGCACCGATCATCAGGGCACTGATCATCAGTGCCCTGATGATCGATGCCGATCCCCGCTCTGACAACTGCCGGTTCTCGGCAGTACTTTCCTCACGATCTGACAGCGTGAGGAAAGTGCAGCCGAGAACCGGCACTTGCATTTCCTTGTGATCAGCGTGTCATTGGACACTGCTGATCACGTGGTAAAAGGCCGGTGGGATCGGCCTTTCACCACATCACGTGATCAGCTGTGTCCGTGGGACACAGCGATCACGGAGATCGCCGGGTGCGCGCCCCCTGGGGCGCGCAGGAGAGCGCGTTCTGGGAGGACGTCATATGACGTCCACTCAGAACTGGCCGGCCGCGGTGAAGCCGTCATTCGGCTATGCGCGGTCGGCAAGAGGTTAAATTGTAATTTTTTCTTTGTGTAATTATCGCTGTAGCACGTCCTACAACAAGAATGAAGATAAAAGATTACGTAAGGTCCCTCTTAAAATGCTCTTTGAGTCTGGTATGGGTTTTAGGAAGTTACTTCAAGCAAAAACTAAATATGTGAGGTCACCCAGGAAATCTGCACCAGATCCTTAATCCAAGCATCCAGCATGGCTGCCCTCCTGAATTGCACCAGGCCACATACCCTCAACATGGTGGATGCCTTGCCAAGTGGGGCTACCTCTGGCAAAGAACATTGTCAATCACACAAGGGACCATCCCCATGACCTTGCCCAATGATTGTGGGGGTCTACAGGTGGGAATCTTATCAAAATTTGGAAGCCCCCTTTAAAAATAAGGGAAGCCCCAGATCATGACAATTTGAGCCAAGATTCTCTTAATTGTCCAAACTGTGAAATTGTTTGTAATTATATAGAAGATCTTGAGGAACAAACTGACTCTAAAACAAATCTTTTGTTAAGACTACAGAATAACAGTAAATAGGTTGCTATGATAAGAACACAGATGACAAACAGAGTGGTTCAAGGTCCTTCCTATATTCCCGAAAGTTCAGAAATAGAGGGTGTTAATGATGATGACACAACAGAAATTAAACATAAAGAATTATTACATAAAACTGCAAAACGTAAGTTGCAAATACATAACCGACTAATGATCTTTTAAAAGACATCCATGCTTATGACTCAAAGAGAGATGCATTTTGCAATGCAGATGTATTTGAATCCTATGCAGATCGTTATAATCTTTCAAATTATCAAAGGAATCCTATATTTCATCTGTGTGTGCCTAATAATTTTATTAAATGAATTAAAACATCTGCTATTGATGATGAAGGACAGGAGAGACATAGTGACATGACAGATAGACCACAACAATTGCTGTTATGTACAACTGGTGAGGAAGTACCTTCCATAGAAATGCTAGACCTATTACAGACTACTGCAGAAGAAGACACTATTGAGTTTAAAATTACATTTTCCAAAGTTTATTTTATTTTATTTGTAGTAGAAAACGAGGATTACTCAGGTATGATTAAAGCTTTTGTAAAGAAATACAAAAATACAAGATAGAAATACGAGATAGAAAGTTTCATTGATAAAATTAGGAGACAGTTGAAACAGCAATCTCACTTATGAGGTAGCCATGATTCAATGTGACAAAAGTAGTGAGGCAGCAGTTATGTCAGGAACTACAGGTCCCAACAAGAAAGACAACAAAAGGTGCAAACAAGTGAGTCAAGGAGAGTCTACCACATGGTTTTACTGTCGTAGACTTGGCCATATGAGAAGACAGTGGTGGAAACTTAAAAGAGACTCACAAATAAAAACTATGGAAAATGAAAACGCAGCTTTTGTGCAACCTGCTTTTTTATGTCATGATAAAAGTTTGACTGAATTGCCTTATGCCTCAGCAGTCAAACAGATCAGTAATTTGACTAGCAACAACAGTTCAGACAATATGGAAAAAAGAGCTGTCACTAACAGAGATGGTTTATAGTGATTGCCAATATTGGAATCACATTGAAGTTCATCCCCTCTACCATTAGAATATGTTGCTCCAGTCGTATTGGATGAGAATGGAAGACCAAGGTACAAGGTTTACTGAATGGTAAAAAGATTAAATTTTTGGTCGATAGTGGATCTGAGATTAGTCTAACCAGAGAAAACATACTTGTGAAACCTAACTCACCCATGTGTAATATAACGGGTTTTAATAATACAGGTAATTCCACTGCTAGACAGGTGTCTAATTTAACATTTGAAGTACCTGGGCTGGTGAAAACTAACATTGACATCTGGTTTTTTCACGGTGCAGAGAATATTCTTGGCATTGATGTAATCAATAAACACAAGTGGACTATTGATTTGGGGAATAAAATTATTTAAAAAAGATCCATCTAGGTGCAAATCAGTGTTAATTGATCCCTCTGTATACAATAATGCTGGTTCCATTACTAATATGTCTACAACACAAAAATGGCCTGACACTGATGGTAATTGTTAGAGATGAGCGAATCGAACCTGGTGAAGTGGAATTCGTTTCGAATTTCAGGAAAAATTTGATTCGCATCGAATCCGAATTTTAGCAAACTTTGGGTGCACGAATCAAATTTTTCCCGATCAGCCGGCAAAAGTGTCACTGCAGAGAGCTCCGCTATTTCTGACAGTTCTGACAGTTCATTTACAGCAGTTGAAACATTGTATCTATTTGTTTCCATTTAGGATACAGATGTTTTTATTCGGAAAATAGATACAATGTTTCAACCGCTGTACATGTGAAGGAACTGTCAGAGAACTGTCAGAAATAGCGGAGCTCTCTGCAGATACACTTTTTGCTGTACTGGAATACTTCTTCTTTTCATTCTTCTTCTTCTTTTCATTCTTCTTCTTCTTCTTCTTTTCATTCTTCTTTTCATTCCTCTTCTTTTCATTCTTCTTCTTCTTCTTTTCATTCTTCTTTTCATTCTTCTTCTTCTTCTTTTCATTCTTCTTCTTCTTCTTTTCATTCTTCTTCTTCTTTTCATTCTTCTTTTCATTCTTCTTCTTCTTCTTTTCATTCTTCTTCTTCTTCTTTTCTTTCTTCTTCTTCTTCTTTTCATTCTTCTTTTCATTCTTCTTCTTCTTCTTTTCATTCTTCTTCTTCTTCTTTTCATTCTTCTTTTCATTCTTCTTCTTCTTTTCATTCTTCTTCTTCTTCTTTTCATTCTTCTTTTCATTCTTCCTCTTCTTCTTTTCATTCTTCTTTTCATTCTTCTTCTTCTTTTCATTCTTCTTCTTCTTCTTCTTTTCATTCTTCTTTTCATTCTTCTTCTTTTCATTCTTCTTCTTCTTCTTTTCATTCTTCTTTTCATTCTTCTCATTCTTCTTCTCATTCTTCCTTTCATTCTTCTTCTTCTTCTTTTCATTCTTCTTCTTCTTCTTTTCATTCTTCTTTTCATTCTTCTTCTTCTTTTCATTCTTCTTCTTCTTCTTTTCATTCTTCTTTTCATTCTTCTTCTTCTTTTCATTCTTCTTCTTTTCATTCATTCTTCTTCTTTTCATTCTTCTTTTCATTCTTCTTCTTCTTTTCATTCTTCTTCTTCTTTTCATTCTTCTTCTTCTTCTTTTCATTCTTCTTTTCATTCTTCTTCTTTTTCTTTTCATTCTTCTTCTTTTCATTCTTATTTTCATTCTTCTTCTTCTTCTTTTCATTCTTCTTCTTCTTCTTTTCATTCTTCTTTTCATTCTTCTTCTTCTTCTTTTCATTCTTCTTCTTCTTCTTTTCATTCTTCTTTTCATTCTTCTTCTTCTTCTTTTCATTCTTCTTTTCATTCTTCTCATTCTTCTTTTCATTCTTCTTTTCATTCTTCTTCTTCTTCTTTTCATTCTTCTTCTTCTTTTCATTCTTCTTTTCATTCTTCTTCTTCTTCTTTTCATTCTTCTTCTTCTTTTCATTCTTCTTTTCATTCTTCTCATTCTTCTTCTCATTCTTCTTTTCATTCTTCTTCTTCTTCTTTTCATTCTTCTTCTTCTTCTTCTTTTCATTCTTCTTTTCATTCTTCTTCTTCTTCTTTTCATTCTTCTTTTCATTCTTCTTCTTCTTATTCTTTTCATTCTTCTTCTTCTTCTTTTCATTCTTCTTTTCATTCTTCTTTTTCTTCTTTCCATTCTTCTTCTTCTTCTTTTCATTCTTCTCATTCTTCTTTTCATTCTTCTCATTCTTCTTCTCATTCTTCTTTTCATTCTTCTTCTTCTTCTTTTCATTCTTCTTCTTCTTCTTTTCATTCTTCTTTTCATTCTTCTTTTTCTTCTTTTCATTCTTCTTCTTTTCATTCTTCTTTTCATTCTTCTCATTCTTCTTTTCATTCTTCTCATTCTTCTTCTCATTCTTCTTTTCATTCTCCTTCTTCTTTTCATTCTTCTTCTTCTTCTTCTTTTCATTCTTCTTCTTCTTCTTTTCATTCTTCTTTTCATTCTTCTTCTTCTTCTTTTCATTCTTCTTCTTCTTCTTTTCATTCCCCTTCTTCTTTTCATTCTTCTTCTTCTTCTTTTCATTCTTCTTCTTCTTCTTTTCATTCTTCTTTTCATTCTTCTTTTTTTTCTTTTCATTCTTCCTCTTCTTCTTTTCATTCTTCTTCTTCTTCTTTTCATTCTTTTTCTTCTTCTTTTCATTCTTCTTCTTCTTTTCATTCTTCTTTTCATTCTTCTTCTTCTTCTTTTCATTCTTCTTTTCATTCTTCTCATTCTTCTTTTCATTCTTCTTTTCATTCTTCTTCTCATTCTTCTTTTCATTCTTCTTCTTCTTCTTTTCATTCTTCTTTTCATTCTTCTTCTCATTCTTCTTTTCATTATTCTTCTTTTCATTCTTCTTCTTCTTCTTTTCATTCTTCTTCTTTTCATTCTTCTTTTCATTCTTCTTCTTCTTCTTCTTGTCATTCTTCTTTTTCTTCTTGTCATTCTTCTTTTCATTCTTCTTCTTCTTCTTTTCATTCTTCTTCTTCTTCTTTTCATTCTTCTTTTCATTCTTCTTCTTCTTCTTTTCATTCTTCTTCTTTTCATTCTTCTTTTCATTCTTCCTCTTCTTCTTTTCATTCTTCTTTTCATTCTTCTTCTTCTTCTTTTCATTCTTCTTCTTCTTCTTTCCATTCTTCTTTTCATTCTTCTTCTTCTTCTTCTTCTTTTCATTCTTCTTCTTCTTTTCATTCTTCTTCTTTTCATTCATTTTTCTTCTTCTTTTCATTCTTCTTTTCATTCTTCTTCTTCTTTTCATTCTTCTTCTTTTCATTCTTCTTCTTCTTCTTTTCATTCTTCTTTTCATTCTTCTTCTTCTTCTTCTTTTCATTCTTCTTCTTTTCATTCTTATTTTCATTCTTCTGCTTCTTCTTTTCATTCTTCTTCTTCTTCTTTTCATTCTTCTTTTCATTCTTCTTCTTCTTCTTTTCATTCTTCTTCTTCTTCTTCTTCTTTTCATTCTTCTTCTTCTTCTTTTCACTCTTCTTTTCATTCTTCTCATTCTTCTTTTCATTCTTCTTTTCATTCTTCTTCTTTTCATTCTTCTTCTTTTCATTCTTCTTCTTCTTCTTTTCATTCTTCTTCTTCTTTTCATTCTTCTTTTCATTCTTCTTCTTCTTCTTTTCATTCTTCTTTTCATTCTTCTCATTCTTCTTTTCATTCTTCTTCTTCTTCTTTTCATTCTTCTTCTTCTTCTTTTCATTCTTCTTCTTCTTTTCATTCTTCTTTTCATTCTTCTTCTTCTTCTTTTCATTCTTCTTCTTCTTCTTTTCATTCTTCTTTTCATTCTTCTTTTTCTTCTTTTCATTCTTCTTCTTCTTCTTTTCATTCTTCTTTTCATTCTTCTCATTCTTCTTTTCATTCTTCTCATTCTTCTTCTCATTCTTCTTTTCATTCTTCTTCTTCTTCTTTTCATTCTTCTTCTTCTTCTTTTCATTCCTCTTTTCATTCTTCTCATTCTTCTTTTCATTCTTCTCATTCTTCTTCTCATTCTTCTTTTCATTCTTCTTCTTCTTCTTTTCTTTCTTCTTCTTCTTCTTTTCATTCCTCTTTTCATTCTTCTTCTTCTTTTCATTCTTCTTCTTCTTCTTTTCATTCTTCTTTTCATTCTTCTTCTTCTTTTCATTCTTCTTTTCATTCTTCTTCTTCTTCTTTTCATTCTTCTTTTCATTCTTCTCATTCTTCTTTTCATTCTTCTTTTCATTCTTCTTCTTCTTCTTTTCATTCTTCTTCTTCTTCTTTTCATTCTTCTTCTTCTTTTCATTCTTCTTTTCATTCTTCTTCTTCTTCTTTTCATTCTTCTTCTTCTTTTCATTCTTCTTTTCATTCTTCTCATTCTTCTTCTCATTCTTCTTTTCATTCTTCTTCTTTTCATTCTTCTTCTTCTTCTTCTTTTCATTCTTCTTTTCATTCTTCTTCTTCTTCTTTTCATTCTTCTTCTTCTTCTTTTCATTCTTCTTTTCATTCTTCTTCTTCTTCTTCTTTTCATTCTTCTTCTTCTTCTTTTCATTCTTCTTCTTCTTCTTTTCATTCTTCTTTTCATTCTTCTTTTTCTTCTTTCCATTCTTCTTCTTCTTCTTTTCATTCTTCTCATTCTTCTTTTCATTCTTCTCATTCTTCTTCTCATTCTTCTTTTCATTCTTCTTCTTCTTCTTTTCATTCTTCTTTTCATTCTTCTTCTTCTTCTTTTCATTCTTCTTTTCATTCTTCTTTTTCTTCTTTTCATTCTTCTTCTTTTCATTCTTCTTTTCATTCTTCTCATTCTTCTTTTCATTCTTCTCATTCTTCTTCTCATTCTTCTTTTCATTCTTCTTCTTCTTTTCATTCTTCTTCTTCTTCTTTTCATTCTTCTTCTTCTTCTTTTCATTCCCCTTCTTCTTTTCATTCTTCTTCTTCTTCTTTTCATTCTTCTTCTTCTTCTTTTCATTCTTCTTTTCATTCTTCTTTTTCTTCTTTTCATTCTTCCTCTTCTTCTTTTCATTCTTCTTCTTCTTCTTTTCATTCTTTTTCTTCTTCTTTTCATTCTTCTTCTTCTTTTCATTCTTCTTTTCATTCTTCTTCTTCTTCTTTTCATTCTTCTTCTTCTTCTTCTTTTCATTCTTCTTTTCATTCTTCTCATTCTTCTTTTCATTCTTCTTTTCATTCTTCTTCTCATTCTTCTTTTCATTCTTCTTCTTCTTCTTTTCATTCTTCTTTTCATTCTTCTTCTCATTCTTCTTTTCATTATTCTTCTTTTCATTCTTCTTCTTCTTCTTTTCATTCTTCTTCTTCTTCTTTTCATTCTTCTTTTCATTCTTCTTTTCATTCTTCTTCTTCTTCTTCTTCTTGTCATTCTTCTTTTTCTTCTTGTCATTCTTCTTTTCATTCTTCTTCTTCTTCTTTTCATTCTTCTTCTTCTTCTTTTCATTCTTCTTTTCATTCTTCTTCTTCTTCTTTTCATTCTTCTTCTTTTCATTCTTCTTTTCATTCTTCCTCTTCTTCTTTTCATTCTTCTTTTCATTCTTCTTCTTCTTCTTTTCATTCTTCTTCTTCTTCTTTTCATTCTTCTTTTCATTCTTCTTCTTCTTCTTTTCATTCTTCTTCTTCTTCTTTTCATTCTTCTTCTTCTTTTCATTCTTCTTCTTTTCATTCATTTTTCTTCTTCTTTTCATTCTTCTTTTCATTCTTCTTCTTCTTCTTTTCATTCTTATTCTTCTTTTCATTCTTCTTCTTCTTCTTTTCATTCTTCTTTTCATTCTTCTTCTTCTTCTTTTCATTCTTCTTCTTTTCATTCATATTTTCATTCTTCTGCTTCTTCTTTTCATTCTTCTTCTTCTTCTTTTCATTCTTCTTTTCATTCTTCTTCTTCTTCTTTTCATTCTTCTTTTCATTCTTCTTCTTCTTCTTCTTCTTTTCATTCTTCTTCTTCTTCTTTTCACTCTTCTTTTCATTCTTCTCATTCTTCTTTTCATTCTTCTTTTCATTCTTCTTCTTCTTCTTTTCATTCTTCTTCTTCTTCTTTTCATTCTTCTTCTTCTTTTCATTCTTCTTTTCATTCATCTTCTTCTTCTTTTCATTCTTCTTTTCATTCTTCTCATTCTTCTTTTCATTCTTCTTCTTTTCATTCTTCTTCTTCTTCTTTTCATTCTTCTTCTTCTTCTTTTCATTCTTCTTTTCATTCTTCTTCTTCTTGTTTTCATTCTTCTTCTTCTTCTTTTCATTCTTCTTTTCATTCTTCTTTTTCTTCTTTTCATTCTTCTTCTTCTTCTTTTCATTCTTCTTTTCATTCTTCTCATTCTTCTTTTCATTCTTCTCATTCTTCTTCTCATTCTTCTTTTCATTCTTCTTCTTCTTCTTTTCATTCTTCTTCTTCTTCTTTTCATTCCTCTTTTCATTCTTCTTCTTTTCATTCTTCTTCTTCTTCTTTTCATTCTTCTTTTCATTCTTCTTTTTCTTCTTTTCATTCTTCTTCTTTTCATTCTTCTTTTCATTCTTCTCATTCTTCTTTTCATTCTTCTCATTCTTCTTCTCATTCTTCTTTTCATTCTTCTTCTTCTTTTCATTCTTCTTCTTCTTCTTTTCATTCTTCTTCTTCTTCTTTTCATTCTTCTTTTCATTCTTCTTCTTCTTCTTTTCATTCTTCTTCTTCTTCTTTTCATTCTTCTTCTTCTTTTCATTCTTCTTCTTCTTCTTTTCATTCTTCTTTTCATTCTTCTTCTTCTTTTCATTCTTCTTCTTCTTCTTTTCATTCTTCTTTTCATTCTTCTTCTTCTTCTTTTCATTCTTCCTCTTCTTCTTTTCATTCTTCTTCTTCTTCTTTTCATTCTTCTTCTTCTTCTTTTCATTCTTTTTCTTCTTCTTTTCATTCTTCTTCTTCTTCTTCTTTTCATTCTTCTTTTCATTCTTCTTCTTCTTCTTTTCATTCTTCTTCTTTTCATTCTTCTTTTCATTCTTCTCATTCTTCTTTTCATTCTTCTTTTCATTCTTCTTCCTCTTCTTCTTTTCATTCTTCTTCTTCTTCTTCTTTTCATTCTTCTTCTTCTTCTTTTCATTCTTTTTCTTCTTCTTTTCATTCTTCTTCTTCTTCTTCTTTTCATTCTTCTTTTCATTCTTCTTCTTCTTCTTTTCATTCTTCTTCTTCTTTTCATTCTTCTTTTCATTCTTCTCATTCTTCTTTTCATTCTTCTTTTCATTCTTCTTCTCATTCTTCTTTTCATTCTTCTTCTTCTTTTCATTCTTCTTTTCATTCTTCTTCTCATTCTTCTTTTCATTCTTCTTCTTTTCATTCTTCTTCTTCTTCTTTTCATTCTTCTTCTTCTTCTTTTCATTCTTCTTTTCATTCTTCTTCTTCTTCTTGTCATTCTTCTTTTTCTTCTTCTCATTCTTCTTTTCATTCTTCTTCTTCTTTTCATTCTTCTTCTTCTTCTTTTCATTCTTCTTTTCATTCTTCTTCTTCTTTTCATTCTTCTTCTTTTCATTCTTCTTTTCATTCTTCTTCTTCTTTTCATTCTTCTTCTTTTCATTCATTCTTCTTCTTCTTTTCATTCTTCTTTTCATTCTTCTTCTTCTTCTTTTCATTCTTCTTCTTCTTTTCATTCTTCTTCTTCTTCTTTTCATTCTTCTTTTCATTCTTCTTCTTTTTCTTTTCATTCTTCTTCTTTTCATTCTTATTTTCATTCTTCTTCTTCTTCTTTTCATTCTTCTTCTTCTTCTTTTCATTCTTCTTTTCATTCTTCTTCTTCTTCTTCTTTTCATTCTTCTTCTTCTTCTTTTCATTCTTCTTTTCATTCTTCTTCTTCTTCTTTTCATTCTTCTTTTCATTCTTCTCATTCTTCTTTTCATTCTTCTTTTCATTCTTCTTCTTCTTCTTTTCATTCTTCTTCTTCTTCTTTTCGTTCTTCTTCTTCTTTTCATTCTTCTTTTCATTCTTCTTCTTCTTCTTTTCATTCTTCTTCTTCTTTTCATTCTTCTTTTCATTCTTCTCATTCTTCTTTTCATTCTTCTCATTCTTCTTCTCATTCTTCTTTTCATTCTTCTTCTTCTTCTTTTCATTCTTCTTCTTCTTCTTTTCATTCTTCTTTTCATTCTTCTTCTTCTTCTTCTTTTCATTCTTCTTCTTCTTTTCATTCTTCTTCTTCTTCTTTTCATTCTTCTTCTTCTTCTTTTCATTCTTCTTTTCATTCTTCTTCTTCTTCTTTTCATTCTTCTTCTTCTTCTTTTCATTCTTCTTTTCATTCTTCTTTTTCTTCTTTTCATTCTTCTTTTCATTCTTCTTTTCATTCTTCTCATTCTTCTTCTCATTCTTCTTTTCATTCTTCTTCTTCTTCTTCTTCTTTTCATTCTTCTTCTTCTTCTTTTCATTCTTCTTTTCATTCTTCTTCTTCTTCTTTTCATTCTTCTTCTTCTTCTTTTCATTCTTCTTCTTCTTCTTTTCATTCTTCTTTTTCTTCTTTTCATTCTTCTTCTTTTCATTCTTCTTTTCATTCTTCTCATTCTTCTTTTCATTCTTCTCATTCTTCTTCTCATTCTTCTTTTCATTCTTCTTCTTTTCATTCTTCTTCTTCTTCTTTTCATTCTTCTTCTTCTTCTTTTCATTCTTCTTTTCATTCTTCTTCTTCTTCTTTTCATTCTTCTTCTTCTTCTTCTTTTCATTCTTCTTCTTCTTCTTTTCATTCCTCTTCTTCTTTTCATTCTTCTTCTTCTTCTTTTCATTCTTCCTCTTCTTCTTTTCATTCTTCTTCTTCTTCTTTTCATTCTTTTTCTTCTTCTTTTCATTCTTCTTCTTCTTCTTCTTTTCATTCTTCTTTTCATTCTTCTTCTTCTTCTTTTCATTCTTCTTCTTCTTCTTCTTTTCATTCTTCTTTTCATTCTTCTCATTCTTCTTTTCATTCTTCTTTTCATTCTTCTTCTCATTCTTCTTTTCATTCTTCTTCTTCTTCTTTTCATTCTTCTTCTTCTTCTTTTCATTCTTCTTTTCATTCTTCTTCTCATTCTTCTTTTCATTCTTCTTCTTTTCATTCTTCTTCTTCTTCTTTTCATTCTTCTTCTTCTTCTTCTTTTCATTCTTCTTTTCATTCTTCTTCTTCTTCTTGTCATTCTTCTTTTTCTTCTTGTCATTCTTCTTTTCATTCTTCTTCTTCTTCTTTTCATTCTTCTTCTTTTCATTCTTCTTTTCATTCTTCCTCTTCTTCTTTTCATTCTTCTTTTCATTCTTCTTCTTCTTCTTTTCATTCTTCTTCTTCTTCTTCTTCTTTTCATTCTTCTTCTTCTTCTTTTCATTCTTCTTTTCATTCTTCTTCTTCTTTTCATTCTTCTTTTCATTCATTCTTCTTCTTTTCATTCTTCTTTTCATTCTTCTTCTTCTTCTTTTCATTCTTCTTCTTCTTTTCATTCTTCTTCTTCTTCTTTTCATTCTTCTTCTTCTTCTTTTCATTCTTCTTCTTTTCATTCTTATTTTCATTCTTCTTCTGCTTCTTTTCATTCTTCTTCTTCTTCTTTTCATTCTTCTTTTCATTCTTCTTCTTCTTCTTTTCATTCTTCTTTTCATTCTTCTTTTTCTTCTTTTCATTCTTCTTCTTCTTCTTTTCATTCTTCTTTTCATTCTTCTCATTCTTCTTTTCATTCTTCTTTTCATTCTTCTTCTTCTTCTTTTCATTCTTCTTCTTCTTCTTTTCATTCTTCTTCTTCTTCTTTTCATTCTTCTTTTCATTCTTCTTCTTCTTCTTTTCATTCTTCTTTTCATTCTTCTCATTCTTCTTTTCATTCTTCTTCTTCTTCTTTTCATTCTTCTTTTCATTCTTCTTCTTCTTCTTTTCATTCTTCTTTTCATTCTTCTTTTTCTTCTTTTCATTCTTCTTCTTCTTCTTTTCATTCTTCTTTTCATTCTTCTCATTCTTCTTTTCATTCTTCTCATTCTTCTTCTCATTCTTCTTTTCATTCTTCTTCTTCTTCTTTTCATTCTTCTTCTTCTTCTTTTCATTCTTCTTTTCATTCTTCTTCTTCTTCTTTTCATTCTTCTTCTTCTTCTTTTCATTCTTCTTTTCATTCTTCTTTTTCTTCTTTTCATTCTTCTTCTTTTCATTCTTCTTTTCATTCTTCTCATTCTTCTTTTCATTCTTCTCATTCTTCTTCTCATTCTTCTTTTCATTCTTCTTCTTCTTTTCATTCTTCTTTTCATTCTTCTTCTTCTTCTTTTCATTCTTCTTCTTCTTCTTTTCATTCTTCTTTTCATTCTTCTTCTTCTTCTTTTCATTCTTCTTCTTCTTCTTTTCATTCTTCTTTTCATTCTTCTTCTTCTTCTTTTCATTCTTCTTCTTCTTTTCATTCTTCTTCTTCTTCTTTTCATTCTTCTTTTCATTCTTCTTCTTCTTTTCATTCTTCTTCTTCTTCTTTTCATTCTTCTTTTCATTCTTCTTCTTCTTCTTTTCATTCTTCCTCTTCTTCTTTTCATTCTTCTTCTTCTTCTTCTTTTCATTCTTCTTCTTCTTCTTTTCATTCTTTTTCTTCTTCTTCTTTTCATTCTTCTTTTCATTCTTCTTCTTCTTCTTTTCATTCTTCTTTTCATTCTTCTTTTCATTCTTCTTCTCATTCTTCTTTTCATTCTTCTTCTTCTTCTTTTCATTCTTCTTTTCATTCTTCTTCTCATTCTTCTTTTCATTCTTCTTCTTTTCATTCTTCTTCTTCTTCTTTTCATTCTTCTTCTTCTTCTTTTCATTCTTCTTTTCATTCTTCTTCTTCTTCTTGTCATTCTTCTTTTTCTTCTTGTCATTCTTCTTTTCATTCTTCTTCTTCTTCTTTTCATTCTTCTTCTTCTTCTTTTCATTCTTCTTTTCATTCTTCTTCTTCTTCTTTTCATTCTTCTTCTTCTTCTTTTCATTCTTCTTTTCATTCTTCTTCTTCTTTTCATTCTTCTTTTCATTCTTCTTCTTCTTCTTTTCATTCTTCTTTTAATTCTTCTTTTCATTCTTCTTTTAATTCTTCTTTTCATTCTTCTTTTAATTCTTCTTTTCATTCTTCTTCTCATTCTTCTTTTCATTCTTCTTCTTCTTCTTTTCATTCTTCTTCTTCTTCTTTTCATTCTTCTTTTCATTCTTCTTCTTCTTCTTCGTCGTGCCCCGTCACTGCCCAAATGAGTGAAGTGTGCGGTGATTCTAAGATCGACGGCACTCATCTGCATGTCATACTGACTGACAGTATTATTTCTCTTCCCCAGCAGACTCCAAGGGCATTTAAATTAAAGGTACAGTGTTCTGCACTAATATAAAGGCTCTCTGAAGCCTAGAAACCCTTTAAATAAGTTAAATTCGTGGCAAATAAATTCGCATCGAATCGAATTTCTCCCGCAAATTCGGCGAATCGGCCGAATCGAATTTTTGAATAATTCGCTCATCTCTAGTAATTGTGCTTTAACTGCCTCCCGCCCACCATACAGTAAAATGACGAACCAAGGTGTTTCTCTCGTTCATATGACGTCCTCCCATTCTAACCGCGCATGCGCGGCTCCGGGAGCGCGAAGCGCTGCGATCGGTGATCCCTCAGACACAGCGGATCACCGATCAATGGAAAGAGCCGCAGATGTCGGCTCAGTCATGTGATCAGCTGTGTCCAATCACAGCTGATCACATGTAAATAGGGAAATGCCGGTTATCTGCATTTCTCTCCTGATGAGCTGTCACGCTGACAGCTCGAGAGGAGAGCTGGTAATCAGCATGATCAGTGTGCCCTGATGATCAGTGTGCCCTGATGATCTGTGTAGCACCAGCAATGCCACCTGTCAGTGTCCATCAGTGCCAGCTGTCAGTGTTCATCCATGCCACCTGCCAGTGCCCATCAGTGCCACACCAATGCCACATTTCAGTGCCTACCAGTGCACATCAATGCCACATATCAGTGCCCATCTGAGCTGCCTTTCAGTGTCACCCATCAGTGGCAGTCAGTGCCACCTATCAGTGCTGCCGATCAGTGCTGCCTATCAGTGCCAGTCAGTGCCGCCTATCAGTGTGCATCAGTGCCGCCTATCCGTGCCCGTCAGTGCTGCCTATCAGTGCCGCCTAACAGTGCAAGTCAGTGCCACCTAACAGTGCCAGTCAGTGCCGCCTATCAGTGCCAGTCAGTGCCGCCTATCAGTGCCACCTATCAGTTCCATATATGAGTGCTGCCTTTCAGTGCACATCAGTGATGCCTGTCAATGCCCATCAGTGCCACCTACCAGTGCCTCCTCATCAGTGCCCATCAGTGCCACCTATCAGTGTCCATCAGTGCAGCCTATCAGTGCCCATCAGTGCAGCCTCATTAGCGCACATCAGTGAAGGAGAAAAATCACTTATTTACAAAATTTTATAACAAAAACTAAGAAAAAACATTTTTTTTTCAAAATTTTCAGTGGATTTTGGTTTGTTTAAGAAAAAATAAAAAACCCAGAGGTGATTAAATACCACCAAAATAAAGCTCTATCTGTCACAAAAAATGATAAAAAATTTCATATGGGTACAGTGTTGCATGACCGCGCAATTGTCATTCAAAGTGCAACAGCGCTGAAAGATGGAAATTGGCCTGGGCAGGAAGGGGGTATAAGTGCCCCATAGGCTAGTGGTTAAAGGAAGTGGTACAATGGTTTCCGAGTTTGTGGTCAAAGTTTACAAATGACATAGGAACTTTGAAAAATATAAAACTGAATATTGAGGGAAAATATCCAGAACCTCTTAATCAGTACGAGTTACCACTAGAATCAATTGGTACACTTTCTGCCATTATTCAAGAGTTTGTACAACTTGACATTTTAAGAAAAACACAATCAGTGGTAAATAACTGTATTTGGCCTATCAAAAAGTTGATAATTCATATTCTTTATTAGTTGACTTCAGGGCACTGAATAGACATATTACAAATAACAAAGCAGTTGTTCCTGATCATTCTAATATCAAGTTACATTTGGATGTCAAGGCCAAAGTGTTCTCAGTACTGGAAGTCGCTTTCAAGTTCCAGAAAGAGACCTATACATTCCCTCAATTAATAGCTGGCCTAGATACCAGTGATGGTGTTGTTCATAAGTCTATAGTGAAAATACTATCAAAGTTCTCAAGGCCAGAATGTATTTTTGAGCATGTAGATATGATTATATTAAGTATGCAGAACATTGATGAACATATTACTCTTTTGTCTGAGTTATTTATGTTGTTACAGGTTGCAGGCCTAAAATTAAACACAGAAAGAGTTCAGCTGATGAAAAGTCAGGTGAAATACCTTCACATGCAGATTAGTCAAGGAAAGAGACAATTATTGCAAGAAACAGCTATCACTTCCATTCCAGTTCCAACAACTCATAAAGCATTGCATCAATTTTTGAATAAAATAAATCATTGCAGAGAGTTCATACATGGTTTCACTGAGAAAGTTAAACCATTATATAATTGTTTGAGGAGTAAAGATAATATAGTTTACCAATGGGGTTCAAATGATAAAAATGCTTTCCAAGTGTTGAGAAAAGATTTTCAGAATGCTCCAGCATTAGATACAATAGAGGTTTGTTCTGAAGCTGTCAGGGTCCTGTCCACGGCAGAAGTTCTGGAAGAGCTGGCATTTCTGCCAGTACCCTGTATGGCCACAGACGCACGCATCAGCCTCAGTTTGGTGCCAGACGGCTTTTATAAGGAGGCTCATCACTTCCTCAAGTTGCTGGATGATCTCTAGCTCCCCGTGCCTTGTTCCTGTTTCCTGTGATTTCCAGATACCAACTAGGCTTGCTCCTGGACCTGTCTTCTCTGATTTACCCCTGACCTGACCTTGGCTTGGCTTACGAATACTCTCTCTCTCTCGCTTCTCTGTGTATGACCTTGGCTATCCCATCTGACTACGTCTGCTCTGATTCCCACCTGGTACTTGACCTTGGCTTGAACCGACTACCCAGTAAACATCTAAATCCCGGAAGGGCTTGCATACCATGCACAGGCGCCTCCTGTCTGTAGACCTATCTCTGTGTACCAGCTGTGCTTCTGAGTGGACCATCAACCAGCACTCCTACAAGCGACCTGTGCAACTTTGGGCCTGACTCCCACTGTCCAACTCTCAGAGTAGTCTGGAACTTAGCCACATGGGAAGCCCTCTCTCCATTGGCCTCCATCACCAGGTACGTGATAGAAGCCCCTTTTGTTTTGAAAACTCATGTATCCGAGGATGCAATCTCAGTAACGTTGTCTCAATTAAAAGAAGGTAATGAGAGAATAATTAGCTACTTCTCCAGAGTTTTATCATCATTGGAAAAATTTTGAGTCAGGTGTACAGCAACAGCTAAGTGTTTATTATGCAAACAAAGCATCAGAGAGCATAGTAAAGTCAAACAGGATTATATTACAGACACCTGACTGCTCACTAAAAGGAATTCTGGAGGAAGATGATTTCAGAGAATGTCATGAAAGGTATTCTCAATGGTTTAGAGCATTGTCAGCCAAGCATATTCAGATAAATGTAAAAGGAAGACATTTTCAGGAACACAAACCAACACGTGTTTGTAGTGCTGTATCAGAGAAGTCTTTACCTCACATTTTCAGCATAAGAACTGAGAAAGGTATTGAACCAGTATTTATCACTGCAGAACAGTTTAACACTAGAATAATTGTGTCAGAACAGAAAACAGTTACGCATATATCTAATTTTATAGAGATGAGAACAAAGGCATAGTCCATTGTCACCTCTGGGGTGATACAAAACTTTTCTTTGTTTGTGAAAACAGGGTTTTGAGTCATGACCAAAAAAGAGATGCTGCGCCATGTCATACCTACATTTCACACAACATTTGTTTTATAGTTTAGGTCATCTTAGACAGGACAAGGACAGTACATAGATACATAGAGGTTTTCTGTGAAGAGAAATATAAAATAATGTTACTTCACATATGCTGTTTCAAATTTATAAAACTATTGTTTTATAATTTTTAACTTTTGTTGAAAAAGTTGCAAGAATAATGTTAACTGTTTATGCCAAAGTAATGATACTGCATTTCTTTTACAGAAATGGCATCTAAAGCCAAATATGGAGCGTAACAATCTCCTCCAAAGCTAACATCAACAAATTCAGAATTTACAGAAGAGATCAGCTCGGGAAGAAGATTCGACACAAGTTTTAAACTTCATACTTATGACTGCTGTATCACGTTCAGCAAAGTTTTTATACTTTTACAGAACTTAACTTCTTGACACCAACCATACGCAAATATGCGGCCTCTCGGTGGCTGAGCCTTGACACCGAGCGGCCGCATATTTGCATACCATTTGAAAACACATATGTGCTGAGAGAAGGCGCTCTTCCCTTGCGATGTGGACCTTTTCTGATCATGTGACAGCCATGACAGTGAATCACAGCAGTCGCATTACCCTAAAACCCCGCCCTGAAACCACCTGAAATGTCTGAAACCCCTTAAAGGCCCGGGAGGTGCCGGCGTGAAAAGATTAAAGAAGATATTTTATAGACATCGCATGAAGAAAGGATTCATCAGAAGAAATCTATCTACTACTGATAAAATAATTTATTACTGAAAACATTGTTATAGGCTACATATACATTTTTGATGATCCACTTATTCTGATACTAACATCTATGTTAGAATAAGAATATTATTATTATTATTTTGACACATTCATATACTGAATATTTTTTGGTTGAAACTTCACAATCATTCTAGTTAATAGAACATCTTTTGTTAAAAGGTTAAGAAACATTTCACTCTTATAGGAGCAATAGAAACCTATGACACAGTTTAGAATGTAAAGTATATTTCCAGAGAGCTAAAATATTATTGCACAAATATGGAAATATATTATTACATCATTTAATTATATTATTATTATTTTATATCATATTTAAAATCTGTATTATGATTAGGATTTTTGATACATAGAGTAACCAAAGAAAGGTGAACAGAGTTTAGAAGGAAAGTTATTTCTGGTTGGTCCAGCTCTGAAGAATATTACGTCCGATCATTTGATACAAGGCTGTGTGTGTGGGCCATGGATGAAGTGTGCATTTGTTAATTAATTAATTTGATTGATAATAATTTAGGGGGAATTGTTAAATTGTTTAAATTCTAAATTGTTTAAATTAAATTGTTAAATTCTATGATTGATGTCAGTTGTTGGAAGAGGCGCAGTGGCTGCTGCTTCCTTAGGAACCATTGCCAGCTAGAAAGTATGCATTCTTCCATGCCAAAAGCCCTAAATGTTCAGCAATTAGATCTGAACAGCCAGTGTTTGGTTTAAACTAATGTTTGGACAGAACACTAAGCTCATTCCTGTCTATGACCAGTAACAGCAATCACAATGTACAGTCACATGGACTGACTTAGTGAATGGAGCCATCGAATGGCTCCGTTCATAGACATTATCAAGTGCAACAGCCATCTGATGATGCTTTTTCCAGTGCCATGGTTGAATTAGGTCATTTTAGACTATTCTGTACAACCACCATGCTACAAAAAGGAAAACTTCAAAGGGCAATAAAAGATACATTTCAAATTTTTATGTCAGAGAAAAATGTTTAGCAAATATTTAATGGTACAATTTTTAGTAGTAGTATAGAACACCAGAGATTTTATTTTTTTTATTGCTTTAATCAGTAGCATCTAGATGTACAAATGTTCATTTGACACCAGTCCCTTTGCAACTGAATCATAGGCACATCTGAAATGAGTCTCAGATAAGCAACAGCTCAAATGACATTTTGTAACCAAAGCTAGACAACCTTGACACTGAACTGTGAGAAAGTATAAATGGTTACAGCCTGACAATGAGCCTTTATTCTATCTAATTAGTAATACATTGATGTTAATTTATACTCCAAGAATAAATGAGAACATCTGTTTGGTTTATCAGATGATCGCGTAACATATAAGAAGGCTATCTTCTGTACATTAAGGACTTAGAACTATACTGTACCAGTTGTACACAGTTTGTTGATCCGTCGCCAGTGACTTTTGTCTGAAACAGAAAACCAGGGTATCAAAGTGTCATGAGCTTAACCACAAGACCATTACTTTCCATAGGTACATTCATAACAATTTAGTCAAACTAAATGTATTCCATGGATATTATAACCTGTACAAACATATGATTGTCACTAAAATTAGGCCATATACGGCTTTAAAGTAAACCCTCACCTTGTAAAACAATTAATTCAGTTAACCACTTGCCCTCCTGAGGATTTACCCCCCTTCCTAACCAGGCCATGTTTTGCGTTACGGCGCTGCATTACTGTAGCTGACAACTGCGCATCATGCAACTTTGCACCCAAAATGAAATTTATGTCCTTTTTTCCCACAATTTGAGCTTTATTTTGGTGGTATTTGTTCTCCTGTGCGTTTTTTATTTTTTGTGCAAAAAAAAAAGACCAACAATTTGGAGAAAAAAAAACAATATTTTTGACTTTTTTCTATTAAACATGTCCAGTAAAAAAAATTAAAAAATCAAATTTCATCATAAATTTAAATGTAATCTGCTACATGTCTTTGCTAAAAAAAATCCCAATATGTGTAAATTAATTAGTTTACGTGAAATTTATAGCATTTACAAATGGCGGAATATATAATGGAATTTTTTTGTTGTTATTTTTACTAGTAATGGCGGCAATCAGCGACTTATAGCTGGACTGCAGTGTACATTCTGAAACTGTTGGAGAACTGATTTGGTGTCACTGACATCCCCAGTGACACCAATACAGTGATCAGTGCTAAAAAAAAGCACTGACTCTGTACTAATGGCACTGGGCAGGAAGGGGTTAACATGAGGAGCGATCAAAGGGTTAACTGTGTGATGTTTTACTATGTGCTGTGTGTTGGTGCTTCATTGGGATCACACTACTTCCTTTTCTTTGAGGTTCTGGTATGGATTTAAAGTGGTATCCCAAACGATATACCAAACTTGATTTTATGATGGAAACATAATGTAATATAACCCCCACAATCCATACAGACTCTTATCTAAGCATAAAGCCTTACCGGTCAGAAAAGTGAGTATGTGCTCCTCTCACCTGAACCATACCAGGCCACATGCCATCACTATGGGTAAGGTACCTTGCCAAGGGGGACTCCCCTGACAAAGCACCTGGTTACTGTATTGATGACCACCTATAATCTCCCTTCAAAATATGAAGATACCAAACTCCTGAAGTGACGAACTACTCAAAAATACAGTAAAACAGGACCCCTTGCAAAAAGTCCTTAACTGCTTCCTCCCTGCCCGCCCGCCCGCAATGTACTGCGGCAGAGCAGCAGCTACAGCCAAAGCGACCCGTACGTTGCTCTGGCTGTACTAACACAGGAGGGCGCTGCTCACTCTTCATGACTGCTGTGTCCACCGGACACAGAGGAATGAAGATCCCAGTGAACAAGACCCGGTGATCATGTGATCGCTATGCGATCACATGATCACAATGTAAGCAAAGCTGTTATGAATCTATCTCATTCATAACAGCTCTGCTCATCTTCCTAGTGAGCTGTGATTGGCTCACAGCTGTCACATTATACATGGGGCCAATCATAGCACCCTGTACCATGTGACCAGCTCCAGCCAATCACAGATCACTATCCTGAGCTGTCAAAACTTAACTTATACATCACAGTTCATGAATGAGTTAGGTTCATGACAGCAAGCTTTGCATTGCAGGAGAAATTATCTCTATTTCTCCTGAAAAGCAACCCCCCCCCCCCACAGCAGTGCCTTGTTACTATGGTAACATTGTACTATTCTGATAAAAATATAAAAAAACAATTAAAAACAAATAAAATACCATATTATGTTAAACATTTTTTTAAGAGTTTTTTTTTTAACTACTTGCCAACTGCTTACCCGTATTTTGCGGGCGAGCAGAAGCTCTTGGCACAGCGACATAATCTTGTGTCACTTCCTATTTTGAGGTGTGAATGCACCTGTGCCCCCTGCTGCTCCCCACTGGTCGGTCCAGGGAGAGAAGAGAGAACATGTCACTGAGTAAAAGCACTACATTTTACACACACATGTTAGATTAGCACATTTAACCCTTTGATCGCCCCTATTAACCCTTTGATCACCCTGTCACCCAATCACTGCCATTAGTACAGTGTCAGCATATAAAATTTTTTACTGATCACTGTATTCCTGCCACTAGCGACATCAGATGACGTCAGGGTCAGTAAGCTCCCCTCCCAGCCAAGGTCAGCTAGCGTTAGATAGCCCGCACACTATCGCACACACTCTATAGGTTGCTGATTACCGCCATTACTAGTATAGTATTTGTATGGATCAAGATATTGATCATGAACATAACTATACTACAGTAGTGCCTCCTTTGTATAGTGTCCCCAAAAAAGCAGTGTTAGAAGGATCAGCCCTGTTCGCTGTCAGCACTAGCATTTAGCCCCTCTGCTGTTTTTCATGGAAGATTTGTATCAATTGATTGTGGGCTAAGGCAATTTATACGCAACAAATCATCACCGCCGATCCAAATTCAGCTCTTGCCAGACAATTCGCATGGAAACCTATCACGGTTTCTGAATTTAAAACTCTTTTGGGCCTAACCCACATGGGCATTACAAAAAGAATGAATTGTGATCATATTGATCCACAGAGCCAATTCATCGTATGCCCATGTTCTCTGCTGTTACATATATGCCCAACATGGACCAGCAATGTACTGGTACATCACTGGACTTTGAGTGGTTATACCAGGATTATGCCTGCAGCTACTGGCATCATCCTGGTATTGTTTTTTTCAGCTGGCAGTCGGCTTTCATGTAAAAGCAATCCTAACCAATTAGCTGCTGAATTGTTTTTATGATCAGTGGGAAGGGACATCCCCTCCCCCCTCCTGCTGCCTTCCACAGTTTTCTTGGGCTTTCCTGTCCCACAGGGGAATCCGAGAATGCAGCCTGCAGGATATAAACAGCGCCATTTGTAAATTGGGAAAGCATCTGATCACACCAGTCTTGGTTTGATTAGATAATGTAAGGGCAGAGGAGATATCTAGAGTCTGATAGACCCCAGATTTCTCAAAAAAGAATATATGACAATGCCCATTGAAGTTATAGGGGATATTTGCATTCCCTGTGATAGCATTAAAAGTGATAAAAAAAAATAATTAAAGGGACAGTGTAAAAATAATTAAAAAATCAAAATAACTTTTAAAAAATAAAAGCACCCTTGCCCCTCCCGCGTGCATCTGGGTGCACGAGCGTTGACCCTGTGGCAGTATGTAAACAGCGGTTGCACTATGCATGTGAGGTATTGCCATGAACATCAGATCAAGGTCAGTAATTCTAACACTAGACCTCCTCTGTAAATCTAAAATGGTAGCTTTTGAAGGCTTTTAAAGTGTTTCCTATGGATATTAAAAATATGCAGTTTGTCGCCATTGCACGGGCATGCGCAGTTTTAAATCATGTGATGTTCCATATCTATTTACTCTGCATGCCATCAAGTTTTATACTTTACCAAATAATTGGCCAATATATTGTGTTTTTCTGCATTAAAAGTAAAAAAAGTGTGTTTTTTTTTCAAAAAATGTGCGAAAAATTGCTGCGCAAATACTGTGTGACATAAAAAAAATTCAACACCCTCCATTTTATTCTCTATGGCCTCTGCTTTAAAAATATATAATGTTTGGGGGTTCAGTAGGAGAATGTGTTTTGGGGCGTTATTTTACATATATCCATGGCATGCATGAGTAATATATCATTAAACTGACAACTTTGTGTAAAAAAAAAATTAATAAAAAAAGTTGTCATATTCAAAAAATTTGTGCCAAAAAAATAAAATGTTCCATGGACTCAACATGCCTCTCTGCAAAATCCTTGTGGTGTCTACTTTCTAAAAAGAGGTCATTTGGGGGGTGGGGGGGAAGTTGTACTGCCCTAGCATTTTAGCACCTCAAGAAATGTGATTGGCAGTCAGAAAGTAAAAGCTACGTAAATTCCAATATATATGCCATAGTTTGTAGAAGCTATAACTTTCACACAAACCAATTAATATACATGTATTGAGATTTGTTTGTACCAAAGACATGTAGCAGAATCCATTTTAGCCTAAATTTATGACTAACTGAGTTTATTGGATATTTTTTATAACCAAAAGTGAAAAATATATATTTTTTTTCAAAATTTGCAGTCTTTTTTTGTTTATAGCACAAAAAATAAAAAACGCAGAGGTGAACAAATACCACCAAAAGAAATCTCTATTTGTGTAAAAAAGGACATACATTTCATTTGGGTACAGCATTGCACGACCATGCAATTACCAGTTGAAATAGCGCAGTGCAGAAGAGAAAAAAATGGCCTGGTCATCAAGGGGGGTAAATCCTCTGGAGGGCAAGTGATTAATTTGAAAAAAAAAACACACAAACACTGGTGACAAAGTCCTTTATGAAATAAAAAAAGAATCAGGATATAAATCCACCCATCATCAATTACATTAATGATCCACATCCACATCAATGATGGTGAACACATCTACTCCTGACTAACTGCTGTGAAATACAGCTCCTGATCTGCATATTGAATTAAACAAAGGAGCCAAGCATCATGGGTGACATTATTGACCATATATGGACATGATAATGTTTGGTTATGTTTGGACTTTTTTTATAAAGAATTTTTCAAACATCTGGTATGTTTTTTTCTGAATGAGAAAGCAGGGTTTTTACATAGGCCTTGAGTGTATATCTGGGGCCCCCTTATTTTCCTCTCTATCACACGGACCCCCACAACCACCAGGCCAAAGTTGTGGGGAGGAGGTTGTTGCCCTCATCAACATGGGACAAAGTGCTTACTTGGATATGATGGGTTTTTCTTGTTTTTTGGGGGTCTTTTTTCATGGGGTCCCTACTTGAAATCCATAACAGGGTCTGATACATATTTTGGGGGGACCTCCACATCATTTTTCTTTTTGAGAAGTCCCCATTAAGAAGCTGAGCTCTGTGATATTAAAAATACATACTTGCAGTTGGAACTCCTCACTGCATAGGTTTAATGCTTGTCTAGTCTACGGACTGTAAAACTAACCTTATTTGTTTCTTCCTCTGAATCCAGCCATTTCTCTTCTCTCTGATTATCTGGTATATAGGTGGTCCCTTGCTATTTTCATAATGTAGGACTTCTGGACATGCATTGTACTTGATGACATAAGAAAACCTGCGTCCAGTGGAGCGGTGAAGAGAAGGGGCTTCAGGGGACTGGTCGCATAGCATGGTGGAAGCCTGATAGAGCTAGGAATAAGGTAAATAAGGTAAATATTACAGTTTTTTTCTCTACACCAGATTAGGAATAGCGATGGGCTGAACATCCGAACCTAATGAATGTTCAACCGCAAACTTCTAACTTAATGCAAGTCTATAGGACTAGAACTTGTTCATTCAAAAGTGCCCATTTTGAAGGCTTATCTGTAAGTTACTGGCCATAAAAGGGGTATGGGAACTCGGGTACTGCCCTGAGGGTAATGAATCAGTGAAAAAAAAATTTCAAAAAGTACTGTTTTTAAAGGGACAGTTATTTTTTTATTGCTTAAAGTAAAAAAAAAAATTTAAATATCATGCCTGGGGGATCCTCTTAAACTACCTGCAAAGTTGCACATTTGTACAATGTATAGAACCTGCTGCAGCAGGACTGACATTTTTTTTTTAAATTACATTTTTATTTAAAAAAAAAAGGTGGGGTGTACCCCACAGTAAAACTTTTTTTTAAAGTGCATGGGGTTCCCCCTAAAAGCCATACCAGGCCCTTTATCCCCACTCCAAAAAATGGGGGGGAAGCGTGGGGTCCCATCTAAATTCCTACCAGACTTTTGATCTGAGCAGAGGTCTGGCAGGGCAGGAAAGAGCTTACCAGGCCATGTGCTCATGGGGGCAAGGGCCTTTTCTCCACAAACCCAGCCCAGTGATTGTGGGGGTCTGCAGGCAGGGGAGCTGCCCTCCCTTGTGAATGAATAAGGGGTACTTGTACCCCTACCCATTCACTAAAGGATTACATTTAGTAAAACATAAAAAGACCAGTCTTTTAAAAATATCCTTTATTGAACAAAAAACAAAACAAACAAACGTCTTTGACAAGTCCTTTATTTTAAATAAAGCCAAAAAAAGGTTCCATCATTGTAATGCATCATCAATCACGGCATCCAGCATTGACTCGCTAAAAAAAAACAAAAAAACGCCCGCACCAGCTGAGCACTCGCCGCAATCTGACATTTGCTGGTCAGACGTAAACAATTGGGTGGAGATGGCGGTGATGTCACCATTAGCTCCACCCAATTGTGCTGTAATTGGCAAAAACATTGCACCTGACCTATGCACCTGACCTATGGCAAAGGTGCATTGCTTTGACCAATCACAATGCACTGTGAAAGTGCACTGCATAGTGGCTGAACAGCCGATGTTGGAGTTGCACTTACGTTCGACCAAATTCTTGGGTTTATTACATTAAATATACCTTTCATTCATGTCCAGCAAAATTGTTAATAAAAATCTGACAAAGCTTCATTTGAAATGGTGGAGGATGTAATCACAGGTCTCTCTAACTCGTATAGCAGATGTTATGTTTTACAATGCACACAAACAGTGCAATTTGTTTGCTGTTTGGTTCTATACAATGTCTCTGTTTTAAGCAGTACAGTTAGACAATGAAATCACATTTTACAAATAAATCTCCATTTTCACATAGTTTCACAAAACCTCACCTGAAAATGGACAGGTTTCAGGGTTGATTATAAAAATCTGTCGCTAGGAACTAAATATTTTGACTGTGCAACTCACATTATTAAGGGGTATAAATAGTATATATCAGCAGAATTCAGTGAATGTGACATTCACTTCTCATTCACTGCATATGTTATGGTGCATCGATCACAAATGTCAGTGGGGAATAACCAAGGGAATTGGCACTGGTAATATAGTTGACTCATGTTGACCAAATACAGCTTCTTACAACTCAGTTTTGGTTCAGAGAAAACCAAAACAATTCCCTTGGTTAAGTTTGGACAAAAATCTCCTAATTTCACACATTGAACAGTTGCTTCATTTGCCTTATTTACTATATTTTCATATGATTCTTTACCTATTATAAATTTGTATGAGGGCCATAACTAGAAATCACAGGGCCCCATAGCAAACATTTTATGTAGCCTCCTCCCCAAACAGAAAACAAAAATGAAATAACATCCCATAATCTTGCCTCCTCGCTGATCTTATACTTGTTGCACACAGTTTCTAATAAATCTCAATGGAAATAATTTTTTTTCCAAGAGGTCATGTGTACAAAGCTCTGATGACTTTGTCTGTGGAGGGCCGACAGTACAGGTAGATCCTTAAAGCAGTGTCATTCCAATGCTTGCAAAAAAGATCAAAAAAGGTATTTCCATTGAGGTTTGTTAAAAATGGAGAAACTGTAGAGCAATCAGGAGGCGCTATTTAAAAAAGGTGATTTATTCTATAAGCGTTTCTTCTACTTCCACACTGCCATCAATGAAGCTAGGTAAAGGGGGTTCTAATCACACTGCCACCAATAAAGCTGGAGAAAGAGGGGTTCTAATTACACTATGCAATTAATATTCCTTATTATCTCTCCAAAACCTAGAATATACTAGTATGCATTGTGCACAAACCCCGTGGCCCCCTCCACCCCCCCCATCCCCTCCCCACTGTCCAAAGTGTAGCTAGTGGCGCTTGGTGGCTAGTAGTCAACACTTATGAGCTAGAACTTTCAGTCAGATGTTGAGAGCACATGCTATGCCTCTGAAGTGTTGCACACTGACAGGGAGAAAAGTGGGAATTTGAGAAGGACATGCACTGGTGGTTTTGGTGTATCCCACATAAGTAATGACATGGCAGATATGGGTGTTACAAGGACCCCAATGGACAGCCCCATCTGCCTTGGGACCCATAGTAGCCACATGAGTGGCTATGGTGGTAGTTCTGCCACTGCTTTGTACATTGTTTGTTGGGAATAAAATCATTTAGTCATTTTTTTTAAGACTAATACTGATTTTGTCATTACTACCCAATGCAATTCATTAGTAAAAAACCCCTTCCCAAACTAAATATGTTATTTTATAAGAAAAACATAACCTGTCAAATCATAATACTGGCCTTGTATATAATTAAAACTGCTAATTAGGTTGTCTCTGTTTTTATTCAAACTGAATACCCCGCTTTTCTAACCTTTTGTTGTATGTAAAAAAGAGAACCTACCTGGCTTCAATGCTACTACACCTGAATGTGACTCCTTGATATTAGCCAAACAGGTACATTATTAGCATCACTGTTTTACTGACATTCTTCTTCTACCCCCTACCCCTAATTGTAAGAAAACCACCTACCAACCCAATGCATTACCCATGTGTGCCAGCTTCTATTCACTTGGTCAATGCTTTCCAGTATTGAAAATTGCTCATTAAAACCCAAAACATGGATTTCCAGATTAACAACCATTCCTTGCCTAGCACAGCTGTATTCACAATGTAATGCTAATTCCAGGACTGCATACAGTTATGTCCATATATTTGGACACAGGCACAATTTTAGTTTTTTTTCAGGCATTTACCAAAACATTATCAAGCTATAGGTATATAATGGATATGGGCTGAAAGTGCACACTCTCAGGTTTAACTTGAGGGTACATCCGAATTAGAGGAATGGTTTAGGAATTACAGCTCTTAAGAGTAGCCACCCCCCCCCCCCCTTTTTCAAGTGACCAAAAGTAATTGGACAATTGAATACAATCATAAATAAAATGTTAATTTTTAATATTTTGTTGAGAATCCTTTACTGGCAATGACTGCCTGAAGTCTGGAACCCATGGACATTACCCAAGACTGGGTTTTTACCAAAGCTATAGCTTGAATATGTTTTGGGAAATACCTGAAAAAAAACTAAAATTGTGCCTGTCTCCAAATATATATGTTCCTAACTGTATATATATTACAGAAAATGTGAAAGGATAGCTTTATCAATATTAACTATAGGGAGATCATTTTTTTTTCTAAAGCAATAAACTACACCCAATAAAATGTGGCTGTAAAGTCAATGTTATTCTTTACTGAACATACTCACTACAAAATTCCAAATTGAGTGACCAGCCAAGTAAAAAAAACTTCTAGGGTGCATCTACACTAAAAACACGTTCGTTAATGATTATTTCCTCAACACACAGTAACAAACCTGCTCTATGTGGGTATAAACAGCACCCAATTGCATCACATAGCACAGCACAACACACTACAGTGCATCACTATGCACATGGGGTGAATTGTGGTGTACTGCATTGCAAAAAAGGGTGTACACTTTTTTGATTTGATGTTGTGCATTGACAGCCTATTCTCAATTAATGAAATGCATTAATGTACCTCAGCGTATCAATAAAATGTGAATTCAGCCTATTACTTCAATCAGAAAATCAGACTTTTCTTCTTTGAACTATGGCCCTGTTTCAAATTGTACAGTTGTGCAATCTCCATGAAACTTACCTGCAGATGTTCAGATAATATTTTTAGGGTTTGTAGGCAGGAGCCTAAAGAGTTCAAAATATTGAGCTTTGGTGTACCACCTCCTGTATGAGTTACTTCCTGTTTCATGGGGTGATAAATGCAGGAGGAGGACAGTTCTTATGGTCTTTTTGGAGTCAGTGTTTGGTGACCATACATTGAGATAAGTAATTTCCAGGCTAAAGTCAAAATCATCCCTTAGCGGGACCCTTGCACAGGACTATGGATTTGGACTATTCCTTATACCGCATGTTGCGGAATATCTTACCAGCTGAGGTAGGCATGCCACAGCATTTAGTGGAACATTTAACATTATCTTTCTGAAGATGTTAAATCTTTTTTGCCTGAAAATGTGATGAAGAATTGTAGTGGAACTGTTACTTAAATCATCAGTAAAATATGTCATGGTTAAGGGCTATGTCTGGCTTTTGCAAAGAAAACTGAGTGAAAATTACAGGAAGGAGAGGCAGCCAGCTCGGGAGTGGAAGTGGTGGTAGCTGGGAAACAGAGGTCCTGTAGTTGGGGTGATCCAGTATTCAGGATGAGCCCCTCAAAGCAGTTGGGCCTCTATTCTAGGGTCCTGCTGCAGAAGGGAAGGCCTTTCAATGTGTACAGTGGTTGGCTCCCCTCCTAACCTACAGGCTGAAAACAGTGAAGTGGTATGTGGTAAAGAAGCTGATAGAGAGAGACAGTGTTCTATGTTGTCACTTCGAATATGTCGCTGTTGTTAGCGTCTGGACAGGTGTCAGTGGCAGGACAAGTAAGAAGATGCTGTCCTTCAGTTTGCTGGCCCCTGGAATGGTAATATGGCTTTCAGCCATAAGGGGGCACAAGCCCGCATGCTAACAGGATGATTATAAAATCTGTTGCTAGAGACAAAAGATTTTGACAAATGCCTGAGAAGTTTCCATGCAATTTGGGCCTGAATTTACATTTCTTTCTAATTATTTGTTTAGCAAAAATGTTGCTTTTAAAATAGTGACTAATTATTGTAAAATAGCTTGCTGCAGACTTCTTTGTTAATAGTGAGGCCAACAGGAACAGATTTTTGATAATATTCTGATTAAGCAGAGCTTTCCGCACATGTAAGGAATGGCAAGATGAAACAGTATGTCCTTCTGTGCAGCACAAACACTTTCCTTTCAACTTTATTCACACATGAATAGATGCACACTGAGAAACACTTCTCTCCTAATTTTGCTCATCTTAGAACCCTGTGAGAAATATACACACCCTTTTGGCTGACATCTCAGAGGTACAAAGCTGTCTTTTCCCACAGACTGATGGTTACGAACCTCTGCTCTGATATCTTGATGTTTATTTAATATGTAAAACTTGAGTCGTTGAATATTCTGTCTCTGCATTTTTATCTACAAATCACCTTATGGAGTTTGTACTGTATATGGTGCATATTTTAACTTGGAATGTGTTTGACCTTTCATTAATAATATAAATCTACATACTACAGCAATTTTATGGAATGAAGGTTAGGCCACAGCTCATTTTTAAACCAAAGATATATCCTTGCAGTGGTATTCAGAAAATGTTCTTTTATCAAAATATAACTTATTTCCCCAGACTCTTTGCAATATAATAGTTACATAGTGGGTTTTTAAAACTAAATGTAAAGGGTAGGGCAGTATCTATGGCTGTGTGACATTCTTTGTAAATTTGAGGGTGCCTTTGAATAGTCTGTTATAACTTTTGGACAGCTCCACTCCTCTTTTTTCACATAAATTAATACATAGCTTAGCACAGTACATGCATTAGAATGGGATAATTTGCTTTTCCATGTTAACAAAGCCTTTTTGTAACTTTTATTCTGTTATTTGCTTTAATGGGACCAGCTTAAACTCAAATGTCAGTGACCAGTTCAATGTAGTTTTAGCTCCACAACCCTGTTACACAGAGGGTGAAATAAACTTGATGTATTACTCTGTAATAGGGCTGAGTCATCAACTACTAAAATGCTATTAGTAAATTTCAGTATTATAATCTTGGTTATAAGGCATGGCACAGAGCGCATAAAAGAGGACTTATCATTAAAAAAATATATAAATAAAAAAAGTTAATTGAATCACTAGTGCACATGCAAGCATTACCAAATACATTGAGTAGAAAAAAAACTTTTTCTTGCCATGAATAAAAACATATTCCTAAAGTAGCCAGCCTATGCAACCTACATCCAATGGTCTCTGGCCAAAAAAACTGCAGTTGTTTTCAGTAAGTCTAACAGGGCCATTCTGATGGGGCTGAATGAGAGAAATCACTCGATATCCCACCCATGCTAAACATCATGAATGGAGGAATCTCCACTGCCAGCTATTGTATTCAGACAGCTGCAGCACCCACCTCTGTCTGAATACCTAAAAAAATGATTGTGTTTGATAGAATTTAGTCACTGTTCAGCTGAGAGTTTTCCACCAGCTTGGTCAATTTTTAAATCACTTATTGTCAAGACAGGTGGTACTAGCAAGGCCACACATGGCTTGAAACTTGACCTTTATAAATGAAAAAATGATATACAAAGCCATGATACATTACATTCTGTGCAAAGGAGAAAAAGCAGCTCCAGCAGTACTGATCAATTCTTTGGAGCTGGCCACTGCAGTTATCCCATTCTACAAAAAATTTCCTTCAGCCTTTGTTTTCTGTCCGGAAGACTGGGGCATGCTGTGGAGGGCTCACCATGGTTCCCTGCACGCAGTGTATTGATGCAACTTTGCATCATTGAGAATGGGCCACTGTTGGAAAAAGATTCAAAGAGGAGGAAGGCCCAGCAAGTCATGTAACTGGCCTGGCTTCTTTCAACTCTTTTTTATTAAAATTTTTCAAGACAATAACAGAACAGTGGACGGCTGTAACAGTAGTCGAAATAGCATCACATTTGTCAAAGTTATACAGAATAAATTCAGCAATTACATACAATTATCTGATATTGGTATCAGGAATATATCTATACGCAAGAGGTTAGCAGATATGCCGCAAATTTACCACTCAGAGCATAGCAATGCACGTTTCCCTTCCCCATATGACACATATGATACACAAAGAATAGAATTTTATCCAGTACGAGAACAGTCGAACAGAAATTTAACCAAGAAACCAACCCCACCACAAGCCCTCCAGCAAGAAGGCGATGCATCGGGGTAAATCTTTGAAAGTTTATATGTGGTAAGATAACTGCAGTATAAGATCTTAACCACTTCCTGACTGGCCGTTGCATATAAACGGCCGGACGGTGGCAGTGCAGGGTCCGGTGGCCGTTTATAAACGGCCTCCCCGCACCCTGCTTGTGCACGCTCCCTGGGAGCGCGCAGCACCGCGATCCGGTGCCGTCCGATCATCGGACGGGACCTCTGTACGAGGTCCCGATCATGTGATCACTGATTGGCCAATCAGTGATCACATGCAAAGAAGTAAGCAAGATGTCACTTGTGACATCATTGCTTACTACCTGTGAAATCTGTGAATGATCACAGAGGTCACATGGTACAAGGCTATTCACAACAGCCTTGTACCATGTGACAAGTTGTCACATGGTACAGCTCACTCAGTACTTCTCAATGAGTGCAAGAATGCAGACAGAGAGAAAGAGAAATGATTGCTTTTACATCCTATATGGGTGTAAAAGCAATCAGTGCAAAAAAAAAATCTTCATCACCCCCCACAAGTAGTACAGTGTCACCATGGTGACACTGTACTGCTAGGGTGACAGTATGTAAAAAAAATAAATAAAAATAATAATATAAAAAATTAAAATTAAAAAAAGTTTAAAAATTATAATTTTTGGTTATAAACTAATTTGGATTTTTTTTTTACTAAAAAGATAACGGAATAAATTTTGGCAAAGATTTATGATGAAATATTACTTATTTGCAAAATTTTATAAAAGAAACACTTTTTTCAAAATTTTTGGACGTTTTCATTTACATAGCAAACAAAATAAAAATCCCAGCGGTGAATAGATACCACCAAAATAAAGCTTTATCTGTGTCAAAAAAAATGGTAAAAAATTCATTTGGGTACAGTGTTGCATGACCACGCAATTGTCATTCAAAGTGTGATAGCGCTGAAAGCTGAAAATTGCCCTGGTCAGGAAGGGGGTAAAAGTGGTTAAGGGAGCTATCCCAATGATTAGTGCATTTTGAAAGACTGATGTTACAAGACCAGGCCACTTGCCAATCTTCTGGAGTAAAGGATCTTCCCAAGTCCCTCTCCCACCTCTCCACACATGCTATCACTGAGTCATATTGTAAGAATTTGTAAAACCATGAAATGCTCTTTTTTAATCCAGACGCGTTCGATAAAATATTCCAAATCTTAGAATCCACCTCTACCCCCAAATTGTAATTGGCACCAAGGTAAGCCCGAATCTGAAAAAATCGGTATCTATTTTCTCTCAATTGTGAAGCAAGGATGTCAGTAAACTTAGAGTAGCCCGCTTCTCTCAAAGGTTTTACATTAAGATTGGGATTAAGATGTTCATAGGTTGTTAATGGTATGTCTAGTTTAATCATAGGGGTAGAAGGAGTGATTTTAGATAAGCCCACTAACCATGAGCTCAATGTCGCGGAAATAGAGGGAAGGTAGGTATGTATTAACTTTGGGGAAATAGTTTTTGCAAGTAATAGAGCCTGAAGATCCCCAGCTGGGACTGTGCTTCTCTCTATTTGTACACAAAGCTTATCTGAAGGGATCAGCCAGTGCTGAAGTTGATCTAGCAATGTAGCGTAATAGTAATTAGATACAACAGGGAAACCTACGTCCCACTTAGATTTATGTTTAATGAGAGCCGAAAACAGGATTCTAGGTTTATTCCCCTTCCAAATATATTTTTTCAACGATATATCTAATTTGCTAAAATAAGAATGGGGGAAAAGGAGCGGGATCATTCTAAAATAGTATAAGAGTTTAGGCATGATCAACATCTTAAAGGCCCCTACTCTGCCCAACCACGAAAGCTCATGTTTTCCAATTGCTAATAGATTCTTTAAGATCACCTGGAATAGTTCCTTATAATTGTCTTTGAACATGTTGGAAGAAGGGAAGGACACCCGAATACCCAAATATTCCAGATGCTTAGTGAACCAGCTGTACAAGAACTTGTTTTTAAGATAGTGTAAGAGATCTATTGGAATCCCTATAGGAAGTGCACAGGATTTAGTAATATTGAGTTTATAATATGAGATGTCACTAAACATTTTAAGCGTAGAAGAGATTGCTGTCAACGAAGTCCATGGGTCCGTTATGGTAAGTATGATTTCATCTGCAAAGAGGCCAATTTTGTGGGATTTATTTGCTGTTTTTATACCCAAAATCAAGTGATTCAATCTAATTGAAGTTGCCAGGGGTTCCATCACCAAGGAAAAAATAATAGGAGAGAGGGGACATCCCTGTCTGGTACCGTTTGTGATTAGGAAGGGATCCGACAAGGCATTGGATGTAAAAACTTGTGCGGAAGGCACTGTGTTTAACGCCATGATAGCCGATTTGATGTATCTGTACATACTGAAATTGGAAAGAGTAGAGTCGAGATACTGCCAGTGAACTCTATCATAAGCCTTTTTGGCATCTAATGCCAAAAACACAGTTTGAGATTTATGGAGTTCGGCAATCCTCAATAGATTAAGCACCCTACGCGTGCCATCTGCTGCTTGCCTACCTTTAACAAACCCTACTTGGTCTGATTGAATAAGGGAAGGAGTAATTGTTAGTAATCTGCTAGCTGAAATTTTAGCATAAATCTTAAGATCTGTATTAAGTAAGGATATTGGGCGAAAATTTTGGGGGCAGTCTGGAGATTTACCTGGTTTGGGCAGGGTGACTATGATTGCTTTCAGCATCTCTGATGGAAAAGTTGCATTTTGTACAGCCTGCAAGAACACTTTCTTAATATGGGGTATTAATATATCTTGAAATTCCTGATAATATTCTGCAGCAAACCCATCTGCCCCAGGCGATTTCCCCTTTGGTAGCACCTTAATTGTGGCCAAAATCTCAGTATATGATATAGGCTGATTTAAAATATCCAGTTTCGACTGGTCCAATTTAGGTAGAGAGAGATTGGCAAAAAAATGATTGATAAGGTCAGGAGTGGGTTGAGGCGTATTGGGATTATCTTTGAGATTGTACAATTGAGTGTAGTAGGTCCGAAATGCAATTTTAGCGGGATGGAAAACCTTTTCCTTAGATTTAGGATCTATCATAGAGGGAATTTTGGTTTTAGCCTGTTTAAAGTTGATGTAGGAGGCCAACAATTTTCCAGCCTTATTACCTTGGGTGTAGTTTTCATGTTGGAGTAGTAGAATTTTCCTAAGAGCTAGTCTATTAGTCTGCAATTCCTGCAACACCTTAGGAGAAAGACCTTTTTTATGTTGGGATTCTAAACTAGCAATCCTAGATAGTAGTTTTGACAGGACCTTTTGTCTAAGTTTTTTCTCCTGAGAAACTAGCTGTAGTAACACTCCTCGACAGAAAGCCTTATGAGCACACCAAACATTGAATATATCTGCATCTGAAGAGGCATTAATATCAAAATACTCCTGCAAAGATTTAGAGATATGAGAATAAGTACTGGGGTTAAGAAGTGTCATTACGCCACAAGAATACCGGTGAAAATCGCAATGACTCCTCAATGCAGACAGATATAGGCACGTGGTCTGACCACGTCATAGGGTAAATTGTTGCTTTGGTAACATGTTGCAGAAGTTTTAAACCGGTTAAGAAATAATTGATCCTGGAATAAGACCTGCGTGGAGCTGAGTAATATGTAAAATCTTTCTAGAGGTTTAAGTGTAGAAAAATGAGTCTCTTGTACACAGACAATATCCCCATGTATTTTCTGTGCCTCTTTCCACATCATACTGCATTTAAAAGGGCTATTGAGACCATGTGCATTCATAGACACAATATTCAGTACCATACTAAAGTGTAGATGATACATGCTCGCCATCTAGTGGTCTGAAAAATAATGTTATGGTTAGCATTAACCACTTCCTGTCCGGACACTTTTACCCCCTTCCTGTCCAGGCCAATTTTCAGCTTTCGGCGCTCTCACATTGTGAATGACAATTACTCAGGCATACGACACTGTATCTAAATGAAATTATTATCATTTTTTTCAAACAAATAGAGCTTTAATTTGGTGGTATTTAATCATCACTGGGGTTTTTATTTTTTGCTAGAAAAATGAAAAAAGACTGAAAATTTTGAAAAAAAACATGTTTTTCTTAGTATTTGATACTAAATTTTGCAAATAAATATACTTTCTTCATAAATTTAGGCCAAAATCCATTGTGCTACATTTTGTTGGTAGACATAACCCAAATCAGTGTGTATTATTTAGTCTTTGTGAGAGTCCACAGACCACGGTATATATATTTGATATATTTGAAAATGTATCAATCCTGATGCACGGACTAGCTATATAATTTCTTGGGGCCCTAAAATGCCAGGACAGTACAAATACCCCCCAAACGACCCCTTTTAGGAAAGTATACAGTCTGAGGTATTTAATGAGAGGCATGGGGAGTTTTTTGAAGTTGTCATTTTTGCCAATTTTTTAAGGAAATGATGAAAGTAAAATTTTTTTTTTCCCACAAAGTTGTCATTTAACAAGTTCTTTCTCTCACACGGCATAGGCATACTTGCAATTACACCCCAAAACACATTCTGCTACTCATCCTGAGTATGGCGATACCACATGTGTAAAACTTTTTCACAGCCTAACCACATAGAAGGGCCCCACATCCAATAAGCACCCTTAGGCGTTCTAGGGGCAAAAATTACACATCTAATTTCTTGACTGTCTATCACAGTTTTGGAGGTCCTGGAGCACCAGGACAATTGAATTACCCACAAAATGACCCCATTTTCGAAAGAAAACACCTCAAGGTATGTTTTAAGAGGCATGGGGAGTCCTCTGAAGACTTCATTTTTTGCCACATGTTTTTGGAAAATGTGAAAAGAAAATGAAAATGTATTTTTTTTTACGCAAAGTTGTCAATCTATGAGATATTTCTATTACACAGCATAGGCATACTTAAAATGATACCTCAAAACGCATTCTTTAACTCCTGCTGAATATGGCGATACCAAATGTGTGAGACTTTTTCACAGTCTGGCCACATAGAGGGGTTCCACATCCAATAAGCACCTGTTAGTGTTCTAAGGGCAAAAATTACACATCTAATTTCTTGACTACCTATTGCTGTTTTGGAGGTCCTGGAGCATCAGGGCAATGGAATTATCCACAAAATGACCCCATTTTGGAAAGCAAACACCCCAAGGTATGTTTTAAGAGGCATGCAGAGTCTTCTGAAGACTTCATTTTTTGCCACAAGTTTTTGGAAAATGCGAAAAGAAAATGAAAATTTATTTTTTTCTACACAAAGTTGTCAATCTATGAGATATTTCTAATACACTGCATAGGCATACTTAAAATTACACCCCAAAACACATTCTCTAACTCTTCCTGAATATGGTGATACCAAATGTGTGAGACTTTTTCACAGTCTGGCCACATAGAGGGGTTCCACATCCAATAAGCACCTGTTATCGTTCTAAGGGCAAAGATCGCACATCTAATTTCTTAACTACCTATTGCTGTTTTGGAGGTCCTGGAGTATCAGGACAATGGAATTATCCACAAAAAGACCCCATTTTAGAAAGCAAACACCCCAAGGTATGTTTTAAGTTCTCCGTCACTCACATCTGTCATACTCAGAATTTGAAATGCCTCCTCGCTTGTATATGATCTTTTGGCCATATTTTTGACACTGATCCGGACCCACTGGTATGGCAGTGATCAGGCTGGTGTTGCAGTGAGGGACAGATATCTGGCTGCAGTTGGTTCACACTAGTCACTGTTGGGCAAAAATCAGAAATACAGTGAGGTGGCTGGCAATGTTTTGTGAGTGTGTGTAAACTCTGTGCAAAGGCTGAAAATTACTCACAGTTAGCTGTACTGGATCTCTCTCCTCACAGACGATGGCAGTGAACAGGATCCACTGGTGTGGCAGAGATCAGGGACACTTTATGAACAGGCACACTGTAAGGTGATCAGGGACACTGATTGGGCCACTGTATGGTGATCAGGGCCACTGCTGGGCCACTGCGGTGATCAGGGACACTGCTGGGCCACTTGTGTGGCGATCAGGAACACTGTGGCAATCAGGGACACTGTGGCGATCAGGGACACTGCTGGACCACTTGTGCGGCGACCATGGACACTGCTGGGCCACTGCAATGATCAGGACACTGCTGGGCCACTTGTGTGGCGATCAGAAACACTGCTGGGCCACTGCGGTGATCAGCGACACTGCGGTGATCAGGGGCACTGCTGGACCACTTGTCCGGCAATCAGGGACACTGCTGGCCACTTGTGTGGTGATCAGGGACACTGCTGGGCCACTTGTGTGGTGATCTGGGCCACTGCGGCAATCAGGGACACTGCGGTGATCAGGGACACTGCTGGACCACTTATGCAGCAATCGGGGACACTGCGGTGATCAGGGACACTGCTGGGACACTGCGGCGATCAGGGACACTGCTGGACCACTTCTGCGGCGATCAGGGACACTGCTGGGCCACTGCGATGATCAGGACACTGCTGGGCCACTTGTGTGGCAATCAGAAACACTGCTGGACTACTGCGGTGATCAGGGACATTTCGGTGATCAGGGGCACTGCTGGACCACTTATCCGGCGATCAGGGACACTGCTGGGCCACTTGTGTGGTGATCAGGAACACTGCTGGGCCAATGTGGGGATCAGGGACACTGCTGGGCCAATTGTGTGGTGATCAGGAACACTGCTGGGCCAATGCGGTGATCAGGGACACTGCTGGGCCACTTGTGTGGTGATCAGGAACACTGCTGGGCCAATGCGGTGATCAGGGACACTGCTGGGCCACTTGTGTGGTGGCCAGGGACACTGCTGGGCCACTGCGGCAATCAGGGTCACTGCGGTGATCAGGGACACTGCTGGACCACTTGTGCGGCAATCAGGGACACTGCGGTGATCAGGGACACTGCTGGACCACTTGTGCGGCAATCAGGGACAATGCTGGGTTACTTGTGCGGCGATCAGGGACACTGCTGGGCCACTTGTGTGGCGATCAGGGACACTGCTGGGCCACTGCAGCAATCAGGGACACTGCGGCAATCAGGGACACTGCTGGACCACTTGTGCGACAATCAGGGACACTGTGGCGATCAGGAACACTGCTGGACCACTTGTGCGGCAATCAGGGACACTGCAGTGATCAGGGACACTGCTGGGCCACTGCGGCAATCAGGGACACTTCTGGGCCACTTGTGTGGCAATCAGGGACACTGCGGTGATCAGGGACACTGCTGGGCCACTGCGGCAATCAGGGACACTTCTGGGCCACTTGTGTGGCAATCAGGGACACTGCTTGGCCACTGCGGCGATACTGCTGGGCCACTTGTGTGACGATCAGGGACACTGCTTGGCCACTGCGGCGATCAGGGACACTGTGACGATCAGGGACACTGTGGCGATCAGGAACACTGCTGGGCCACTATGTGGTGATCAGGGACACTGACAATCAGGGACACTGCTGGGCCACTTGTTGGGCGATCAGGGCCACTTGTGGGCAATCAGGCCCACTTGTGGGCGATCAGGACCACTTGTGGGCGATCAGGGCCACTTGAGGCAATCATGGCCACTTGGGGCAATCAGGGACACTTGTGGGGGCAATCAGGGACACTTGTGGGGGCGATCAGGGCCACTTGTTGGGGCAATCAGGGCCACTTATTGGGGTGATCAGGGACACGTGGGGCAATCAGGGCCACTTTAGGGGCGATCAGGGACACTTTAGGGGCCACTGAGGTGGAGGGCAGTTAGCTACAGCCCTTTTCTTCGCTGTTTCTCCTCTCACAGACAACTCCGTGAGAGGAGAAGGAGGCGGAAGCCGCACCATGCGGCTTTTGTTTACACTTAAGCTGTGTCCTTATTGGACACAGCTGATCACATGGTATGGGACCGATTTCATTGGTCCCATACCATGTCACGTAATCCACCGTGTCCGTCGGACTCGGCGATCATCGGGCTCGCGGGTGCGCGCTCTAGGAGCCGCGCACGAGCCTCAGATGCAAGGTGCCGTTTAGAGACGGCAACCCGCTCCTGTAGGTGTCCCGTCCTGCCGTTTATAAACAGCGGCCGGACGGGAAGTGGTTAATGAAGCCACTCACAATATCCAGCTCTCCTTGGATTGGATGCATAGGCAGACCTAATATCAGTAACATTTCAGTGCCCCAGAGAATTTCCTGGATTAAAGCAGTTGCCGGTACTCTGTTGGAAAAACTTAGAGAAAAAACAGAAAGAACAGAAAAAGAACAATAGAAACAAATAGCAAATAAATGCAAGTGAACTAAATCATTTCAACGTATTGGGGGAATTTCCAGGAACCGCGAGCAACTATGCTCGACAACTATTCGTGGTGTTAGACTAGCGAGGCACCCTCTCAAGGCAAACAAAAAAAGAAAGTTGCATCAACCCACCACTTTGTCCCATTCAGAAGTAACTTTCTAGTGGAAGATTTGGCAGCTGTCAGCTCCTCTCTTGCAGGTAAAATCCCTCATTTCTTCGCAAGCTGAAATCCTTCTTCTTCCGAGCTGACAGTCAGTAAATGATTATCCCTTGTTATCAGCAATTTAGTGGGGAAGCCCCATTGGTATTTTATAGTGTTATTGCGGAGTAACTTCGTAAAGGAGAGTACGTTTTTGCAAGCAATAATGGTATACTGGGAGAGATCTGCATATAGGGATATCCCATTGTATGGCGTCGGTAATGGATTGTGTGTTCTCGCGAAAGACATCAATTCCTCCTTTATGTGGTAGAAGTGAATTCTAGCAATAACATCCCTAGAGACATGATCAGGAAGAAAGGAAGGCTGCGGCAGTTTATGCGCTCTATCCACTATCACATCTCTCTCTGACAGATTCGGCAACAAGGTATTTATTATCTGTTGAATATACCATCTAAGGTCTGCGGCAGAGACAGTTTCGCTCACCCCCCTAAATTTAATATTGTTCCTGCGCGAGCGGTCCTCCAGATCCACCATTTTTAGTTTCAGCGCTTTCAATTCCTCTTCCGTTTCATTGTGAGCAGACTCAAACTCGCCCATTTTAGATTCCACATGGTTGACGCACTCCCCTGGACTCTCAACCTCAGCGTTTACTTGTGACACAAAACTCATCATATCCTCGTGTAAAAAACCTTTAAGCGTAACAAGCATATCCTTCATGACTGACGTGGTTAAAGGCAGAGTTTCAGCAGGGTAATCTTCCAAATGTTCAATAAACTCTCTGGTGGTATTATAAGAAATGGAAATGTTAGATTGCTCACCTTGTAGGTGGGGGTCTGGAGAACAGCGCTGCTTTGCCTTTTGGGGGCTGCTTGTAGGTATAGTGCCCACAGACTGTGCAGGGCTATAATGCTGTGAGTGGGAGTGAAGCCTCTCCTCTGCTGCATGTGGCTGCATGGAGGGAGAGGTGCTGGCGCCATCTTGAGGGGAGGGGCCACCCACCAGAGTGAAGAACGCCGTTAATTTGTGGGGCCCCTCTTTGATCTTCCATTTCCCCATATCAGCTGATCGTGTCCCGGGACACTAGAGCAGCTGCCAGGGATGAGAGGGGTGCTCTCCTCTGTCCTCCGTCGATGTGAGCAGCTTTGGTTCCCGGAGCTCACAGATTATGCGGCTGTCTCGATCTGCAGCCGGCCATGCCCCCCATAACTGGCCTGACTTCATAAAAAGGTAAATAAAAGAAGGCAGCGGTGGCACTGGTAAATCCAGTGGGCCTAGAATGCTTTTGGAAGCATATTTACCGTATATACTCGAGTATAAGCCGACCCGAATATAAGCCGAGGTACCTAATTTTACCACAAAAAACTGGGAAAAACTATTGACTCGAGTATAAGCCGAGGGTGGGAAATGAGGCACCTACTAGTCAATGTAAAAAATAAAATAAAATAAAAATAGTGCCCCATCATTGGTGTCAGTGGGAGGAATAGTGCCCCATCATTGGTATCAGTGGGAGGAATAGTGCCCCATCATTGGTGTCAGTGGGAGGAATAGTGCCCCATCATTGGTATCAGTGGGAGGAATAGTGCCCGATCATTGGTGTCAGTGGGAGGAATAGTGCCCCATCATTGGTGTCAGTGGGAGGAATAGTGCCCCATCATTGGTATCACTGGGAGGAATAGCGCCCCATCGTTGGTGTCAGTGGGAGGAATAATGCCCCATCATTAGTATCAGTGGGAGGAATAGTGCCCCATCATTGGTGTCAGTGGGAGGAATAGTGCCCCATCGTTGGTGTCAGTGGGAGGAATAATGCCCCATCATTGGTGTCAGTGGGAGGAATAGTGCCCCATCGTTGGTGTCAGTGGGAGGAATAATGCCCCATCATTAGTATCAGTGACACCAATGATGCGGCACTATTCCTCCCACTGACACCAATGACACTTGCTGACCCCTGTTGCAGTATGGTGCTGCTGCAGCCAGCATATGTGGTTGCAGCAGCACCTCTGCACTGCACACTTACCAGCTTTAACCCCCCCCTCGATTTTCGCGGGTCCGCTCGGCTCCGCCTCCTTGCCCGTGATTGGCCGCCTGTGTACCTTTCCTGAGCTACAGTTCTGGCGGCCAATCACCGGTGAGGAGGTGGAGCCAAGCAGCAGGAGTGAGGGAGTGGCCGAAGTGACGGAAGGAGCAGCGCTTCCTGGATGGATCATCATGGGAGCCAGGTAAGAGACAGCAGCCCTCTGCCCACCCCTGTACGCGCCCCCCCTGACGGAGCATCGCGCCCCCCCTGGGGGGCACGGCCCACTATTTGAGAAGCACTGGCTTTAGAAGCAGCGCCCCCTGCTAGACATCTGCAGACGTTGACTCGAGTATAAGCCGAGGGGGGCGTTTTTCAGCACAAAAAATGTGCTGAAAAACTCGGCTTATACTCGAGTATATACGGTATTTTTGATGCAGTTGCATGTATTGACCAAACAGAAACACAAGATATAAATTTAGGAAATAACAAGATAAATCTTTAAAAAGGACACTGTAAACTGTGCATGTGCCCTTATAGTGTTGTCAACAAGCAAACCACATTTTCTAGAGATGATTCTATCTATCACAACAAGAAGTGGAAAGCTTCTACTGAAATCCTTGCTTGGCTTGACTTTTTCAGTATTTCTCAGCTCACAACCAGAAAGCATTTTTCAGTTGTCCATTTTCTAGACAGAAAGGAGAGATATGAAGAGAACATATAATGTTCGGCAATTAATATGTAAAGTGGAATATACTCCCTGTGTCTACTTTGTCTATGAATGAATTCTTTAAGAGGAAAAAAAATCAATGATTTTTAATTTAATTTTTTCAGTTTAGAGGGGGTTTGCAGATACCTAATCTTCTCTGTAATTCGCCTTCGTTAAATCTAATATATAAAGTTAGCATTTTTTTTTTTTTAAATTCCCCTTTAAAATAAAGTCAAATCTGAAGGTTTTGCTGAATCGTAGTCTCAAAGCAATTTAGATTTCAGCAGCAGAAATAGTAAGCTATTTCAAAACTATCAAACCGTATCACTGAATATAAGGAAATAAGAGAAGTAGATATCCAATTAAATCCTGACAAAACCTCCAAAGAATTAACTGTATTTTTGTAATAAAAATGAACCATTCTGTCTTACGGTGTTAATGTTTTTTTCAAAGGCAAAAAGTAATTGAATGCATGACATTTCACTGTTATATTACAGGGTTGCTAAATATTCCTTATCCTCCTTAGTACATTTCATGATACAACCCTTCAAGTAAACGGTGCATCAGGGTGAGTTGGTACACTATATGCATAATGTCTACAGTATCTAATCATTGATGACAAGCTGAATACTCACCTCAATTTGGTTTGAAGTGGACTCAGGGAAACAGGAGTAAAGTTTGGGTGCTGCTTCCTATAACCCTATTGACGTCTATAATGATAGATTTATGTTAAAAATCAATTTTGTCCATTTTCTACGGTAATATGCAAGACATTATCAAAACAATGGCATAAGGGGCTGAGCGCTGCAAAAAAAAATAGGTTTGGCAAGGAGCAGTGATTTTAGTAATGCTTAAAGTCAAACATAAAAAAATTCAAAATTCCATTAAAAACCAGGACTGAGGGATGTCCTGATCCTGTATGTTAAGTGGCACATCTGTGTGATGTAAACAACATACTACAGTGAAACTGACAAAGAAAAAAGTGTGCTTACATTGACAGACAAATGATGGCTCCCAGCCATTTACTGTACTTCTGTTTATACACAAAGCAGCCTCTGGTGACATTCATCTAGATCAGATCCTTATCCTAGATGAGGGTCTGAAATAGATGTTAATGAGGATGCAAACAAAAAAAGGCATGAGTGTTCCTCTTAAATTCATACCAGGCCCTTGAAGACTGTTACTGTTTTTTTTTTTGGTCTCTTCATTTATGTCGCAAAAAATAAAAATCCCAGTGGTGACCAAATGCTATCAAAAGAATCTATTTGTGTGAAAAAAACAATATAACTTTCATTTGGTCACAGTGTTGCATGACCATGCAATTACCAGTTAAAGTAGCACATTGTCGTATAGCCCTGGTCATGAAGGGAGTAAAATCTTCTGGAGCTTAAGTGGTTACAGACCTCAGCAACCACTAGGTCAGGGCTGTGAGGAATGGGCCCTTGCCCTCATCAGCATGACAAGTTACCTATTCATTTTGAGGACATGTGGCCTGACATGGACAAGAAGGGGGTAGATGCTCATCCCCTCCCCTTTCTTGGCCAACCAGGCTGCATGCTTAGATAAGGGTATGGCATAGATTTTTGGTGTAGACCCCACGCTTTTTATTCCTTGAGTTTTGTGTGGGGTTCACCTGTAAAATTCATACAAGACCTAAAGAGCCTGGTATGAATTATGGGGGAATCCTCATACTGGCTTTTTTTTAAAACTAGCTCCAGCTTCTTTGCTTTCACTGTGGGTGATTCCTGTGATGTCACTGGTTGTCCTTAACAACCAATAACAACAAGAATTTGACATGTATAAAAGGGGATGTAAAACTATTATTATACATGATATTTGGTTCCCATTGAATGGGTAAATGTTTAGGCATTCATCTAAACAGCCAAGGATCGATCTGAACACACATTCAAACCTTAGGTGCATCCCTAATATTTAGTTCTGTGGTGAACACAGGATGTCTTGCATGCACAACGTGAGTCTCCGGAATAGCACAATTCAGCAAATTAATTTCAAAGAAGTGAGTGCCTATGAATGAAGGTCTATGTTCACCATAACGATGAGTAGAGGCCTTTATTTGCAATACTGTAACAACTTAACAGGCAATGGTCTCTGAAAAAAAGTTTTGATGTTAGTGTGCATGAATCCCAGCTATTGTTTCAGTTCAGCTCTGCCCTGCTTTCACCTACTCTCATCAGTTCTTACATTGACCCAGGGGCAGACTGACCATTTGGGCTCTAGGGCACTGCCCGAGGGCCCGGGGTCAGTAGGGGGCTCCATGAGATGCCCCTGGTACCTTTAATTGGCTTTTTCATAGGCTTTTTTGGCTGTGGGTGAGGACACAGGGGCCCCATGATCCCCTATTGCCCAGGGTCCCCATGAGTTGTCAGTCTGCCCCTGCATTGACCTATTTAATTTTATATCCTGTAAATGGGACAAGCTCAAATGGTAGTGGTAAACCATGCATGAGACAGGGACACCCAAAAACAGTCCAGGCAGGTTTGGCCTGTACCTTTATTCGGCAAGGCAGCAAGAAAACACTGTTCAATGCAGGAGGTCTTTATACAGCAAGGGAAAACAAACAAAGCACCTACTTGTCCAAGCCACTAGCTATACTATCAATTCCTGGCTAAGAGGGTTTCCCATTAATGGTTTCCCCAAAATACACAGGCAGTACATGTACCTGTCAGCAGTCAGTTTTTGTTTAAAACTAGCAACAGGATCTTACAGTGAAGAGAGTGAGAGATCCTGAGCATCAGTCAGATCACATCTAGAAAGGCCAATGCATAAATGACACTAGTGAGGTCTGGCTACCAGGTAAGATGTGGACGTACAATTGGCAGCTAAGGTGTAGGTGTGTGTGTCTTCCACCTTGGTTATGATTTTTGAGTGAGCTAACTCTTTACAATCTATATTGTCTGAGGCACCACACTTGTTCCTCATTTATATGCTCCAAGTCTGTCCACCTGCTCTTTTTTTTTTCCATAACGTTTTATTAGGAAAAAGGAAACAGTACAAGTCAAAAGTACAGCATAAGGGAATTTTTTATGTATCACAATGGTCATGGCATGCAGAAAGGCACAAAACCTTTAGGCAATAAGATTAGTCTGAAACCCACAATCAGTGCATACTGTGAAGAGAGAATACAGACTGCGAGGGAATACATCCAAAGTAAAGGAGGGGTTGTTCCAAACCACAGTTTGGATGGAGAGCTCTCCATGGGGCATAGCTGTCTATCTGATTTGGAAACATAAAAATCTAAAATCATTAGAGAGTGGGGTATGGCACGAAATCAGATAGGAGGGGATTGTGGGTCGGAATTTCTAGTAGCTGTTAAGCAAATCAAGGGGTACGTATCTTTTTTTTGAGGGTGATATGTGTGCCTAACAGTACCAATCTGAGGAGGCTTAGGAGAATGTGTATGGAAGAATGATAAAGCTGGTGTGATTCATGGGAGAGGAAAAAGAACAGAACAGAGTTGGGGAATAGCAAAGAGGGGAAGGATCACATGCTGGAGGTGACTAGGAGAGGGGTAGGGGCAGAAGGAAGGGGTGGAGGAAGGGGAGGGGTGGGAGAGAGGGGTAGGAGGATGAGGAGGGTTGAAGGGAGAAATAGTAAGGGGGAGGGAAAAGAGCAAAAAACAAACAAACAAACCAAAAAAAAAAAGAAGGCAAGTCGCATGTCCATTAACACCCCCCCCCCCCCCGGAGCAAAGCAATCTTCTCTTCATTTTTTGTTAATGGGTCAGGTGAATCAATCAGACAAGCAGGCGAGCGAAGGCTCCAAGATCGGGTGTTAGCAAGAAGGGAAGCCCATAATGGAGAGATATTCGGGAGTTGTTTGAAAGTGGATCCAACAGGCCCATGAGTGCGAGAATTTGGTCGGGTTGTCACGTGATAATTTTATGAGTCCCTCCATCTCTGCTACTCTATTCAGACAGAGCAGCCAATATCGAATCGATGGGGGTTGGGTAGACCTCCATAGGGCTGGTATGCTTAATTGGGCTGCATTTAACATGTGCATTGCTAGCGACTTGAAGTAGATGCGCCTGGGGGTTGAGGTATGGTGGAGGAGACATTGGGGTGGGGAAAATTCAAGAAGTAGCGAGGAGACTGACGAGGTTATGCGATGGACCTCTTTCCAGAAGGGTTGAATGGCAGGACAGGACCACAAATGTGCAGAAGTGAACCATCCTCTGAGTCACATATCCAACATGATTTGGGTAAACTCAGATTAAAGAGATGGAGTCTGGAGGGGGTCCTATACCAGCGGGAGACTAGTTTATATCCATTTTCTTGCGTAGATACGTTCAAGGAACCTTTATGAGCATAGGTGAATATTTGGTCCCAATCCGAAGAAGATAAATCGATGCCAAATCCATGCTTGACAGGCCAGGATTGTGAAAGGGAATCGGTCTCCAAATAGGAGAAGATACGTGGTAGAAACCAAATGTCATTGGGGTTCCGTTTTGGAGCAAAGAGCTTTGAAGGGGGTGAGAGGGCGGGTGCATTTGTTGTGGTGGGGTTTAGAGCAGAGGAAATGCCTTATTTGGAGATATGCCCAAAAGGGGAAGGTATGATCCTGCATGGAGGGGATGAGTGAGGCTAGGGTCTTCAATTGGCCATTACAAAAGAAATGTTCTGTACGCACATGTTGGTGAGGCCAATGGTCCACTAGAAAAGATGGGTGCAGGCCCGATGGGAAATCTAGGTTCATGCGTAGGGAGGTAAGAGGATTAGGGGCATCAGAAATTAAAGCCGATTTGCAGGCTGACCGAAAGATCTTCAAAGTCTCTCCAATCAATGGGTGTGTATGAAGTATTGTGGGGGTATGTTTCAGAGGGAGCCAAGGAATCAGTGCCAAAGGAGAGGAAGAGAGAGAATCCTTGATGCGAACCCAAGATTTTGTGGACGAGTACACATTCCAATCTATAATTCTGGTGAGATGAAAGGCCCAATGATATTTTTGGAGATTGGGAAGCCCGATACCCCCTTTGGATTTGGGGAGGGTCAATTGCGAAAAGGAAATACGTGGCTGTTTGTAACTCCATAGGAACTGTGAGCAGATTTTCCTGCAAAGAGCAAAGAAAGTCGGTGGCAAGTGGATAGGAATGGTCTGGAAGAGGTAAAGAAGGTGGAGGAGGATGTTCATTTTAAGGAATGCGGCCCTTCCGAACCAGGAAAACCATGGGCGATGCCAGTTTGAGAGGTCTTCCTCAATGGCTCGAAGGGCAGGGATAAAGTTTTTTGTGTATAGCTGCTGGTGAGTATTGGGGAGCTGTATGCCGAGATATGTAAGAGCTTCCGTTTCCCATTTGAACTGGAAGTGTTATTTACATGCAGCGACCACCTCTTGCGGAAGGGAAATGTTTAGAGCACAGGATTTGGAGAAATTGATTTTGAGATTGGAGAGAAATTGAAATTAGTGAAAGTCTTTAAGAAGGTTGGGCAATGTGGTCCTGGGTTTCGATAGAAAAAGTAAAATATCGTATCGTAATAAGCGGCCTCGATGGAAACTCCCTTGATATTGGGGTTCATCCGGAGTTTACAAAGCAAGGGTTCTAGCGTTAGGACAAAGAGAAGCGGAGAAAGGGGGCAACTTTGACGTGTGCCATTTTTGAGATGAAAGGGTCTCAAAAGATAACCATTTACCCAGACTTGAGCTGTTGGACTTGAATACAAAGTCATGATGTAATTAAGCATGTTCTCTCTTAGACCTAGTGCACTCAGGGAGGCCTGAAGGTAGTCCCAGGCCACCCTGTCAAATGCTTTCTCTGCGTCCAGGGAAAGAAGAAGCCAGGTTGTTGTGAAGAACGGAGGAAGTGGAGTATATTCAAGGCCTTAGTAGTGTTGTCTCTCGCTTCCCTCTCTAGGATGAAACCTACTTGATTTAGATTCACCAAGGAAGGGATCAGCGGTATGAGTCGATTGGCCAAGATTTTAGCATAAAGTTTGACGTCGACATTCAAGAGTGAGATAGGCCGATAGCTAGTAACTAAGGTTGCGTCCTTTCCCCCTTTGGGTATGACAGTGATATGGGCTTCCAGGAAACGCTTTGGAGAGGCAGAAGGGGAAATGAAAGAATTGAAGGCCTCAAGACAAGGGTCCCGCAGGGTGTCTATGCATGTCTTGTAGAAGGCAACGGGGAGGCTATCAGGGCCTGGGCTTTTACCAGGTTTCATTTGTTTGAGGGCCAGGAGTAATTCTTCAGAGGAGATGTTTCGTTCAAGGTCCTTTGCAAGGTCATCAGAGATTGCGGGTGGGCTGTATAGGTGTAGGAACTCCTAGATCAAGGAGGATCTGGATTTCTCTGATTTAGTTGGAGGACGTTCGGGAGGTTGTAGAGAGAAGTATAATACCTTTCAAAGTGAGAGGCAATATTGCTGTTCGAGGTGACCACGGAGCCGTCCGCACACCCTATTTTGTGGACTGTTAAGTTGGCTTTTTTTGCAGGGAGGGCTCTTGCCAGAAATCTGCCACTCTTGTTTGCATACTCATAAAAAAGCTTCTGGGAGATAATAAATCTGCGTTTGACCGCCTTACCGAGTTCCAACACAGCTGTGGGCTGGTAGTCGTGAGTTCCGCTTAGGTCATTTTAGCCTGGGTATGTTTATGAGCCTTTTCGAGGTAGCTGATCCGGTCCAGTAAGAGTTTTATGGACGCCTGTTTCACCCATTTACGCTTGGTTGACATCGCAATGAAAGTCCCTCGGTTAACATATTTATTATTCCCACTGGGTTAAGGGAACGGTGTTGGAAGTTTGGTTGGTCAGGAAATACTCCCCAAGTTTGGAGCGCAATTCAGCCTCATTTGCTACGTCAACTAGGAAGGACGCATCCAGTCACCATACTTTAGTGCAGGAATGTTTTTCAGGGAAGCTTAAGGTCATGGAAAAGGGATGGTGATCCGAAAGGAACATAAGATCTATGGTGGAGTTATATAGAAAAGGAAGAGAAATGGAGAGAAAAAGGTACCCAATTCTAGAGTATTTGTTGTGGGAAGCGGAAAAGAACATGCAATATTTGTCGTTCGGGTGGAGCACTCTCCAAGAATCATGGAGTTGGAGATCTTGGAATTGGGTATGAATCTGGTGCAACGATCTATAGGGCAGAAATGAGGAGCCTGAGGAGGAGTCTAATAGTGGGCAAAGAGGGACATTGAGGTCCCCCCCCCCCCAGGATCAGCACTCCCGATTGAAAGGAGATTAATGAGGCAATCCCACGAAAGAAGGGTACTTGCTTAGTGTTTTGCGCGTATAAATTTGCAAGAGTGATGGGTCTGTCAGCTAGTGTGCCCTTGAGGAGTAAATATCTGCCTTCAGGGTCAATTAAGGAATCTGAAACAATCAGCAGAAGGTGCTTGGCAATTAATATGGCGACTCCTTTAGATTTGGCTATAGAATTGGGGGCATGAAAGACTGTTGAAAAACATGCATCGTAAAGTTTAGGGACTGCATCCTGTTGGAAATGCGTCTCCTGGAGGAAGACCACATCTGCCTTATGTTTGCACATGTACAAGAGCAAGAGGGATCTTCTTTCGGGAGTATTTAACCCTTTTCTCGTTAAGGAAAATGACTTCTAAGGTCAAGTGACCTGACTGAGTTCTGGGTTTGTTCATGATTGAATGGGGGGAGGGGTGAAAACAGGAGGAAAAGAGAAAACAAACAGAGAGAAAAAAAAAGAAGGGGGGAGAGAAACCAAGGAGGGGGGGGGGAGAAGAGGATAGGGGGGTGAAGAGGGGAAAATGGGGGCGAGGCAGAGGGAAGAATGGGCAAGGGGAGGAAGGGGGGCTATAGAAGGGCTGGGGGGAAAAGAAGTGATGTGGGAGGGTAGGAAATCCGGAAGGGAAAGCAGACCAGCTCTATCCCTGATAAGGGGAGAGAGAAAATGGGAAAAGAAGAGGGAAAGAAGGGAGGAAAGTATAGGAAGGAAGAATAGGAAAAGGGGAAATAAAAGGAAATATCCAGAGTGAGTCAGTGGAGGCTCAGTGAGCCCACTCTGTGGGGAGCGAGGAGGCCGAGAACCTGCATAGAAGCCTACAGCATATGGGCCACTCCAAGTGCAACCTTGAGGAGCCCCGGTCAGGGGAGCGAGGAGGGGAGCAAGGAGGCCGAGAACCTGCAATGGGGGATCCACCGGCCAGAGGATCCATTTGAGCACATTAAATGAGGAGTATGGGTGATATCAGAGGCCATGTGGATAGAGGTCTGGTGAGATCGGGACGACTCAGTTAGCCACAGGTACAATTGTCCTGGTGGGTGGGCATATTAGGAGCAAATGTAAATAGTCGGGGTGGGATATGTGTATGTGAGATCCGCTCTCAGACAACTGTGAGCTTGGGGACAGCCAACGGGAAAATCACGGAGTGTTTTGTCGGGAGCTCAAGGATCATGAGAGTGGAAAGAGGTATGGCCTCAAGAGTGTGTGTGTGGTCCTAAATGGTGTGAGCCTATGCATAGAAGCCTACAGCATCTGGGCCACTCTAAGTGCAACCTTGAGGAGCCCTGGTCAGGTAACACTAGGGGCCCGAAGTCTGCCATCTGAGGGCAGTTGAAGGGTCCAGGCGGGGAAAGGCTTGAATTATCAACAGTAGTATAACAACAGTGTAATCAATTACGTAATCTTATCTTCAAGAGTGATCAAACAACTGAGCAGGATTGCAAATCACATAAAATTGGTAACCTCAGGAAGCCTGGGAGCGAGCAGCACCTCAGTCAACAAGGGCCAGGTAGTTTCAAATTGCAATTTGGAGTGGGGGGAGCCACCGAAACCAACCGGAGAACCAAAAACAAGGATGTCTAAACCAGGAATACTTATTTGGTTAGGATATGAATCAGGTGGCTGTAACTAGGGAACCAGCCGATTCATCTAGAAGTTTGAGCACCTAATGGACAAATAGAGGCACTGCCCACCCCCGGGTGGGGGCAAATACGTAGGAGAAAGTAGTTCTGACACCCCAATCACATCCCGCCACCCTCCCGCCTCCCCCATCTCCCCCACTAAGACCCATCTGCAAAGGATATGAGTCACTTTGAGGATCTTGTTGAGAACATAGTGGCCATCTCGCAGGGTACAGTGTGAGATGATGCAGTCTCAATGTGGAGAGGTAAGATCTGGGAGCTCCGATGACCAGGCGATGAAGCCCATGGGCCCAGAGTGGCAATCCAAGGCCCGGCGTGTGAGGGGAATGTAAGAGCTAAATACATCTCTCGGCCCTCGAACACAAAATGATGACAATCTTTCTGGCTGGGGAGATGAGGAGGCTTAACAAAGGATATCAGATATTGCAGGAAAACAGCTTAATGGAAGGGTCATATATAAGGTCTTGGAGCTCTGCGAGGCAGGGGAGGAATCCAATGCCGGAAATGGAGCAGGTAATATGTGGGTGTGGTGGGAATATGATCTAGTAGGTCTGTGGGTAGACAACACTATCAGGCGGAAGGTGTCCAGGGAGGTAGAATCCGTGTGTCCAGAATGAGAGTGTAGAGGCTCTGGAGAGTAAAGCCCATAAAAAGAAAAAAAACCATAATGGGTGGGAGAGGGATGAGCCAGTGTAGGGGTCTAATCTTCTCGGCGGGGCCGACAATGAGCTGGTGATTCGGTCGGGCTGTTAGTCGCTGCTGGTTCTCTGATAGAAGGTCTCGGAGGCGTCTCAGGGAAGGAGCAGTGACGTCGGGCAGATTGGCCTTGCCAGTCCATGTCACTGGGTTCCGGTCTGTCATCCGAGATGCTTGGCAGACGCATGGTTCTATATTGGTCCGGAAGATCAATCCTAGGGATCTCTAACGTAGCACAGGTCTTCCGGAACCCTAAGATAACCTGTGCGACCCTGTGCTTGGGCTGAGAGGCAGAAAGGGAAGCGCCATCTGTATGGAATGTTGTGAGAGCGTAGTGAGTCTAGGAGGGGTGGAGTTCCCACCTTTGTTGCAGGGTGAGGTTAGAGAGGTCTTGGAATAACTGAATCTCTGTACCACGGTATAGGAGGTGCCTCCTTTCTCTAGCGCTTCTCAGGATATCTTCTTTAAGCGGGAAACAGCATATAATATCCCGTGGTGGGTTGGTATCCCTGCCCCTGGGTCGAAGTGCTCTGTGCGCTCATTCTAAATCAATAGGGGATGCTGGCGGACGCCCTAGGAGGTCATTAAATATCGCCATGACTGTTTTAGGAATGTCACTTGGCTCAATGGACTCTGGCAGGCCGTGAATTCTGATGTTATGCCTGCGTCCGCGATTATCCAGATCTTCTATGTGTCTGTAGAATTTGCAGATGTGATGGGACTGGGAGACCGTCGTATGCTGTATTTCCAATATGGCGTCTGCCTGCTATTCTGGCGCCTAAAGTTTGAAGGTCATCACGGAGGTCAGTTAGGGCTGTAGTTAGGGTGATCTTAATATCTGCAGCCACTTCATGGAGATCTCTTAGAGAAAGTGAGTGGTGCTCAGAAAAATCATGCTGGGGCACTGTGTCAGCTGTATCAGCTGAAGAGTCTGTGGCAGTCCCAGAGGAGCTGTCTGCCGCAGCAGAGGTTGAAGAAGTAGGGGGGGAGAAGGAGAGGGGGAAGCCTGCGGCTCTCTCTCTGCTGGGAGCGGAACAGCTCCTGTATGTGGTGGGACTGCTGGCTTTTTGGAGCCCTCGGGGAGTGGGAGAAGTATCCTGGTGCACTCCGGTCCCCCTTCCCCATCTTATATTGCCGTCTGCTCATCCGCACCTCTGCAGAAACCTTGCAGGGATCTCCGGCCTGTGGGAGTTCCGGTCTCAGGCGGCCATCGCGGGACTCAGCAAGCCGTGCCCCCCCACCTGCTCTTATCTGTTTCCATATAATTTCATTCATAAAGTAACTCCACAGTTTACCCCTTAGGTCCTGGTTTATTGTGGAACTTTACCCATAACAGACACTCCACCTTAATAATTATGCTGCCAAAATTACTGTGTTCTGTAACTTGCCTCCAGCATTGTTCCTGTTTCTTCTTGCTGGAGGCTTCCATTTTGCTAAAGCCCAGAGCCCCTGAGCAGCAGTAAATCTTTAGGCTGTCACCAGATTGGCCTCTACAAATTCAGCACAGTACCTAAAAATAGAGAGCAAATGAGCATGTGCAGAGCAGGGTGGGACAGTGTATTACTGGATTTTAAACAGTATAGGCATTGATTTTTAATGTTTTACATAGCTATACCTGCAAAAAGGGCCAGCCTGAAGTGATCTAGCAGGACTTAATTTTCTGAAATTCTCACTTTGGTCCTAAGCCCAGCTCAGGAAGTATAGCGAGCGGGAGAAAGAGACTGTAGCAAGAACTAATAGGGAAACTATGCATTGCCTGGGAATATTTAGGAAAAAAGCAAGTCCAGCTCATGTCCCTGGCATAAATCCATTGCGTTTTTGTAAATGCAGCACACTGCACTCTGATTTAAAATGAACAGCTATTATCCAAATGTGAAGCAGTGTGGATAACCTAATAAACAAAACTGGATAGATAGCTACTTCATAATTCTAACGATTTTAGGAATTATGAGATTTTGATAGGTTTGAAGCTTAGTTATTAAATCATTGTAATGCATAATGATTACTTTAGAGGATCTATCAAATGCATCCCCTGTGTTAAATATAATTAGATTTGCATTTTTTTTTCAGGAAATTCATTGACTTCAAATGTAATATCAAGTATTACAATTTTGGCTAAAGCCTGTTTCAGATAACTGAATTTAAATGTAAAACTACTGAGCATTTTAGTTTGTTCTGTTTAGCAGAAAAGTTTTTTGTTTTATTAATTCATTGTTTTAATCTGATACTACTGACTGTAATCTGCAGCTCCTTTTTAGTTATACAGTAATTTGTGGCTGAGAAAAAGAAGACATAAAACAGTAACACCGTGTCTATACACAGTGTGGCCAAATTATTGAGTTTAAAGCAGAACTAAACTCTCTCAATCAAGATTGACTATTTTTTATCCTTATGCTGCCATCATTGATAAGAAGATAAGAAAGTGTTTAAAACTGTTTTTTTTACATTTCTTCAGTTACTTGCTGATTTCTGGCCTAGGTCAAAATGATGTCATACATATCAGGAATCTTCATGGCATTTTTATTTTCTTTCATCTGGAGGGGGGTAGGAGGTGTTTTCTCAGCAAAGCACACCATCCTGCCTGCATGCCTTGTCTGAGAGTATATGGATTCCACAAAGTAAATTCTACTTTAATCAACTGCCCTTACTCAAGATGGCCACTTCCAGAAATACTATGGTAGTGTTTTTCAAAGTGATTTCTCAGCAAAGTAAATCATGGGGACATGTACTGATGTGTGAGTTTACATTGAATAATAAAAATTAATTAAATAGTATTTTCAGTTTGTGGTGCTCAGATGCAGTTTAGTTCTGCTTTAAGCATTTTCAGTGAGGAGTACTGCAAATGCTACAGCATAAAAAGACATTTAAGCCAATTACGAGCTTCCAACCATGTGGCGAATGTTTGGCAAAAGACTCTATTCTGTTCCAGCATCCCTGTGTTGCTGAACGTGGATCCAGGTCCAGAATGACAGAGTTTGGTGAGTTTGGAGTGGAGGAACTGGAGTGTTCCCAGAGCCCTGACCTTGTTCTTATTGGTCATTGGAATGAATTGGAATGCAGATCTTGAGCCCCTAATTAATTCCTGGTACCTGACTTCACAAACTCTCTTTTGGCTAAAATAGGCACAGATTCTTTTTTTAAATGTATCCAGAAGAGCGGAAGCTGTTATAGCCATAGAAAAGGAAGTGGGGGTGGTGGTGGTGGTGTGTGTGTGTGTGTGGGGGGGGAGGGTTCTCCATATTAATGAAAATGGTTGTGGAATGGGATGACCAACAAATTCATACAGGTGTGATGGTCATGTCCACAAACGTTTGTCCGTATAGCATATTTTTATTTTATGTTTCATGTTCATTTTATATTTTTAGATCTAATTATTTCATTAGCTAAAATCATCATTTATGCAATCACAATGAAATAATTATCTAAAAAATGTGGAGTCATTTGCTTTATTCTTTCTGAATATATACTTGAATATACTTATGTATGCGTGTTATATTATACATCTTTACTTTATGCCTTAAGTTTGCTTAAAATATAGAAATAACTCACATTTTGTTGATGCTATTACAAAGTATACAGAAAGACATTTTACTGAAGATATCTGTGCTTAATTGGTCTTTTCAGAGCTAAGGAAAAAGATTAAAAGTAGAAAAACACTTTCACCAGAGGACATAGACCTACGGTGAAGATCCATAGATCAGATGTAATGCAGTCAAAAGGTTCAGTGAGCTGAAATAGGTAATTTTCAAAATGTAAGAACTGTCTTGCCAAGTAATACCAAATGTTCCACCAACTCTGTAGCTGTATTAATATTGCTTGAAAAATTCACTATTAACTTTAACTACCTTTTACTGTATATACAGACCTAATATAGCTACTATAGATATAAACCATATAAACCATGAATTGTATTTTCTTCTACATGGTATTAATTGTTTAATAATATTTTTTTACTGCCATATTTTACTTTTAAAATGCATGTTAACACTGGTACTTCTTTCTAAAATCAATTGAAAATTAAAGTGGATCCACTAAGCAGGTTACACAAGTATTTATCCTCTGCATGTTATAATATCAATTTATACCCTCACTAAAAAACATGCAGGTGGCCATTACTAATATCTACTTCTAAAAATGCTAGTATGTTCAACTCTACTACTGACATGTACCAATCTTTGAGTTACTGATGTAGATTGCATATGCTAAAAAGGGCTTCTGGCTTTCTTGATCTTCATACCTGTTCCAGGTTATAAAATCAATTTGACAAATTAAGGACCGAACTCTAATATACATTTTATGATTATCAGAACAAAATCATTTGTTTATGCTATAGAAATGTGTATTTCCACAAATAATTGATTAATTTTAGCATAATAAACCACAATTTATTAGAACGTGTAGCTTTAGTCAATAATATTAGATTGGCTGTGGGGGTTTTATAAAATTTCTATGCAATTATTCTTTATAAACAGAGAACCATGTGGAAAAATACCGACCATTGACTGTAAAAGGTTCATTTGTGTGTAACAACATCATTCACCACAAAAGCTGAAGAACTACGTAATTTTCTCTGGCCTCTTAGACATAAAACAATTTCATCACTGAGGTTGATCTAAGATGGAACATATGTTTTCAGCTAGAAATTTCTCAAGAACAATGGTTACAAATAATAGCTAAACTAAATTGCACAGCAGAGAATTGATGAGAAAAGACCTTCAAAACGCAGCTTTTCAGATGTACCAGCTCCAAACAATACATCCCTCAGGATATAATAACCTTTCTTTGCTGTTCATACTTTGAACCTATTTTACTTTGTACAGTTCTGAACATAATAAGCAGATTGCAACAATGACTTTAAAACTGTGCGTAACTACATAATACATTCTGTTTACTTTACTGCATATGTTTTTATTTAACAAGTTATTTTCATTAGAAGATTTTCAGAGATAAGCAGGAATGTAAATAGAATAGAAATACACAAATTATGGTTATACAGAGAATAGGTAGATGGGGGATGGTAAGAATGATAGGAATGGTAGTTCAAGGCTCCTGCAGACTAAACCATGGAGGTTCAATTAGACTCTGTGGGTGGAAAGTCTAATGCATGTATTAGTGTCAATATGATGGCAGTCCAGCTGGAACATTTTATTCATTGCTGTTTCCCATCCTGTAAGAACTGGCACATAAGTGTGAGCTCATTTTAAAGTGTGTCCGCAGTCCGCAGTGGGAGAGGGGTGAATGGGAGGTGTAGGGGGTGAGCTATGTATCATGTCTTGTGTAGATAGGACCAAATGCTATTGCATGTGTTATGGACCACCTGGCGTACTCTAGCAGTCCACAGGACAGGATTCCCCAGGGCACGGAGTCTAAGCCCCAGTCCACTTCTTCACCAGAGCCCCTGATGGTGGGGATGGGCTTGGAGCGGACAGTGACCAGGTCGTGGCCCCTTAGTACACCCACCTGAGGTAGAGGAATCACCAGAGGTAATGACAGGTGGAGAGCCTGGTGTGAAGAAGCAGACAGGTCTGGAGAATAGCAGCTAATCCGTGCGGGTCGGATGGATGGCTGAGCAATAGCGTGGTCAGACGGGCCGGGTCGGTAACGGTCGGACAGCGTGGTACAAGACAGCAGGCACGGAGGAATCAGGTCACTCGCCAGGTCTGGTAACAGAAGTTCAGATCAGAAGGGATATCCAGAAAAGTAGTCAAACGAGCCAGAGGGTCAGGGCAGGAGAATATCAGCAAGGTCAGGTTCAAGCAAAGGTTAGCAACGGTCAGGAATCAACTCACAGATCACAGGAACAAGATCAGACCATACGGCAACTTCTGTCTGTGCAGGGCTGGTTTAAGTAGCCCCCCTGCACCTGACAGGCGCAGCCTAGGTCCTATTGCCTGCTCAGCACCGTCATAGGTGATGGGTGTGCCTGGGTCCTAGTGCCCTGCTTCCTGCATGTCTTGACAGACACCTACGCATGTGCAGACCCATGCGTCGCGATGGTCCCTGACAGCATGTCTAGGGAGTTGACTGAGTGTGTGCGGAAAGATGAAAATAGGGGGATGTGTCAAGGGGTATTGGGAAAGAAAGGAAGTTGAGGGATTTATAGGGCGGAAGGGTGAAATGCGTAGAAATGATGGGGTAAGCTTTGGGGTGAAGCCAAAGGTGCTGTTGAGCCATTTGCCTTAATGACTCAAAAGATGTATGATGTTTGTCTATAGGGATGATAATTGCATTTGGCCCAATGAAAGGTTAAACCTGAATTTTGCATGTTAGGCATGCAGAAACTGGCCAAACTATTTGGCTAACTGACTAGCACCAAAGACTCTGCTACTTCTAGGGAGCAGGAAGTCATGGGATTGCAGGTAGCCACCACCCACACCCAAAATCTTTCCCCTAAATACAACCATAAATAAAGACACATAAACTTGAAAAATTATGGCAAATTAATGGTCGAGGTACTTTATTGGTTTAAAATTCAAACAACAAATAAGAAATTAATTGTTTTATTTATTATTATTCAACCATAAACAAAGTAATTAATCAATATAAGCTCAGATATTAGAACTCGAGCCAAATTTAAATAAATTAACATAAATGCCCCCTCTAGGAATCCTGCATGGTCAAATCACATAAATTGTCAGCAACAAGGACAAAACCCCTGGAGCCCTCCTCTTTATATAGGGCTCCCAAATCTTCTAGAAACTTCCATGAATTCTTATTGGCTATTTTTTCCACTTGTGTACTTTTTATTATATTTAACTATATGACACAATTTAACCACTTGCACTCTTGAGGATTTACCCCCCTAATGACCAGGCCTCTTTCTGCTACTCGGCTCTGCAGTAATTCAACTGATAATTGCGCGGTCATGCAATGCTGCACCCAAACTAAATTTACGTCCTTTTTTCACATAAATAGAGCTTTATTTCGGTGGTATTTGATCACCTGCGCGCTTTTTATTTTTCACGCTATAAACAAAAAAGACAAAAAATTTTGAAGAAAAACAATATTTTTAACTTTCAACTATAAAAAATATATAGTAAACTCAAAGCTAGTTATAAATTTAGGCCAAAATGTATTCTGCTACATGTTTTTGGTAAAAAAAATCCCAATAAGTGTATATTGATTGCTTTGTGTGAAAGTTATAGCGTCTACAAACTATGGTATAGATACTGCAATTTACGCCATTTTTTGCTATACAGCGCTGCGCTAGTTTAACGGACAATTGCGCAGTCATGCAATATGGTACATATATTAAATTTTTTTACACAATTTTTTACACAAATAGAGCTTTCTTTTGGTGGTATTTGATCACCTCTGCACTTTTTATTTTTGGCGCTATAAACAAAAACATTTTTGAAGAGGCAGAAACTTCTACCGAGTATGGGGATACCACATGTGTGAGACTTTTTGGGAGCCTAGCCACATACAGGAGCCTGAAATCCAATGACCACTTTGAAAGCCTGAAGGTGCTTAACTTCCTCATTTCACTTCCTCAATACCTATCACAGTTTTGAAGGCCCAGACATGCCAGGATAGCACCAAACCCCCCCAAATGACCCCTTTCTGGAAAGTAGTAGTATTTTTAAAAAAATACACTTTTTTACTTTTAATGCACAAAAACACAATATAATGGCCAATTATTTGGTAAAATATAAAAGATGATGGTATGCCGAGTAAATCAATACCAAACATGCTTTAAAACTGCGCATGCCCCGTGCAATGGCGACAAACTGAATACATTTTTAATATGCATAGGCAACGCTTTAAAAGCCTTTAAAAGCTACCATTTTAGATTTACAGAGGAGGTCTAGTGTTAGAATTACTGCCCTTGATCTGACATTCACGGTGATACCTCACATGTATGGCGCAACCGCTGTTTACATACCGGCACAGGGTCAATGCTTGTGCACACAGGTGTGTGCGCATGGGAGGGGCGAGTTTTGTTTTTATTTTTAAGTTATGTTGATTTTTTTTTTTATTATTTCGTACCTTTCATTTTTTTTTAGCACTTTTAATGCTATCACAGGGAGTGCTAGATATCTCCTCTTCCCTTACATTATCTAATCAAACCAAAATGGGTGTGATCAGATGCTTTCCAAATTTACAAATGATGCTAATTATATCCTGCAAAACTGAAGTGATGAAATGCTCGTAGCTTCTGATTTCTTAGGCTATAGAGATGATTGGCACCACTCTGGTCTCCAATCAGCTCTATGGTCAGCTGGCAGAAACACTGGCTGCATTCTCATGTTCCCCCGATGGCACATGACTGCCCGAGAAGGCCGTGGAATGCAGCGGGGGCATCATCTCCCGCTTCTTGTAAAAGAAATCCTGCAGCTAATTAGCCACTAGGATTGCTTTTATTTGAAAGCAGAATGCCGGCTGAAAAAAATGATACAAGGATGATGCATGCAGCTGTAGGCATCATCCTGGTATAACCATTCAAAGTCCAGTGATGTACCAGTACGTCGCTGGTCCTTGTTGGGTATATATGCTATGTTATTTTTTTTTTGTATGCAGCCTGTGGGCTGAATGAAAAAAAGAGAAGAAATCTCTGGCAGAAAAAGTGTGTGGTATGCCCACCATTAGAATATACCGCCCTGCATCCACCAATTTCTAATGGTGGGCACACATTAGGTCACACTTTGCCACATGCACCAGTTCCAAGATTGAACAAATGTCTAAATAGTGGCACGCTTGAATAAAAATTGTCCACGTATTGTAATGTCCAGCCGGGACTCAGTGATTGACACCTGCGGCCGCGGTCGGTGGCGTAGGTAGGGCGGGCCCGCGCATCGTGTGCCCCCTACCTGTTTTGCAAAATCAAGTTTTAAAACGTGACGTTTTTTACAGTGGCTTGTTCGCAAGCAGTTAAAAGAGCAAAGAGGGGCAGGGTGGCCGTAAACCCATGGAGCCAGCCCAAATACCTGTGCTACCTGTGATTGCAGGCAGCCACTACCCCCACCCAAAATCATTTTGCTAAATACAACCATAAATAAAGACACATACACATGAAAACTTATGGCAAATTAATGGCCGTGGTACTTTATTTGTTTACAATTCAAACAGCAAATAATATTTTTTTTATTTATTATTATTCAACAGTAAACATAGTAACTAATCAATATAAGCTTAGTTATTAGAACTCAATCCAAATTTAAATGAATGAACATAAATGTCCCCACCAGCCAGTGTTTGTTCGAAGAACAAAGACCAGCCTAACCCCAAACGACAGCCATTTTGATGCAATTTTGTATACCAAAGTTGAATAGGTCAATTCCAATATCAGAAACATCTTGTCTATACAACCCCAGGATCCCACATTCTAAATCAATGTGCCTGCATGAAAAGCCACCTAAAATCTTAAAAATAGTCCTATTAATTCTTTTCCTAATCCTCTCCATCACCCTACACTGAGGAGAAGCCAACCAGCACAAGCAAGGCACTATTTCTGAAAAAAATTATGGTTGTTTCAGGGGAAGTTAACTGCAAATGATGAAGATCCTTTTTAATCATGGACAGTAAATCAAGTATCTTCATATGTCCTGAATCATTGCCACCTAAATAAACAATCAAAATTGAAGGTAAGCGCCAAGATTCATATTATTAAGCTAAAATCATATACAGCTGACACCATCGAAGACCTAAGATGCCTTTCCAAAGCACGATGAAAGAATATGGAGGCAATGATAAGTTCTCAGAATATGTACATCGTGCTTCTTTACTTGCCCAGTACACGTAAGAATGTTTGACAATCCATATACATTTTCTGTCTTCCAAAGAAATTTAAATAAATAGATTAGGGAGAACATAGATTTTAGAACAATTGGAATCCCACCTACTTAGTTTTTAATGTCCTCATCCGACAAACCATATTGTTAAGCTTCAGATGCCACTCCAATACGAAGAAATGTGAAGTAAACTTAGAATTCTGAAAACCAAGACAAATGAGGCATTGTTTTAATACTGCTTCAAATTGAAACTTAGTAAGCAAAGAATGATCAACGAACAGTTACATATTGACGTAAAGTAAAAATTGGGCAAATACCTTTATTTTCAAAAGGAGATAACACTATCCACTTACCTCTACCAAGCTGATCAGTCTTAGATATGGTTATGAATAATTTAACTTCTGCCCCTACAAAAACCACATACTCAAACATTAATACCAGAAATACTTTTCTTATTATAAAGGAAAACAACTCTTGAATCGAGAAAGTAAGTCAGCAACAATGGTATCCACAACAGGGGTAAATTTAGCTTTTAGCCATATATTCTATTTTAGGCATCAGAAAACTAAATGACACAACAACTTAATCACAAATAAAGATTTAGAGGACAATTTATTGCGAAAAGAACACCCTTATTGTCTGTTTGTAAAAGGATGCGCTTATTCACAAATAAATGTCCCCATAATTCAACAGCAACCACTACTTGAAATAATTCCAACAATACAATATTTTTTACAATGCCATATTTTTTCCAGCAATACAATGTTATTTGTTGCCTTTTTAAGAATCCAAGTGTCCGGCCAAGCTCCACAACACCAGTACGATTACCAACTAGCTGCAAATCCGTTGGAACCAGCAGCATCTGTAAAAAGATGAAAATCAGCTGAAAAAACACATTTGTCCTGGAAAAAAGAACAGTTAATATATTCAGCTAAAATTTTAACCACATTAATAGATCTTCTTTTAGAAAAGCTGTTAGCCGAATATGAGAGAGTGGTGATTTAAAACCTGCTGTAGAAAGATATGAATGCCTGGAAAAAATATGGCCCACTGGCTTAATTCTAGAATTAAAAAACAGCAATCCACGCAAGGACTAACTTAAGAAAATATGAATCATGTTCTTCAATCTCTCAATTTTTTGCATTGGCAGTCCTGAAGTTTATACAGTGCAGAGGTATCAATGAGGATACCTAAAAATTCAATAGATGTCAAAAGATAAACCTCTGCTAGGGAAACCCCAAAATAATCAGCAATCTCCATGAATGTATTTAATAGATCAAAACAAAGGCTAGACTCATTAGGGCCAACAAATAAAAAATAATCCAATAAAGTACAATCCCTTTCCAACTAGACTCAAAAACAAGTGCCCTATGCAAAAACATCCCATTTGGAGACATTTATCAAAGAAATAAAATCCATCAAAGTAAAAATCAAGATAATTAAATGCCGATGGGGAAATAAACAAAAGCCAAAAAGCTGCTTTTACAGTATATCGGCTTTTGCCAATAAAGCTACATGACCAACAGACCGTATCTTATAAATTGCTTCCTCAAAAGTGGCATAAGATATTGAACAAAGTGAATAATCTATTTCACAACTTAAAGAATTTCCAATGGGAAATGATAAATGATTTGAAAGGAATTGGGCTCCTTTTTTGGCACTAAACCTAAAGGGGAGATCTCACAATTTTTAAAAGGAGGGAAAATGAAAAGACTCGCTATAGGATCTTCTGCTAATTCTTTTAATAATTTTTCCCAAACTACCAGAGATGCAATACTGACTGACTTCTGAACCAATATACAACCTTCACCCTTATAGCAAAGAATTGGAAATCCAAAAGAGAAACCATTAATTAGAAATAGAGCTTTCTGTTAGGATATTTCTACAACCATGAACGCATGTTTTTCAGCCTCACTGGCATGCAGGCTTTTTCGAAAAATATCCTGTAGTGGTTGAGATGACATATTCCTCTTATAACATTTAAACACTGGGTGCGCTCCTGTGCAAAAAGAGCACTCATGCTTATACAATATCTACAAGAAGTATTCCATTTACAGCATGACTCATTAAAAGCAAACAAATACCCCTTTTATACACTGATGCTACATTATTAGCAGTATTTTGTTTAAAAACTGGTGGTTTTTGAGGGAGAATTAGGTTCAACCATAATCTTACATCTTTCCTTCCCCATTTCAATGTAGGATGAATAGACAATTTTTGACGAAATTACTCATCTTGGTGAAACTATCCCATCCAAAATTTTTGGAAGCTTCCAAAACATGCTCTAAGTGTGGAATATACCACCACATAAATCTGGTTTCTTTTCTGCTGACACACTAGAAAAAAAATCAGTAGGCTTGCAGCCAATTAAAAAATTACCTAGGAACATATTTCCGGCCCTCCGATTTTTCTTCAGACTTTTTCTCATATCGCAAAGAAAAATCCTTAGCAGAAGGAAGGAGGGAAAGGACAGCTACAAATTTTTCTCTCCAAATGTTCTCTTTTGTACAGAAAGATAAATGATATCCAAGTGGGAAAACCTTGCAAGACATAACTTCCTTATAACAAGTTTCAGGCACTGTTTTTTTTATCAAACATATTAATTACAGGCATGACAGAAGAAACTGTTTAGATAAATACCCAATTAAATCAGATAAAACAGTAACATTATTAGACTCACCAAAAACTGATGATGAATAGCTGATAGGTGCAACCTGTGGTATATCCTCTGGAACAGCGCTGCTTACTGCACATGCTGTTGAGGAGAAATCACTGCAGCCAGCAGAATCTGGGACCTCTCTACCCGAAGATAACAGCGGGGCTGAAGCTTCTTTCAGTTGCTTAGCGACATCCATTGGCAGAGGCAGCACACAAGCCTGATCTTCTGATAGGTGTGGCCGGGAACGCCTACCTCAACTGATTGCCGGCAATGGGGAGTAGGGCTGGCGCTTGTTCTGAGCATGGCGGCCAAGTCCCTTCTTCTGCCTGATGTGAGCCATGCTTCCCTTGTGACTCCTCTGCTCCTCCTCTTGACCTGACATCACTCCTCTCCACTTCCAAGACCAGCTCTTCTGCAGCGATGAGGATGACGATGCTCGTCCACAGCCACTTCGGGGGAAGGCTGACTTGGTGAGTCCTCCCTGGGTGATGCACCACCTTCTGCAGCTCTTTGGCTAGCAACAGGCAATGGAGCAGCTAATCTTCTCCTCTGCTGCTCTATGCACTCTTGAGGATCCTCTGGAGAAGGGTCTTCATGGTCAGCCTAAAACAAGCAGTACTATAGCTCTTTTGGGCAGGCTTACCAACTGCACAAAACCCCTGGAGCCCTCTTCTTTATATAGGGCTCCCAATTATTTCAGAAACGTCCGTGAATTCTTATTGGTTAATTTTTCCTTTTGAAATTTAAAGATACTGTGTACCTTTTATTATATTTAACTATATGATACAATTGAAAAGATCGGAGAGGGGCGGGGTGGCCACAAACCCATGGAGTCTGGCCCAAATACCTGTGCCTTCCTTTCACATTAATTTATTAGTGGTATTAGTACTACACAGTGTCACCATCTCCATCTTAGCAATTACTATCTCACTGCCTGCCATCTGTAAACTGGCCCAGGAGACATCATTGACTAAACATGGTCATGACCATATTTAGGTAAAGATGGAAGACAGAGCCCTGCCCATTTGTTTACAATTGGGGGGGAGCTTTCAATTGTGATGTGTAGTCCATGGGATCCGATTGTTGTGTGTGCAGTTTCTCTTTCTTTGTGTCGTCAGGATAGCCGTTCATCATTATTGATAAAGATCTGCAATGCTGGTCAATATGATTGACAAAGGATTTACATCATGTAACATATATTTGTGGTTTTATTTATGTATTTATTTCATTATTTTTTAATGTTTAAAGGATTGTCAAAGGTGCCTGTTTTTTTTTCTTTACTTTGTGAATGAATAATTAGGCACACTGTGCTACCCCTTATTCATTCATAAATAGAGAGTGATATCTGGTGACCCCCTTATTTTTAAATGGAGCTTCAGAAGTTGGGTGCACACTCTCTGCCTCCATTTCTTTTTTGTGGCTAGCTAACGTGCATGCTCGGATAAGTGCCGGGTATGGATTTTTGGGGGGCACCACATATTTTTTTGTTTTTTTGCGTGGGGTTCCCCGTAAAATCCATACCATACCCTCAATCTGGATAAGGGTTTGGTGAGGTTTTTTTAGGGGGACTGTTACACCATTTTCTGTTTCCTCCTAATATTTATTAACAAACAAGAAGAGATGTTTACCCTTGACCACCTAGCACCACAGGAACTTAATGAGGAACTAGAGGTAAATACCATATTGCAATACTATGAGTTCAGGAAGATGTACATTAGTAAACAACTCATCAGTATGTAGTTATAGGTTACTGTCTTTATTATACAATTGCATTAATATGAGGGAAAGTTTTTTTTTCTATTACCATTAATGGTAATTACCATTACCATTAATGCCATTGCCATTAATGGTAATTACCATTATCATTGTGTCCCTTTACTACAGGTGGTGCTGTGGTTGGAATTTGAATTGAGTGTTGCTAGGCAGAGGTGCAAACCACTTGGCTACTATGTTTTGACATATCCCTATGCTTTTTTAGTTAATTATAAGCATAATTAACTAAATATACAGAATGTGGATACCTAGAAGAGGTTTTTATAGCTTTGAACAAGTCACCAATTCATTGGGTCTGCTGGGTATTGTAGTCTGCCATTTACTGCCCAGTACACTGTGAGTGTTCTAGACAGTTTATTTTTAGTATTCCACTGCTACCCTATTTCTTGTGTAGCTTTTAAAAGTAGTTGTTTCTGTTAGCTCTTTTTATATGGTCTAGCTGGTCTATGTAGTTTGCCAGCTGCTTTCCTTCTTAGTCTTGATAAAAATGGGTTGTGGTGTTGTGGCATCCCACCTCCACCTATATAAAGCATTATATAAAGCAATCACAGTATTCTCTCTAGATAGGCTTGACAAAGAAGGAGGTCCTTTGAAATGCATACCCACTGTTCCACCTGCATGTGACATCTTCCAGGAGATCCGCTGCAACACAGTGTGCCTGTGTACAGAGCTTAGGTATTACGGAGCAGCAAATATTACCTCACACAGAGTAAACAACACGCTTGTCTGTTTTATGTGAGCACTCATATATGGTTAAAAAGAACACATTTTACATGTACATATTATTTTAAAATGTACTGATAGTACACATTATTTGTCTAAGGAAAATTAAATGACCTGATCCAAAAAAATGTTCTCTGATGTCTTCAATCAACACTGCACACTATGATATTAACATACATCAAATTTATTATCTGAAAATATGCATGAATATCCAATGATAAAAATAAATGAACATCTACTGTATGTATGTGTTTGTGTTATCTGGTATTTGTTGAGAAGTGTACATTTTCTACCCTAGGACTTTATTTTAAAATATGCAATTTGTTTTGTTTATCTTAAATTCAAATCTATACTTTAGACCTATACAGAAATGGTTTTCCTGTTACTATAAATAGCTACGTGTAATAATTTATGAACAAAACGGTGTGTCCTGATGGAATAGAGCCCGTTTTAAAAATGTTACTTCTACATGCCATCTGCATCTTTTTTTCCGCAATTTCAGTTCTGAAACATAACAGATTTAATTCTGAGGATTTTCCCCAATAAGAACAGATGTGGCACACACTAGGTTTATGACATGCATTAAATTATCTGTGCAAAATTAAGGAAATTTAAAAAAAATTTACCTTTTGGGAGTAAATAGAGTGAACATGTCATATACGATAACATATTAAACCAATTTACTTCTGAGAAGACAAACCTTCTGCTCATGCCATAAGGATTAGATAAAGCTTAATTTGTACTCACAAGAAGCCTCCAAACCAAGGTACATGCTTCTTCTCTGACTTCGAAAAGCTAAAAGTCAGAGGTGTTACCAGGGTGAGAAAGAAGTTCAGGACTATGGAGAGTTCCCTGGGCTACAGAAGAAGCATTATACAGATTTAGGCCACACTTAATATGGGGTAAAACAGGTGGTGCATCTGTGTTTCAGTGAGTTGCCATCAGTTTAGGGGCATATCTACATGCACAGATCAAATATATCTGTCTCTCAGTGTACTGCAACACATACAATTAGAAACACTTTGATTTACTAAAGGCAAATAGTCTGTGCACTGCAAGTGCAGTTGCTTTATATCCAAGGAGAAGCTCTGAAATGAGGCGAAGCTCTGCTGATTTCTTTCATCCAATCATGTGCAAACAAAAATGCAGTTTTTTTTTATTTTCCTTGCATGTTCCGCTCAGATCTAGAGCCACTGCACTTTCAGTGCACTTGGATTGCTCTTGCAGTGCACAGCCTATTTGACTTTAGTAAATCAACCCCATTGCCTTGAAGTGCACTGAAAAAAATGATTGAGGTGCATGTTATTTCAATGACTGTGTACTATAGGCAATAAGCACACTCGTGGCCAAACTTATCAGTAAAAAGAAAAGTGTACACAAGTGTGAGCAGTCACCGCATGGCGTCTGCCTATCCTAGGCTTAGGCATCCATGAAAAACACTTGTGTATTCATTTATACACTATATTACCAAAAGTATTGGGATGCCTGCCTTTACACGCACATGAACTTTAATGGCATCCCTGTCTTAGTCTGTAGGGTTCAGTATTGAGTTGGCCCACCCTTTGCAGCTATAACAGCTTCAACGCTTCTAGGAAGGCTGTCCACAAGGTTTAGGAGTGTGTCTATGGGAATGTTTGACCATTCTTCCAGAAGCACATTTGTGAGGTCAGGCACTGATGTCGGACAAGAAGGCCTGGATTGCAATTTCAGCTCTATTTCATCCCAAAGGTGTTCTATCAGGTTGAGGTTAGGACTCTGTATAGGCCAGTCAAATTCCTCCACCCCAAACTCGCTCATCCATGTCTTTATAGACCTTGCTTTGTGCACCGGTGTGCAGTCATGTTGGAACAGGAAGGGGTCATCACCAAAATGTTCCCACAAAGTTGGGATCAAAATGTCGAAAACGTTTTGGTATGTTGATACCTTAAGAGTTCCCACCACTGGAACTAAGGAGCCAAGCCCAACACCTGAAAAACAACCCCACACCATAATCCCCGCTCCACCAAACTTTAAACTTGGTACAATGCAGTCAGGCAAGTACCATTCTCCTGGCAATTGCCAAAACCAGACACATCCCCCGGATTGCCAGACAGAGCATAAATCGTCACTCCAGAGTACTTGTCTCTACTGCTTTAGAGTCCAGTGGCTGTGTACTTTGCACCACTGCATCCGATGACGTCAAGCCATAGACTGGAAGTGTACGTACCGCCATTTTGATTGAGGGATCAAGTCAGTTCATTCATGAAATACACTGTATAAAGTGTATTTTATCCTGTAGTGTCCCAGGTGGACACTTACAAATGTGAGTGCATTTTAACATTATTTTTATAAAAGTTTAATACATTTTGGATATACTTACTTTTATGGAGCCTTTTTTTCATTTATCTGCAGAGCGTTTTGGAGCTTAGATGTGCTGAAGGAGGTGGAGAGCTTATGTACCAACATACCGTCCCAGGTTAAAGGGAAAGGCGCAGTTTGACCTGAATTTTCAGGTCAAACCAGAAGGTGAGCGCAATAGTGTGTCAGAGGTGGATAAGCACTGAGGGGTGACACAGGAGCACTGTGTATATATATTCAAAATAGAGTGATCACACATATTCACTTGGAGCACAGCGGTCTTAAAGGGACTGTTCACCAGCAATTTGATTTTTTTTTTTTTGGGACATTTGCTTGATGGTATATGATGCACAGGAGGCATATCACCTAGCTGATGCAGCATCGATTTGATCCAACTTGTGACATCATCAACCAGGGCATGCTGGGTCAATGATGTCACACAGGGTGGGGCCACATATCTGATGTCACTGGGTGGCCCAGCCCCTTACATATTTAAGCACTGTCAAGCCAGCAGAGCAGTCAGACAGCAGGAGTCAGCGTCGGGAACGGAGCTTTTTTTTTCTTTTTTTTTCAGCTGGTGGTGGCGGGCATCGTGATTGGCATTGGATCTACTTCAGGGGACATTCTTTTATTTTTATTTTTTTAATAAAGGACTTATCAAAGACTGTTTCCTGTCTTTTTTCAAACTACTCTCTTTTTTTGTGAGCGGGTAGTGGTACCATGTACTGCATACTCATTCACATGCGGGGGGGCGGGATCTGGGCTTCCAGATTCCAATAAGCCCCCCGCCCGCAGACGAGGCCCTTGTCCCCATCAACATGGGGACAAGGTGCTTTGAGGGAAGCCCCTTTGACCCAAAGCACCCCCCCATGTTGTGGGAATGTGGCCTGATGTAGTTCAGGAGGGGGGTACTCGCTCATCCCCCCCTTTCCTCACCTGCCAGGATGCAGGCTCGGATAAGGGTCTGGTATGGATTTTGGGGGGCCCACACCATTTTTTTTTGGCATGGGGGTTCCCCTCAAAACACATACCAGACCTGAAGGGCTTGGTATGGATGGAGGGGGGACCCCATGCCGTTTTTTAATTATTTTTCAATTGCCGGCAATTTTTTTTCTACATTCAGCTATCAGTGGGGAACCCAGCTGACAGCTGATGACTCATAGGTTGTTAAAGACTCCGCAGCCACCCACTCCTTAACAACCCATGACAGTACTGATATATGTACATACTACATGCCTGGACCACTACTTAATTACAGCATGCATTTATTATTTATTTCCTTTTGGGAATTGACTTTAAAGTCTTTTTGTGCCATATTTACAGAGTGTTTTTACTATTTTCGGTAAATACCACATACTAGCAATAGCATATTGACATTTTCAGTATCGCATGCGATATGTGGTCATGTGACTGACTTAACTCATGTGATAAGCTTTAGTGAATTGTGCCCAGTATTTTTTATATTTTTGTAATTATATTTTTTTTTACCATTTTATTTTATTTATTTATTTTTACAATAACAAAAAAATAAGTGAACATCTATGTATGTGTTTGTGTGTGTTATCTGTGATTTGCTGAGAAGTGTACATTCTCTAGCCTGTAGGACTTTACTTTAAAATATGCCACTTGTTTTGTTTTACCACTCATCAGTTGCAAGTGTAAATGAGACCTTCTGGAGTATTTCACCAAAACTGAAATTCCTATTGCGGGAAGTACCTAAAATGTGACATATCTTAGTGCAGACTTCTGGGAAAATCAGTGACCCAATCGCACAAGCATGAAAAAACTTTTATGGGGGGGAAGTCTGTACATTAGTGGTGTAAAGAATGCTTTCAGTTTGCCATATAACATTGAATTTTACAGAAAATGACAATCACTGCCGAATTAGATTTTTTTATTATTTACTATGGTTTTTTATATGAAAGTGGAGCTACACTTTAAATGTCACCGTAACATTTTAGAACATGAATACATTTAATGAAATATAAACAATATTAATGGTTTCCAATATTTACAAATGATTTATGTAGGACTAAAATATTTATGTACAAATAAATGGGAACTAGATTTAGCTGTTGCTGATACACTCATTTGCTTTGGGAAGTTTGAATAGATAAATTGCCATAGTGCATTCAATGAACTGTTGTATCTAGATTTACTCACGCCTTTTTAACCTCCAACCAAATTGTGTTTTCTCTAAGTAATTCAGAACTGCCTGCACTGAGTTCCAGCTGAGCTTGTCTTAGAATATTGACCAGATGGCTGTAGAAAAAAGTACTTTGCCTTTAAAAATGAACATGAAAATTGCTCCAAAGGGACACCAGCTTTCTAAACTGCTGTTTATAAATCTACTTAAGTTTCACCAAGCAAAAAGTATGGAGAAAAAAATAAATAGTCCCTATCCCATAACAGCTTAACTTGAATCATAAATGTGTAATAAATTTCAGGTGGGACTAAAAAGTCTTACATTTGGGTGTGCTAAAGTAATTACTTGTCTTTTTTACGGTGCTTTGCTTGCTCCATGAGAAATCAAAGCATTTAATATTTGATATAATAAAAACAGTTTAAAATCAGAAAAGTTACAGATATAATTAGAGGTTTTAAAAGTAGAATGTTTAATGTTTTGAAGAAGTTCCTTTTACTAATCTGAAATAAGTTATATAGACTTAGGAGTTGATTTAGTAAAACTGGAGAGTGCAAAATCCGGTAAGAGCTCTGCATAGAAACCAAACAGCTTCCAGGTTTTATTGTCAAAACTTAACTGAACAAGCTGAAGTTAGAAGCTGATTGACTACCAGATTTGCAATAGATTTTGCACTCTCCAGTTTTAGTTTTAGGTTCTCTCAGACCTGCAGTTTCTTTTTTCTAGTTAAAACAATGGTATCGCATAGCAAACAAAAGGTTTAATACTATGGGGGGGGGGGGAGTTGGGGGTTTACCAAAACTGGTGCATTCAGAATCTGATGCAGCTGTCCATGGTAGCCAATCAGCTTCTAACTACAGCTTGTTCAGTTAAGCTTTGGCAATAAAATCTGGAAGCTGATTGTTTTTTCTGCAGAACTGCACCAGAATTTGCACTCTCCAGTTATAGTAAATACGCCCATGTGTCTTCATAACAAGTTGCCAATCATCCGTAAAATAATGGACAGTTTGTAAAAATCAACAGATTGTTAAACTGTCCATAAAAGTCTTTTATGGACAGCAATTGCCCATAAAAAATATGGCCGTAGGCCAGCTTTGGAAGTGTGCATGCACAGTTCCGAAGCAGGCCGGGGAAATCTGAAGTGTAAGGGGAAATCTGCAGACCCTGATGTAAAGGGCAACTTTAATGGAAAAAGCAATGCTGGAGAGTGCAGACCCTTATGTAAGTGGAAATTCTGATGTAAAGAGGATCACTGTGGACCATAATGTAAAGGGGGACTCTGGTGCCCATTCCCCCTTACATCATGGTCTGCAGTGTTCTCCTTTACATCAGGGTATGCAGAGTTCCCCCTTATACTGAGCTCTAATGTAAGGAAGCCCATCAACACAGACCCTTAGAAGGACTGAAGTACTTTATTTTCCTGGAAAACGTACTGAGATAATTTCCATTCAGTGCTGGTCAAATAACCAGAAGCCTAGGCATTTTGGCACATTACTTCCACTGACTCGGCAAACCAGTCTGAGCCCTGATCCTCTTTTCAACAGATACAAAAAAGTGGAGCACTATTTGCCCTTTTACAATTCTTTTATATCTATTTCAAAATTACTTTTGAAATAGCTCCAAGATGACATTCCCCATAGCTTTGTTTGAATGGAAATAGGACTCACACATGCCAAAATGATGCTTTGCACGTCCCCATACTATATACAGTATGTGGTATTTGTATTGTGGTTAAATCATTTAATTTTTAAAGCAGACCTGCAGTCTGAAACAACTATTTAGTATCTCTCAGCTCATCCTAAGTGGTTTCTTAAAAAAATTTCTTAGACCCTACAATTTAGGACGTAGTCATAGTCAAATATGAATTCCCACCCAAAGAATAATTTTGGAAATAATCTTTAATTTAGCAGAGTTGAAGAAATAAACTGCAATGGTCTTGTGATTGGTCTGCTATAAATAAATATATATATATATATATATATTTATAAACATACTTTACCAATCCATTGAACATCATTGGTATCTTTTAGCATCAATCATTATGCTGCAGACTCACTCTTAAAATAAAATATACAATGCTTTTTTTCCCCTGTTGGACTTCTTCTTTCCCTCTTGGTGCCTGCAAACATTTACTGCAAGCACTACAAAAAGATCAACTAGCTGATGTATGGCATATAAACCATCCAAATACATTCCTCACTCTACAAAGTCTACTCACGTATAGATTTTTTTTCCCTGCATCAATATATTTGTCCAACATCAATATATTTGTTTGCTCAACACGTCGGACATTGGAAATATCTCTTGGTTGTAGCATGCACCAATTTTCCTAACCATCTCCTTGATGAACAATTCTGCCCCACGTGTGTAGCACTGGAAACTAAACAAGTGTCTTCTCCAGGACTGTCCATCTTGGATGTTATTACCAGGGAACTTCATTCCTATTTTCAAATAAATTACATACCTGAGAAAGATCCAGTAATAGTTTGGGAAATGCATAAAACTGTTATCAAGAATATCCTGATAAAACATGGCTCTTAAACTAAATGAGAGGGAGAAGCAAAACTCTCCACCTTATTGACTGATTGACTGAAATCCATCAGCTGGAACTAAAACATACAGTAAAATCCACCTTATACACACAAACAATATGGGAGCCTGTTAGAATCTGCCCTTGGGTTTACTGCTTCCTACTTTACAAAGCTAAGGCAGTGCTAGTCTCCTGCCGTAAGCTTTAGTGTGAACATGGTGACAAGTGTGGTGGTCTCCTTGCCAATGCCCTGCAGGAACAACAAGGACAGTCATATGTTCCCTGTATATGTTCAGCAGAGGGTGAGAGGATTTATCCCCTGAAGCAGATAGATAATGTTTTAAAAGACTTTTATGATTCTCTATACAACCTCCCTTCTGGTGCATCTTCGTCTCTGTCACATAAATCTCAGACTCAAATAAATGACTTCTTGCCTTAACCCTTTGGTGTAGAAAGACCTAGAATCACCCATTTTGGAGGAGATCCGTGCAGCTCTGAAAAGTTTGAAAATGGATAAGTCACCTGGCCTCGATGGCTTCGCAGGATGATGCTACAAATGGTTCCTCCTTCACCTAATGCCACACCTATTGAAAACCTTTAATGCCCTGGGTGGTCACCCCAGTTTCCCACCCTACTCCCTCAAGGCTCATATCATCATCATTGCAAAAGAGGGTAAGGATCCTACCTCATGTGACAGTTATCACCCCATTTCCTTGCTAAATAATGACCTAAAACTCTTTACCGAGATATTGGCCACTAGGTTACAATCCCACATTTCAGACCTAGTACACTTGGACCAAGTGGGCTTTATCCCTACCTAGAAGGCTTGAAATAATACCATCAGTATTTTTAACCTAATTCATTGGGCCAATCTTAAGAATACCCTATGCCTGCTCTTGGCAACTGAAGCTGAGAAAGCACTTGATAGGGAAAAGTGGTGTTTATTTTCTCAGTCTTGAAATCTATAGGTTTGGGAGATAAGTTGTTTAGAGCAATTTCTAATATCTACTTGGGCTCCTCTGCCTCTGTCAAAGTGAACAGAGTATTTTCTGCCTCTTTTTAAGATAGTAAAAATAACAAGGTTGGTGATCAACAACAAAAGGCATCTGCATACACAGACGACATGCTATTTTCATTCACTAGTCTGACTGTTTCCCTAACAAACCTTCTGAGTTTGATATTTATGGCTCTTTATAAAATTTCAAATTCAATTTCTCCCAATCTGAGGTGATCGGGGAAGCCATGTCTCTGACTCAAATAAAACACTTACAATGCAATTTCAAGTTTGAAAGGAACACTTCTGCAATTAAATACTTGGAGACTTTTATTCCTTCCCATATGAATCATGTCTACTCACTTAACTTCTTGTCTCTCATAGCTGTTGTAAAGAAACCGTTTAAAAAATGTCAATCAAGCCTTTCCCCTGGTTTGGGAGGTGCAACATTATCAAAATGTCTGTTCTCCTGAAGTTTTTCTATTTCAGGTACTCCTGATCTTTATTCCAACGTCCTTATTTAGGCAAGTCTTTCTCTTGTTTACAAGTTTTGCCTGGGCTTCTCGGGGATCAAGACTGAACTGTTGCCTCCTTATTTAAAAAACATGGAGGATTGGCCCTTCCAGATATCTATAGATAATACCAGGCTGCACACCTGGTGAGATTGATTGACTGGTGCCGGTACAGAAACCTTAAGCTGTGGCCAAGCACTGAACAGTCTTTATCGCCAGTACCTGTGCACAGAGTCCCTTGGTATTTTTTGTCCTTATTCCCTTTTTCAGGACTTCCAATGATCAACCAAACCATGAAGATATGTGATCACATCTTCATTTCCACTGACCTTTCTCTGAAATACACACCATTTTACCCCATTCTGGGAAATCCACACTATTAGTGTGGGATTTGAGAAGGGCCTCTGTTGTCATCTTCTGAATAGTCAGCAATACCAGGCCTCACATTTAATTAATTCCTCTTCATGACCCACTCTACAGGAATTAAGAGCAGTTCCAGGTCTTTATGGCCCAAACCTTTGGAAAGCTTTACAATTATGATATTTCTTGGGGAACATGCCCACGTAGGCTCCTTCACCTGTCTTTGACAACTTTTGAAAATCTCTACATTAAAACAGGCTCAGTAAGACATTTCTTCTCACTGACCTACTCCTTACTTATCACTCCCAGCAAAGATGACAAACCATCATTTCTTGGGCAGCACAGTGGCTAAATAGTTAGCACTTCTGCCTGGCAGTAGTAGGGTCGTTGGTTTGAATCCCAATCATGGCACCACCTGCCTGGAGTTTGCATCTTCTCCTTGTACCTGCGTGGGTTTTCTACAAGTTCTCCGGTTTCCTCCCACACTCAAAAAACATGCTGGTAGGTGAATTGGCCCTAGTATGTGTATGTATGAATGTAAGTTAGGGACCTTAGATTGTACGCCCCTTGACGGTTAGGGACTGATGTGAATGTACAATATATATGTAAAGCGCTGCGTAAATTGATGGCACTATATAAGTACCTGTAATAAATACAAATAAAATAATAACATTTCTTCAGAAGTGGGAAAACTACCTGAATAAATCTTTTGATCCTGTACAGTGCAAAATAATTATTTGTTTCTCTCTTAAATCCTCTATCTGCACCAGAGTTCAGGAGATGAACTATAAAACGTCTTATAGTACTCTCATGATTTTTCAAAGTGCTTCCCTTCTGCATCAAATCGCTGCTGGAGATGCCATGAAGAACCTGGAGGCCTGCTACGTATATTCTGGTCTTGCCCCAAATTGTCACTGTTTTGGAATGGGGTTAGGATAATTTTGCAAAAATTCACAGATGTCACCCTCCCGAAGCACCCTTCTTCCTGCCTACTTCACAACTCTTAATTCCCTCTGAAAACCTATAACAGATCAATTTTATGCCACTGTCCTAATGCTACCATAGCATTGAACCCTCTGAAGTGGAAAAGCATACAACCCCATCCCTGTCCATGTGGGTCACAAAGGTGGAGGAAAAGAACAAAATTGAGCACTTGGTGTTTTTTGTCACAAAACAGACTTGAGCTCTACTTGAAGACTTAGGTCTTCCTCTGGTGAAGTTAAATCCCTTCTGACAGACTCTGAGTGATTATTGTTTAAATCTGCCATCTTGCAGTCCTAGAGTTTTTCTCTTAGTCCCTTCATTTACCTCTCTCCCCTCACTCTTTTTTTAATTTCTTTCTTGCATCTCTGAACAATTTTGTATCCTTTGCCTTCCCATTTTTTTCTATTTTGTCTTCCATCCGGTTTCAAAATTTAGAATCACCTTCCCCTTATATTTAAAAAAGTCCTTTAATTCCTGATATGTGTTATGTGTTGCTAACATCTGAAGATTTCCAAGGTTGTTCACAATAGCGATACAACTTGTCTGAGTTTGATGGTACTTCCTCTCTATTTACCGAATGTACCTGGGTAGACGTTTCTATTTGTATTTTTCTTTATTTACTTAGAAATGTTGGTACTTCTGGATGAGGCCTGTGTGTGATTTTTGTTTCTGTCTACATTTTTCTATTGTTGTGAAGCTTTCTGTAGTCAGACTATCCTGTAACTGGTTCATTGTCCTTCATTTTTAACATATCCGGATTAAAGAAATATTTTTTTTAAAAAAAGCATATTTTTAGCATTGGTTGTTAAATAGTAGAAAATAAATTTTACAATTATAATGTTGGAAGTAAGTACTGTATAGACTCATCATAGTTATAAATTCATGATTAAAAGGCTCTCATGTGAAGGTTGTACTCTGAAATTAATATTGAACACATCATCTACTTACATTCTAGTTTGATTTTGATAGTAACATGCTAGCTCAATTTTGCTTTTCAAATTGAAATTCTTTAATGGAGTTAAAGCCATTCACAGCTGTTTTCTAAAAGTTTCCAGTGTGCTTTCTGTTGGATATGGCGATAAATTAATAATCTCCCTGTGGAGTCAAATGAACACTATAAATATCATTCTATCCTCTCTGTGAACAATGAAGATTGAATGAGAAAAGTACATGTTTCCATTTGTTCATTCATAATGTACAAATGTATAAAATAGTGTTGTACTAGCTAGACTGCAGTATCCACATGACATATCTGCAGTATAACTAATGAAGCTTAATGTGTCTGCCGCATCAAGGATCAGTTGATATTACAAACTGTAAAAATTATGTGTTTAATCTCAACGTATGATAGTTGAACTCCAGGTAGATATAAAAGGAGCAAATTATTGCAGCTCTGTTTTCATTCATACATCATTAAATGTATTTTTTTTTCAAACTGGAAGAGGGAGAAATAGCACCACAGCACTTCTTGTTATTAAAATGTATAACTCTAGGCAAAACGTCTTTCACTATCAAATGTACAATCCTCAGTGCTACCCTCTGTATATGTAGAAGTGCATAGCTTCCTGTACTTTCAGCACTTCTTACCTGGCGATCTAACAGTATTTCTCCCTTTTTGGCCTATTTTTTCTGTATACCAATTCTGAAATTCCAACACTATTATCACCCTCTCTTGCAGCTTCATCTGTATGAATTACAAGGCTACTTAGGCATGTCAGTGGTTCCCCTAACATAAAGGCATTGTCACTATGGAGGAAGATCACAAAGCCTGCAACTCCTAATCACTTGTATAACTAGTAAACATACCTGCATAAGGTATCCTCAAGAACTGCTGTTGTAGGGTGACCATGCCCAGTCACAGGCTATTAGTGCAGCAACTGTATTGTTATCCTTTTCTGCTCACTCCCATGTGGAGACTAACAGTAGCCATGCCGATACCTAGCCATACCTGTATGTTCCACCACAATTACTGCAAAGACACCCTATCCAGAGGTAAGCCTTCATGCAACAAGACAGCACAAAGCAGCATGGGATGTGTACTCCTGAGATGTCTGTTTATGTCACAGAAAAAGGTCATGCGTCCATGGCTACATGATCCACATGAACCCCAAATGTTACCATAAAGAATATTCAAGATGTGCACATTGCTGAAAGAAAAGGTAGGATAATTGAGATTTTTTGTTAATTAGAACTGCAAACCTGCTTAGAGTATAATGCACTACTAAACCAATTGTTCTTTCCTGAAAGCTGGGTGTAATCCAAAGGTGCAGTCCCATACTGGTTGATTTACTAAAGTTCAACAAACTGTTTAGTTTGCAAGAGAAGATGTACTTTGCAAAGGGATTTGCCCCAGTACTTAGTGATTGTCATAAAATTTCACTTTGCAAAGAATACCCAATCATGAACAAGGAAAGAGATGAGATTATCGGAGTCAACAGTAGACACGTGTGATTAATTTTATTACAAATTGAAATTCATATGAAATTTTAGTTATTCTGAGATTCAGATGTATACAAGTCTCTGAATCAAAACAGTAGCAAATTTTAATGAATCTGAAATAAACTATAACAAAACGACAAACCTATTTGTATTTGATTGTTACATTTGGGTGACATGATGTGATAGTTTGGACCTTATGTTAAGGTTTGAAGCATTCAGAATAAACTAATGACATAATAAAGTATCCAAATTGATTTGGATCCATTTTGTTTTTATGTTGCATTAACATTTTTCATTATTATAAAAAATGCACTACATATGAAATGGAAACATATTACAATAAATACAATAAGGTATAGGGGGGAAATAAAATGATGGTTCCTACTTATTGTGTTTGGGTTTGATGGAGGTGAACCCATCAGAATCTCTAAATCATAACATATCGCATGAATCCAAAATTAATTTCACTCCATTTGTTATGTTAAGATTTGGAGATTGAGATGGCTCCACCTCCATCCAACCCAAAGAGAGTGCATAGGTAATCTTCTGAAATAAGTCATTAATACGATAAAATGAATATAGCCAATCTTCTGAAATAACTTCCGAAATATGAATTGATTCAGAACAAATATATGAAACAAATCTGAATATACAAAATTAATCTGAATATACAAAACAAATTCAGAAAACAAATCATTCTAACATAACAAATATGATGAAAGGAAATTATTAATGTAACAAACAAATCCAGAAGGAAACAAATGTTTCTGTTGTGCACATCTCTAGTCAGCAGAGCTTCACCTCATTCAGTAAGCCGCAAGGGAAAACTCCCTTACAAAATGAAACTTTCCTTGTTAGGCAATAGTTTCACTTATAATAACAGAATGATTGATTTAATAACTTTATTTCATATATATATATATATATATATATGAAATCTTATAGCAATCCAGCTACTTTGGTTACTGTGGTAAATTAAGTTAACACTTTATTTTCTATTATGTAAATGATACATTTATACTGAACGAATAACCAAATGATTAATGATTTACCAGAAACAGCTTCAATCATTTCCCTTTTTCAATTTAAAAATTGTAACAAGTTTAATTAATCACTGTGGGGGATCTCTGCTCAGGTGATATAGCTTTCCTCTTGCCAAACCAAGTAGGTACTTACCACTTTCTAGATAATAAACAATGCCTATTACATCCATATAATCATAGGAACTTGTCTGGATTACACTTCTATGATAAAATCCCTGCCTTAAATTTACACATTATTCTACTAAGCAAGTCATTCATCAAAATCTTCTAAAGGTTAACAAGGACATTAATCACATTCAAATCAATTAAAGTTTAGTTCACTTACATGTCTTTTAGCTGCCTGTATTAGTATTTTGAATAATCAGACATCACAGATAGCCTCATTTAATGATTTTCAAATGTGGCTCCCTTGCATTACTAGAAAAAGTAGATTTATAGTTATATGTGATACCTTATAATTTCTTCAGAAAATCTTTTGAAAAAAAATTATTTGAAGACTATAGATGTGAGAGTTGACTGCACTATATAACAAAGGTGCTGTCTGGATTCAGCTAATCTGGCATCACCAGTGTACCTTCAGTACTGTGTTCCAGTATCAAGCATTCATTGATGTACACATTACAAAGAGCACATAAATCTCCAAATGTCAGGCAAATTGCCCTCTTGTCATTGATTCCTGGGTCAATTTAAAAAATTAAAAAAGGCAACCTGAGACACTGTCTGCTGGTGGCCCGAGTTGTCGTTTCCCACCACTGACAAAATACTTTTCCTCCTCACCCTTTGGAATGGACCCAGATAGTGGCTGAAGATAGCTCTGACCTTGAAAAGTCTATGCTACATGGACCTGCTGGTGGGCTTATAGTGACTCAACAGCTGTCACATGTTAGACTGCAGTTTCGTTTGTGTTCTTACCTTTCTTGCTGCAGTCCTGTTTCTGATCCCTTCTCATGTTTGTCTGTGCTCTTCTATGGGCATCGTCTGCTGTCCTCTGGGTTTTATTTCTTTCCCTTCCATCACTTCCTTTCCCACCTCCTTGTCTGCCTGTCTATATTATCATGTTCTCTGCTGTGACGAATCACGCTTCTCTGTCTGGAAATCCAATGGATGTGTCAAGGTTTGGTGGTTGCCAGGAGAACGGTACTTGCTTGATTGCATTGTGCCAAGTATAAAGTTTGATGAAGGGGGAATTATGGTGTGGGGTTGGTTTTCAGGGGTTTGGCTTGGCCCCTTAGTTCCACTGAAGGAAACTCTTAAGGCGTCAACATACCAAGACATTTTGGACAATTTCATGCTCCCAACTTTTCGGGAACAGTTTGGGGATGGACAAGGTCCATAAAGACATGGATGAGCAAGTTTGGGGTGGAGGAACTTGAATGGCCTACACAGAGTCCTGACCTCAACCTGAGAGAACACCTTTGGGATTAAATATAGCCGATACTGCGATCCAGGCCTTCTTGTCCTACATCAGTGCCTGACCTCACAAATGCACTTTTCCTCAAACATTCCCATAGACACACTTCTAAACCTTGTGGACAGCCTTCCTAGAAGAGTTGAAGCTGTTATAGCTGCAAAGGGTGGGCCAACTCAATATTGAATCCTACGGACTGGGATGCCAGTAAAGTTCATGTGTATATAAAGGCAAGAGTCCCAATACTTTTGGCAATATAGTGTATACCTCTAACATATTAAAGTGAATGTATAATTTCAGTTTTTTTATAGATAAACAGTACATGAAAGATCAGCTTAATGTAAATGATCTTATCATTTGATTTTATGTTTCTGTGTACAGTTTGGAATGGTATACAGTATTGTGCAGTTTTAGGCAGATGTTAAGACATGTTGTAAAGTAAGAATGCTATCAAAAAAAATATTAATTGTTTATTTTTATAAATTTACAAAATGCAAAGTGAGTGAACTTAAGAAAAATCTAAATCATATCAATATTTGGTGTGACTGCCCTTTGGCTTCAAACCAGCATCAATTCTTACACTTGCACACTTTGTATACTTGCACAAAGTCAGGGATTTTGTACGATTAATCAATTACACCAAGCATGCACTAATGATCATCAACTTCATATGTAGGTTGAGGCACAGTCATTAACTGAAACAGAAACAGCTGTGTAGGAGATGTAAAACTGGGTGAGGAACAGCCAAACTCTGCTACTAAGGTGAGACAATTTCATGTCACAGGTCATACAACATGGCAAGACTGAGCACAGCAACAAGACACACGGTAGTTGTGTCAGTAAGGTCTCTCACAGGCAGACTGGGATTTTAAGATGTGCTGTTCAAGCTCCTTTTAAGAAGCACAAATAAATGGGCAATGTTAGGACCATGGACTGCAGTGGTTAGCCAAGGAAACTTAATACAGCCAATAAAAACCACATCATGCTTACTTCCCTTTGACATCAGAAGATGTCCAGCAGTGCCATCAGCAGAGAACTAGTGGAAATCTGTGGGACCAAGGTACACCCATCTACTAAGTCTGGCCAGAAGTGGTCTTCATGAAAAAATTGCAGCCAAAAAGCCATACCTCTGACATGGAAAGAAGGCTAAGCAAATAAACTATGCAAGAAAACATAGGAACTGGGTTGCAAAAAGTGCTCTGGACTGAAGAGTCAAAATTTTAAATATTTGGCTGTACCAGGAAGCAATTTCTTCATCAGAGGGCTGGAGAGTGGTATAATAATGAGTGTCTGTAAGTAACAGTGAAGCATGGTGGAGGTTCCTTGCATGTTTGGGGCTGCATTTCTAGAAATGTAGTTAGAGATATGGTCAGGATCAGTGGTGTCTTCATTGCTGAGACATCAGTGCCTGACAGTTGAAGCTGTTTTAGCTGCAAAGGGTGGGCCAACTCAATAGTAAACCCTATGGACTAAGACTGGGATTCCATTAAAGTTAATGTGCATGTAATGGCAGGCTTCCCAATACTTTTGACACCATAGTGTATAAACAATACATCCATATAACACAAATAGGTGAGTAATGTCCGTGATGAAAGAAGCTAACAGCTCTTGTATGAAAAACACACTGCGGTTGCTTTTGACACAAAGTATTTGAAAATCCTTGCAGCTTTGTGTCACTGTAGTTTATACGTGTTATCTGTGCTTTGAAAAGATTCTTTTATTCATTTACGTTGTAATTTTGCGTGCACAAATGATTTACTGTGTTTAAACACATTGCTGGTTAGCTTGGTGCTGTGCTGTTTGAGGTGTTAGTTATGTTATATACATACTAAATTGAGGGGATTTAATAAGCATTTTTTCAATTTCATTCAGGTTCCTGATCGGAGAGAGGGAAAGTTTTTTTTTTATATTGTGTTATAAGCAGACAGGGTCAGACCCCGTTGGAACAGTATGGGTTGCCTGAGTGGAAGGAGAAGAGCAACCCTGTCAAGTAAGCTGTACAGGACCCCATGATTTCTGATGACAGCCTTCTATACAGGGGAAAGGAGACTATAGGCATATATATATATATGTATATTTAATAACAAACATTTTATACTTACCTGCTCCGTGCAATGGTTTTACACAGAGAAGCCAGCTCCGTGCAATGGTTTTACACAGAGAAGCCAGATTCTTCTCTGCTGTAAGCTCCCCGACTCTGACTGTCCCCATAGAAAGATGCTTGCTATGGGTGCACTCGTGCTTGCTTACTCCCGAGCCCTGCTCTGTGTACCCATAAGACACAGAGTAAGGGACTCTGCCCTGCCCCAGTTCCCTCCTCATAGAATGAATGACGGTAAAAAACCTTCAGGCTTTACAACTACTTAAGTGAACATAAATTTTACAATGTATACATGCTCTATTCATTGAGTAAATCAAACCTTCTGTGTTGCTGATAACCCTCTGTGTGTATAGCTTCTCACAACAGTGCAAAGCTGGCCATACACAGATCAAATGTTTCCTGATTCCTGTTAATGCAGCCTAAATTCCATCTGTGAATGGCCCTGTTGGCACCACCAAGATCAACAAAAGTTGAATTTTAAAAGGAGTAGGGCAGCAAATTCTCAACCAAGCAATGCCTGCATCCAATCAGATGCAGGAACTGTTCAACTATGCATGGATGGGGGAACCTAGTGATTTCTCTTTTTCAGCCTGTAGGAGTAATGGCTAATCTACCCTGCCTTTAGTTGGTAAAAGAAACGTAGAGTGCTGAACTGTGGAGGGGGAGGGAGGGGCTGGCTCAGACTCTCAGCAGATTGCTGAGAGGCTGAGTCAGGAGCCCATCAAGGCTTCTGGGTATATCCTGACCATATGGTTTGGATTTTTTCAGAGCTTGGACCAGCTCTGTGACATCAGCCAACATCATCCAGCTGAAAATGGGTCACAGGAGCGCAGAACGAACTATATTCCTGTGATCCATTGGAGAAGTACAACCAAAAGAGCTTTGGCTATACTTCCCCTTTAATCTCTAAGTTTCAACATGTATAGCAATGCATTTAAATGCTGCAATAACAACATATTTTTCATTAAAGATAAACAAAGTTATCAAAATGAAATTTATGAAAGAACATATCTGCAAATGTATATGGAAGATGCAAGCTGCAATAGGATCTTTGAACTTTCGCATCCCTTCTCTAATCTTTAGAAGTAGTCATGAGCAAATTAGTTAGTAAAGCAAGCATGTTGCATATTTTTTTTACTAATTAATGTATTAAAATTTGCCCGTTCTACAAAGAATCACATTTTTAAAATTGCTCTCCAAGCTTTTTTTACACCCACACCTCCCTCTCCCCTTTTACAGGAAATCCCAGGAGTAAACATTTTTGTTTACCTTACATTTGCAGTGAAAACTTCAAAACATTCACTGTATCAGAGCCAGGAGGTTATATCACCAGGGCTTCCCTACAGCACATAGGATGTTTATTTATATTTATTTTCATCATATACAGTGGAGGAAATAAGTATTTGATCCCCTACTGATTTTGAATGTTTACCCACTCACAAAGAAATTATCAGTCTAAAAATCGAATGGTAGGTGTATTGTAACACTGATAGACAGAATAACAACACAAAATTCAAAAGAAATGCATGTCTAACAAATTATGCGCTGATTTGCATGTTCATGTGGGTAATAAGTACTGTATTTGATCCACTATCATTCAGCCGGATTTCTGGCTACCAGGTGTCTTTCATACAGGTAACAAGCTGAGATTAGAAGCAGTATCTTAAAGGGAGTGCTGCTAATCTCATTCTGTTACCTGTATAAAAGACACCTGTCCACAGGAGCAATCAAACAATCAGATTCCAAATTCTCCAACATGGCAAAGACCAAAGAGCTGTCCAAGGTTGTCAGTGACAAGATGGTAGACCTACACAAGGCTGGACTTGGCTACAAAACTATTGCCAAGCAGCTTGGTGAGAATGTGACAACAGTTGGTGCAATCATTCGCAAATGGAAGAAACACAAAACAACTGTCAGTCTCCCTAGGTCTAGTGCACCATGCAAGATCTCAGCTCGTGGAGTGCTAATGATCATGAGAACAGTGAGGAATCATCCCAGAACTACACGTGAGGATCTTGTCAATGATCTCCAGGCAGCTGGGACCACAGTCACCAAGAAAACAATAGGTAACACACTACGCCGACAAGTCCAGGCCCGTCTGAAATTTGCCACTGAACATCTGAATGATGCAGAGGGGGACTGGTTGAAAGTGTTGTGGTGATATGAGACCAAAATCGAGCTCTTTGGCATCAACTCAACTCGCCGTGTTTGGAGAAGGAGGAGGAATGCTGCCTATGACCCCAAGAACACCATCCCAACTGTCAAACATGGTGGTGGAAACATTCTGCTTGAGGGGTGTTTTTCTGCTAAGGGGACAGGACATCTGCACCGCATCAAAGGGACGATGGACAGGGCAATGTACTGTCAAATCTTGGGTGAGAACCTTCTCCCTTCAGCCAGGCCATTGAAAATGGGTCATAGAAGGGTGTTCCAGCATGACAATGACCCAAAATGCACGGCCAATGCAACAAAAGAGTGACTCAAGAAGAAGAACATTAAGGTCCTGGAGTGGCCTAGCCAGTTTCCAGACCTTAATCCAATTGAAAATCTGTGGAGGGAGCTGAAAGTTCGAGTTGCCAAACATCAGCCACCAACCCTTAATGACTTGGAGAGGATCTGCCAAGAGGAGTGGGCCAAAATCCCTCTTGACATGTGTGCAAACCTGGTGGCCAACTACAGAAAACGTCTGACCTCTGTGATTACCAACTAGGGATTTGCCACCAAGTACTAAGTCATGTTTTGTGAAGGGGATCAAATACTTATTTCCCTCATGAACATGCAAATCAGTGCATAATTTGTTAGACATGCATATCTTTTTAATTTTGTGTTGCTATTCTGTCTCTCAATGTTATAATACACCTACCATTCAATTTTTAGACTGATCATTTCTCTGTGAGTGGGCAAACATTCAAAATCAGCAGTGGATCAAATACTTTCTTCCTTCACTGTATATATATATATATATATAGAGAGAGAGAGAGAGAGAGAGAGAGAGAGAGAGAGAGAGAGAGAGAGAAAGAGAGAGAGAATAAAGTAAATGAAGTCTATAATGCCTAATATAGTACAGCTGTCAGGGAAAGAGATGAGGAAGCCCTGGCAAATGCGCCAATGCCCAAAATGGTAGCGCTAATTCACGCAAAAATGTGCGCATGTGCATAGGTGCACATCACGTAATTTCACATCCATGTGCGCAAAAATGCAGCGGCACATGCAGGGTGCGATAGTTGCTGACACTCAGTGGCCTTTATAAGGACTGCAGCTCCTCACAATAGTTCCTGTGTGTATTCACCTGTTGATTATCTGTTACCGACCCGGCTTGGCCCTGACCTGCTTTGGATCCTCTTCTGGCTCTCTACCTCGGCTTGTCCCTCGGATCTGCTCCTGCTTACTCCTGATCGACCAGTGTTTGATCCTGACCTTGCTCCTGCCTTTTCTCCTGATTGATGTTCTGTGTTTGACCCTGGCTCTGGCTTCTAACTTCACTTCCTGCTTTGCCCATCCATCTGGATCCACCAGTCCTCTGGAGGACCCCCTCCTGTATCTGGTCCACCCACGGGTATCGTCTCATTGGGCATCACCAGGGATCCATACCATTGGCAACCCGTGCTTCTTTGGGCACTGCACCTTCTGTTACCACCTGCAGGGGTGCATTGCACTCAGCTGTAAGGGGAGTCCTCTCTTCCCCTCAGCCTTCGGTCAGGTACGTGACAACAGCACAGTGATATATACCTCACAAAAATAAAAAACATTTAAAGTGATATGAATAACATTGTGTCAGTGAAAACATAAATAAAGTTAAAAATACAATGGTGTCCTGTGCCTACATGAAAAAAGGTGAATCCTATATTGATGCAAAATGTTCAATAAACAAATGTGAAATGAAACAGTGTCCACTTCAATTTTTTATCAAAACATAGAAAAGTGACTGCAGAAAAAGACCGAGTGGTCCTTCAAGTCCGCCCATTTTTTTTTTGGGGGGGGGGGGGTTGGGGTTTTTTTCATTAACTTTATGTCAAAGTTTAGATCTATGCTTGTCCCAAGCATGTTGGAAGCTATTTACTGTTGACTGGCTCACTACCTCTGCTGCAAATTTATTCCAAGGATCAACTACTCTTTCAGGAAATAAGTACTTTCTGAGATTAGTTTTGAACTTTCTTCCAGTTAGTTTAAGGTCATGTCCCAGTGTTTTTGATTTTGGTTTCCTGTTGAAAATGCTGCCCTCCTGAACCTTATTCACCCCCTTGTGAACCTTATTCACCCCTTTTTTCATTGCTCTTTTCTGCAAAAAAATGTAATGCATCTTGCAACAAAAAAAGCTTTCCACCCTATGATAAATGTTCTCCTGTATACCATCCCAAAACATTTCACAGTGATGCCTTTCAGCACAATAATCAGGTCCACATTCACCAGACTGCAATTCTTATAAAGCCATTAATTAAAACAACTATTATACTCACAAGTAACAAGTGAATAAATGCATAAAGACAAAAATCAGGTTCAGTCCCCAATAAACTAAAAGCATTGTGTACACAGCAGTTAACAGTCAGCTCACTATGTGTGTACTGGGACTGCTAGACACCGGCTCTGAATACTTTTACTCACTCTGTTGCTCCACCTCAATGCATTTCATCACAATTATGACTTCATCAAGAGGATCATTTATTTTATATTACAATTCAATAACTATATGTCTTTTGAAGCACTGTTGGTAATGCTATGGTCCATTTTTGGGATATAGATAGTTAAACCAGAAGTGTACTGGTTGGGGCACATGCCACAATGACAAGTATGCATGGTACACTTTATGGAAAATTTCTCTGAATTTTTATCTCCTCCATTAAAGACCATCCTTCATTCAGCATCACCATGTCTGAAGGTACTGCCATCTGCTCTATTTCTTCTTCCAGATCCAGTGTCTTCTTACTTTGACTATTGGGCAGCCAGTGATGACACAGCTCCTGCACATGTGCACTGAAGTTGCATTACCACAGCACTAAAGTAAGTGCTGAGTGCTGAGTGTATTATTTATTATGTACAGTATGCGTTTATATAAAACAAAATACTGTTAGAAGACAGGTAAAAAAGTACAGTATTTTTAATAAAATAGGGATGCATAGTCTTTTTACCAACTAGCTTTCAGTTCTGCTTTAAGGTTTTAGTATTCCTGAAATACTATTCTGTGTCTAATAACATAAAATTGATAGCTAGACATTGAGTTTCTGGTTCTCACTGAGTGAGATTTAAGGTTCTGAAAGCTTTCTTTTTATTTGTAATCCTTTATGTGTTTCTAACTAGGTTACAATTTAGGAGAATGCAAGCACAGCTAATTTTTATTAGATTAGGCAAAACCTGTTAAAATTTTCAGACGATGAATGACAGAGGGGAAATCAAATATGTTTTTGTATATTGGATATCTCCTTCTGTGCATTATAATTACCAGTTTCAATTTTAATTAGGAAATTCAAAGTGACTTATTGAGTTTACAAAGGGACTATGAAGAGAATCAATCTAGTACCCAGAGAAAATTGAAGCTATTATTAAAAAGCAAAAGGTATGAGATTTATTATAAGTAGTCTTCTGTTGATTTAAAATTTAAAGTTTAGGTTTTGCTTTGCATTCTGTATTAGTTTACAGCTGAGGCTTTGAAGTTTTACCATTAGGTATGCCCAGACATACCATATTCTTTTTTCAGAAAGCAAAAAGGTTTGTGTGTGCATGATAACCTTGTGCGGCACACTTGAAATAACTGCTTTACAGTAATCAAGCATATAAGTGTAAAGTTATATACTTTGTTCCATGACAGCTAGCTAAATGTCATACTAACAATAAACAAACTCAGCTATGTGCAATTGCATGCATTAACTAGTTGTGTTTAGCAAATCCCGTATTTTAAGTGCACCTGTGACCAGACTTTGGACAGTAAGGAGGTACTTCACCTAAAAAGTGAGATTCTGTTTTATATCCTCCCCTCTTCCTCTCCCTCTTTAGGAGGTTTTTTGTGGGGAGTGGGTACCGAGTTTTGACAGTTACCTGCTCCAAATTTTGTTGGAATTGCCTAGATGATCTAAGCGGAAGTTAAACCCTTCTTCCCAGCAACATCCTGGGACACGTCACAGGTCCCAGGAGGCTCCAAATCCTTTCACAAAGTACATGGACTTTGTGAATGGTGGAGAGGTATTAGAACAACTGTTAGGTTTAATTCCAGTCTCTGCCCCCATTAAGGAGATTCACCCTCTCTATTTGTCCTGTTTGCTATCATGATTGTAAATCTCCCCAATGGGACAAAACACTTCCAGGGGTTCTAACCTTCCATTACTCTATTCAAAATGAAAAAGAATGTTTTGTCTTTAGTCATACTTTCAAGCAGCCTTTCTCAACCTTTTCAACACAGAGGAACCCTTGAAATGTCTTTTCCAGTTTCCCATGCTAAAATGACTACATCTACAACTCATGATACATTAGTGTAATGGACAGGGGGAAGAATGCTCCTTACACTTGTGATCACTGGGAAGAATTACCCCCTTATGGATAGCTAAAAGATCAATGATGTCAATGGGAACTTATCAGTGGAAAGATATCTCTAAAAATAATTGTGAAAAGGTATAGTATCCCCACTGCATATGCCATACTGTATGTTCTAACAAGGGATTAGACCATTGTGATATGTATGTACATTGTATTATGTTTGGAGTGATTGGAAGTTTTTTTTGCAGCGAATAATGTATATGTTTGAACACAGACAACAATAAAAACCTGACAGGTGTTCTAATTCACCTCGACTCAATCTAAAAGTAAAAAAAAATGTCTTTAGTTGTTCTTTAAGTAAATCAACCCCAATGATTTCCATATTTCCATATTTATGTATCTATGCATTACTGTTGAGGGAACTGATCCAAAAAGGCAGAAAGTACTCAAAATTGCCTATTATATTTTTACATTTCTTAAATACTGCATGCCTGGACCACTATTACCGCATGCATTTAATTATTTATTTCCTTCCGTGAATTGACTTTAATGCCTTTTCATGCGGTATTTACTGAGCTTTTTGAGTGTTTTGCACATATTTAGGCAAAATGTGTACAGACACCTAAATATTGCATGGGATGTGCTTCTGTGAATGGAGCCCAATGACTGGTGCATGCTAACATCATCTTCATCCAGTTTATCATTTCTAAATATTTAAGGATCATGCTGGGTTTTTACCATTTTGCAAGAAAGGTATATTGCTAGCTTTGTGAAAAACCTGTGGTACCCCTGGGAACTCCAGGGATAAGAATGATGCAGCACAGTACATAATAAACAGGGGCGGACTGACCATTTGGAAACTCGGCACTGCCCGAGGGCCCGGGGTCAGTAGGGGGCCCCATGAGATGCCCCTGGTACCTTTTTCATAGGCTTTTTTGAGTTTGGGCAAGGACACAGGGGCCCCATGATCCCCTATTGCCTGGGGGCCCTATGAGTTGTCAGTCTGCCCCTGATAATGCAGTATGGTGAATGGTGGGTATGACCTCAGAGGTGCATACATAAATAGAAACTGAGCCTACTTACTGTATGCACAGCTTACATACTGTATGTCACAGTCCTCATACCTACAAAATATTATCTAGTTATTGTGCAATGTGCAAGAGTCACGCAGACACATATAAACCTCAGTACATATTTTTAAAAAGTGAAACTCCTTTATTACATATTGTTTTCCGCACACAGATTAGACACAGAGCTAAAACTTTGTCTGACCCCACCTTAAAAATGCATTTAATGTACAGTTTAGTGGTCAGAAGTATATCATGCACAGCTCAGCATACAGAGTGCAATAGACAGTGGTATGTAATTCACAGTACAGCATACAGAGTGCAACAGACATAAGTATGAAAGATACAACAGTAAAAGGTATGTACTACACAGTGCAACATACATAGTATGATCTGGATTAGGTAATGTACATTGTATGTTACATAATCCTGACTGTTGAAACTTGCATGCTGTGTCATATGTTGCATGCTCCTGACCATTACCTCTGTATTCAGTATACAGGCACAGGTACAGGTACAGCTATACAATATTTGCACCTGACCCTTTCCATCTTTACATATTCTTGACCACTGCACTCTGTAATCTTTGCTGTACATTACATTCTTTTGACTGCTAATCTCTGTATGTTATGGTATACTTTGAACACGCCTGACTACTACAATTTCAACATACAGAGTTGTGAGGATTATGTAATGTATAGCCCCACATTCAGAGTGACTTGGTCAGGACTATGTAACATACAGCTTTGTGCACAGAGTACAGTGATCAGAAATGTGCAACATACATTCTCGAGTGCCCAGTATAATTGTCAAGTGTATGTGCAGCACATCATACAGAGTGTAGTGTCTAGCGGCCATTAATATGTAACATTTAACAGTAAGAGAGAGATCTGTAACACATAACACGACATACAGAATTCATCAGGAGCAAGATATGTTACAAAATCTTTTTCATACATACATGCATACAAATTCTTGACCACTGAATTCATTATGCTTTGCTATCCCCCAGTAAATCTCTCACCCTGGATATGAATCTCAACCCCAACAAAAATCACTCATTCCACTATCCACTGTTCACCTTTGCACCCCTTTTTCTCTGCTTACCTCTGGGACCCCCATCCAGAGCTCACCTTGGCACCCCTTGTCCACAGCTCATCTCGGTACTCCTGATCCACAGCTCACCCCTATATCCTCCTGTTTACAGTTCACCTTTGTGCCCCTTCCAGATACCATTTCTGCACCCTCCCACTACATCTCTCTCCCTCTCACCCCCATGCCCCACCTTCCATCCACAGCTCTTATTTCAGCATCCTCCTCTTTCAACAGCTCTCACATCTGCACTCCTTTCCAGCCACAGCTCTCACATCTGCACCCCCTTCTTCCACAGCTCTTACATCTGCACCCCCCTCCTTCCACAGCTCCCAGTCACAACATTTACCAACCATCACCACCATTTCAATCACCTTAGTGCAAATAAGCCGGGAAAGGGGATATTCACTATTTGTATAGTGTGCAATGATTCCTAGGATGGAAATGGGTCTCCACGTTTCTCAGCAGAAACGTTTGTTCTGGCTTTTCATACTGATCACTTTCAAAATAAACTCCTGTTTATCTGTGTGTAAAGTGAACTGTTATTGTTGTTTAATGTTCCCTAAGCTTTTAACTTGAAAGTTACAGACCCCCACTACATCATACCAGGGTCACTTTTGCATGTGTCCCCGCTTTTCTCTGCACTTATACATTGTGATGGAGAAGAATTATGGTATGATTCTATAAAGGACTGGCTTACTAAAATGGACTCAAGAATGTGCAATATGAAAAGCAACTCTTCCCACCTATCAGATCTGTAGCTCAGAGCCAAGGGGGTTGATTTACTAAAACTGAAGTGTGCAAAATCTGGTGCGTCTCTGCATAGAAACCCATAAGCTCTAGGTTTTTTGTCAAAGCTTAATTGAACAAACTGAAGTTAGAAGTTGACCGACTACCATGCACAGCTGCCCCAGATTTTGCACTCTCCAGTTTTAGTAAATCAACCCCATTGCAAATGTTCTACAGGTCTCACAGATAGTGGTCAGGGACACAAGCTGGTAGCTGAATTATTCACAATAAAAAATGCAGGCTGCGGGTGCACCGGCCAGAGACAATGTTGGGGATGTTTGTTTGCCAGGGATAGACCACATAAAGCAGGGAATATCTCAAGCAAATGGGGTTGGATGGCAACCTAATGGTAAATTGCTTTACAAAAATGATTTTAAATCCTACAAAACTGATCTACTCTACATAGCCCTAGTCATAAAAACCTCAAGTAAGTAATGCTAAATCCATAGTTTGCAAAACATGTGCACCATTAAAATGACACAAAAATAGAACATTATAAATGTGTCTTCAAAGCCTGTAGACAGACACACTAAGTCAAAACCTTACTGAAACCATTTCTCTCTTGAGTATTACAGAGGATGAGGAAAGTGCTTCCAAAAAGAGGTAAGGTAGTGGAAGTTTAAATTTATAATAACACAGCTTTGCATGATATTTGACACTACCATCCATGAAATAATGACTCTTTAAGCTATCTATGGTTGACTTAATAGAAAAGAAAGCATTAAGGAAAAAGTGTTAAACTTGAATACTTCTAATGTGCTTCTGAGAATTTGAAACCGAACCAAAAGCTTTGCAATTTAACTGGAAGTTGAAATCTCAGCTTAACATTTAGTTCTAAAATTATACTCCATTTGTTAAAGTAGTTGCAATCTCTAACTGATTGGCACCAAATTTCATTAACAACAAATTTCAAATAAAATGCTTGTTTTCACTTATTTGTCACTCTTTGTTGCATCTCAGTGCTGCTGATCTCATGCAGTGTATTTACATAGAATTTCTAAGAGCAGGCTTCTTGATGGTGGTACTAAGGATCATTTCTGTGCAATGAGTATCAGCATGGCCATTTGCACTCTCCACCAGAAGCTTGTGTAGCAGGGTTTTGATTCAAGAGCATCTGATCAAGAAGTCATCAACTGTCTGCAGAGTCAATAGCTAAAGACCTCCAATGGGTTTCCATGGCCGAGCAGCTGCATCCAAGTCTTACATCACCAAGTGCAATGCAAAGCGTCGGATGCAGTGGTGTAAAGCATGCTGCTACTGGACTCTAGAGCAGTGTAGACGTGTTCTCTGGAGTGACAAATCACACTTCTCTGTCTGGAAATCTACATGTGTCTGGGTTTGGCTGCTGCCAGGAGAAAGATGCTTGCCTGACTGCATTGTGCCAAGTGTAAAGTTTGGTGGAGGGGGGATTATGGTGTGGGTTGTTTTTCAGGGGTTGGCCTTGGACCCTTAGTTCCAGTGAAGGGAACTCTTAAGACATCTGCATGCATATTTCATAGGTACTGCTGCATATTTCCATGACTGAAACCAAAACCATTTAGGCTAAAGTCTGAGGAGAGTCTGATATTCTATCACCCCAAATTCTAGTCAAATGAGAAGCGTATTTACCAAGATCATTTGCAACAGATATCTGTGCATGTTCTCTCTAGTCCAAGCAAGCAGGTTGCAGTCCCCTGCTCTTCACTGATTTTCTCCTTATGCTCTTTTCCCCTCAACAATCTGTTCATTTGTAAACAACAAAAAATACATTAAATAGAGAAAGACCAGCTACTGACCAAAACTCAGTGGAGAAATGCAATTAAAATATAACCTATGGCAAAATTGTTTTTTTTATTTGTTTAGGTTAGAATTGAGAGGGATTGGAACACTTGTCAGGTTTTTATTGCCGTCTGTGCACCTGTTAGGGTAATTCACCCTCTCTATTTGTCCTGTCTACCATTATCACCAAGAAAATTAAAGAAAATTCCATATTTGAGGTTTTATACCAGAGCAGGAACAGAGGCAAAATCTTCCAATGGGGACATTAGTTTTTGGGACCCTGGTAACAAACAGGAATTCTCTTACTTTAGAGGGATTTCCTCTCACTTTCTGTTTTTGCTATGGGACAAGAAAAGAGAATTCCCCCAATGGAACACAGAGTTATAACTTTATCCAAAATGAAATAACAAAAATGTTCCCTTTAGTTCTACTTTAACCTTTTAACTTCTAAATGTTAGCTTAACATGATATTCCAGATTTATGTTGCGCTAAAAAAGCCATAACAATACATCATCAGACCATGAATAGTTGTGAAATCTTCTGATGGGGCATTTGTTCCGCTAGCAACTGTCCGAGAAGGCTTCCCTTACTTGACAAACTTCATCACGCTTCTTATTGGTTTTAATGGACAGAAAGTAAATCAAATTTTACTCGGGGTGTAGATGGTAAAAAAAAAAGTTAAAGCTTATATGAAAGTTAAGTGATTGGGTTTACAAACTGTATACTTTAATCTCTGTCTTAAAGTGTTACTAAACCCACAACAGTAAAATCAGTCTGTATATTCAGTAAAGCATGCTTGTTATATACACTGTGGAACCTAAGGGATTAATCCTCTGCATTGTTTAAAAATACTGTTTGATCCTGACTTATCTGATCCTCCCCTTATTCCAGTGCCCCCTCTTATCTCCTGGCATATCATGTGGAGTCACTCTGCACATGCTCAGTTTGGTGTCTTTTGCTAGAGAGGTTTTTTTTTCTTGGGAGAGTGCATGTGACCAGCACAGGACCAGACAGAGCTCAGGGGTCCTCCTAGAGAAAAATGAAAACTCATCCTACAAGCTTTAACCAGTGCTCACGCTGGACACTGATAAAAGTCACAAGACTGCTCTAACTGCTAATGAGAAAAGGTATTTAGCAGTTTATATTTACTAAAATAATTGCATTTCCATGTTCTATGTACTGTGGGAGACAAGATATAGTGAATGCAGGGTCCTGGGTTTAGTAACACTTTTTAAGTACACTTTCAGGAAGAAAGCAAATGCACACTAGTAGTTTTCTCACAAAAAAACTCTTTATACAATTGCAGTGGTGGTGAAAGCAATATTTACATAACCAACAACATTTCATGCTTCAAAACAGGCAAATCTTTCCTTCAAATCTCATAAAGCACTTACTTCTTTATTTACTCAAAGTCATACAGGCGGTTGGAGATGCAGGAAGACAAATGTTTGTCCCCATAGTTCTGTTATCAAGATTGCCGTTACACTATATAAATAAAAGTCATACACTTGCCACCCATGTCACTCATTCCACTACATGTACAGTATATATTGCATATAGGATATAGTGGAATTGACAGTTTTTACTTTGCTGGTATTTTCCAATATCCTCAAAATGCAATGGAGATAATTGAGAAAGTAAAACTACTTTCTTTTTGGTGTATTTTACTATTTAAAGTATTTTACACAATAGAAAAAGGAGTGAAAACAGAAACATTTCTATTTTTTAACACTGGTACCTGCTTGCTTTACTGGGGTTAATTTACTAAAACTGGAGAGTGCAAACTCTGGTGCAGCTGTGCATGGTAGCCAATCAGCTTCTAACTTCAGCTTGTTCAATTCAGCTTTGACAACAAACCTGGAAGCTGATTAGTTTCTATGCAGAACTGCACATGATTTTGCACTCTCTGATTTTAGTAAATCAACCCCACTGTCTCCTTAAAATTTTCAAGGTGGGGAGCGTGTCCAAGATGGCGACCGGAGCGGTTGCATAATCCGGAGCACTGTCACCTCTCCAGCTAATCTGCTGCCATCCTGGTGGAAGCGGACCCGTGGCAAGCACTGGAGGCCCTGCCGTCCCTGCCTGTGCTCAGAGGAGGGGGGCCAAGCGGTTTTGGGTCCTCTCCAGGGTGGCGGACTATCGCGGCCTGGTGCGGCCTTGGCGCCGGACTCGCGTCCATCTGCTGGCCGGACATGTGAGTGGGGGGAGTGCTATTAGTGGCCATCAGCCCCCCCCACCTGGACCCCAGGGACTGTGGCCCGAAATTACGGCCTCGTAGGCCCTCCATTAAAGGGGATTATAAAACGGCCCCTGCTGGGCCTGCTGTGGTGGACAGCCACTGGGGGGAGAAGAATCTGGGCTCCCTGCACCCCCTCTGGAGGGCTCTGGAGCCAGCATAAGGTCTGGGGCCTGCATCTGGGCCCTTGGCCTTTATTGTGACCATCTTATCAAAGTTTATAAGTACTACTTCCTCCCTCACTGTGATAATCATTTTTACAATATACAGACTGTGCTGAGGTATCTAATCGCACCTATGTAGCTGCATCCTTATATCTGCATCAGGCTGTATAGGTACCCTGGGGTTATTTGCACTCTTGGCTATATAATTTTCAGTTGATCACCCCCAGGAGACTTCCTGCATGCCGTCCACCAAGAAGAAAAGTAGGGGTAATGCTCAAAAATCCCTTACAACATATTTACTTAAGACGCAGGAAATTTGCAGCATCTGTCAAGATAATTCTGACCGAGCATCTCCATCTCACCTCGTGCAGGATACTGCAGCTCATCCAACTGCACAGGACAGTGAGGGTGTACAGCAACTTACAAAGGGGGACTTAGAATCTTGTTTGGAGACTATGCACACCAAGTTGGCCGCTAAATTCCAATCAGAACTCCACAAGAGTACAAACGTTCTCTCTCAGGAAATAGCTGCGCTGGGCTCCAGAACTGACAGTTTAGAAACAAAACATGATGACATGGTGCCCCATCATTAGTGTCAGTGTGTGAGGAATAGTGTCCCATCATTAGTGTCAGTGGGAGGAATAGTACTCCGTCAGTGGGAAGAAATAGTGCCCCATCATTGGTGTCAGTGGGAAGAATCGTGCCCCATCATTGGTGTCAGTGGGAGGAATAGTGTCCCATCATTGGTGTCAGAGCAAGGAATCGTGCCCCATCATTGGTGTCAGAGCGAGGAATAGTACCCCATCATTGGTGTCAGTGGGAGGAATAGAATCTCATCATTTGTGTCAGTGGGAGGAATAGTTCTCCATCAGTGTCAGTGGGAGAAATAGTGCCCCATCATTGGTGTCAGTGGGAAGAATCGTGTCCCATCATTGGTGTCAGTGGGAGGAATAGTGTCCCATCATTGGTGTCAGTGGGAGGAATAGTACTTCATCAGTGTCAGTGGGAGAAATAGTGCCCCATCATTGGTGTCAGTGGGAAGAATCGTGCCCCATCATTGGTGTCAGAGCGAGGAATCGTGCTCCATCATTGGTGTCAGTGGGAGGAATAGTACTCCATCAGTGTCAGTGGGAGAAATAGTGCCCCATCATTGGTGTCAGTGGGAAGAATCGTGCCCCATCATTGGTGTCAGTGGGAGGAATAGTGTCTCATCATTGGTGTCAGTGGGAGGAATAGTGTCCCATCATTGGTGTCAGAGCGAGGAATCGTGCCCCATCATTGGTGTCAGTGGGAGGAATAGCACCCCATCATTGGTGTCAGTGGGAGGAATAGTGCCCCATCATTGGTATCAGTGGGAGGAATAGTGCCCCATCATTGATGTCAGTGGGAGGAATAGTGTCCCATCATTGGTGTCAGTGGGAGGAATAGTGTCCCATCATTGGTGCCAGTGGAGGAATAGTGCCCCATCATTGGTGCCAGTGGAGGAATAGTGCCTCATCATTAGTATCAGTGGGGGGAATAGTGCCCCATCTTTGGTGTCAGTGGGAGGAATCGTGCCCCATCATTGGTGTCAGTGGGAGGAATAGTGCCCCGTCATTGGTGTCAGTGGGAGGAATAGTGTCCCAACATTGGTGTCAGTGGGAAAAATAGTACCCCATCATTGGTGTCAGTGGGGGAAGGAATAGTGTTCCATCATTGGTGTCAGTGGGGGGTGGAATAGTGCCCCATCGTTGGTGTCAGTGGGGGGGAGGAATAGTGCCCCATCGTTGTTGTCAGTGGGGAGTGGAATAGTGCCCCATCATTGGTGTCAGTGGGGGGGAGGAGGAATAGTGCCATATCGTTGGTGTCAGTGGGAAGGAGGAATAGTGACCCATCATTGGTGTCATTGGGAGGAATAATGCCCCATCATTAGTATCAGTGACACCAATGATGGGGTACTATTCCTCCCACTGACACCAATGACACTTGCTGACCCCTGTTCCAGTATGGTGCTGATGCAGCGAGCATACGTGGTTGCAGCAGCACCTCTGCATGGCACACTTACCGGCCGCTCCCTCACTCGATTTTCGCGGGGCCGCTCGGCTCCGCCTCCTCGCTGGTGATTGGCGGCCTGTGTGCCTTTCCTGAGCTACAGTTCTGGCGCCCAATCACCAGTGAGGAGGCGGAGCCGAGTGGCCGAACTGAATGAAGGAGCACTTGCGCTTCCTGGACTGGATCGTCGTGGGACTGGGACTGGAGCCAGGTAAGAAACAGCAGCCCCCTGCCCGCCCCTGTACTTAGTGTCCCTTCCGTTGGAAGGGGGGGCAGCGGCACCGCGCCGCCCCCCTAAATAGTGCCGCCCTGACACCAAGTGTCAGCATGCCGTATACCGGCGTATAAGACGACCCCCGACTTTTGAGAAGATTTTCATGGGTTAAAAAGTCATCTTATATGCCGGAAAATACGGCATTTTACTTCATCAATCCTATACCAATCGCACAGGGTGGGTGGCCTTGGTCTTCCCAATTTCTGGCTCTATTACCTGTTGGCCTGCTTCGCACAATTATCGCAATGGGCAACTATTAACTCCCAAGTCCCTTGGATCACATTTGAATCTCAATCTATACGTCCGTTCTATTTACCGGGTATATTATGGACAAAAATTCCCCCTTGTATGTTGTTGACCCATAATTCTATTGTTGCTCACTCAGTGATGCTTTGGTCCCGTTCTAAATTTAAACTAAATCTTGTCTCTTCTGTCCCACCGGGTTCTTCATTTTTTGGAGACCTGAGATTTATTATAGCATTCTTATCTCCACAGGCGTTTCGTTGGCAGCATGATCATTCCTTTATCAGATTATCTGATTTTCAAAGAGGAGGGTCTTATATCACTTTGGAGATGCTACGCAAACTTTTTGAAATCCAGCTCCAGGAATACCATCGTTCTAGGCAAATAAGAAATTTTTTCCAAACACATTTTGATCTGACACATTCGTCCCCGATTGCATTTTTCGAACATATTATCCGTGACTCTCCTAGGGGCAGGGGTCTTATTTCGGATTTGTATTGTCTTTTTTCCGTAACTATCTACTCCTCACCCACCTTATATAGAGGCGGATACTGATGTCACTTTTTCTGAAGAGGACTGGGACTCCATGGTGGAGAATATACGTAAGAGCTCTATATCTCTTTCTGTTCGGGAGACGGCCCTTAGAGTATTAACCCGATGGTATTATACCCCTTCTAGGCTTAGTGTCATGTTTCCAGGGACATCCCACCTTAGTTTCCGGGGTTGTGGCCTAGCTGGTACCTTAGTGCATATATTTTGGGCTTGCCCAAGCCTTTAGTTGGTGTGCCCCTGTGCATCTGTCTATGCAGTCTTGCCTACTGGGAGCCTGCATCCCGGGGGTACAGACGGGGGGCTATGAAGCTGATCCATACCGTCTATGCCATTGCCCTCGGATTTGCAGAGAGATGATGCAGTGATGCTCATGGAGAGAATTCATTATAAGTTACTGGATAGGATACAATTATTCAACAGAAAGTGGGAAGTTTGGAAAACTCATAGACATTTACTATCTGAATAATGAATACTTATGATTCAATTGATCGTATTTTTTCTGTTGGTGCTATTATTGCTCTGCCTACCCTCTTATCTATCTTGCTCATACACTTAATTTTTATGCCTTACATGACTTTACCCTTTTGGAATGTATATTACAGATGTGCCTTGTTTCTGTTTTATATTTTACTCGATGCTGTAATGTTGTTTTTGCAGCCTATTTCATAAAAAATAATAAAATCTTTGGAAACAAAAAAAAAATGTCAAGGTGCTCTGTGGACTCCCTGTTGTGTAAAATAGCTAAAAAAAAACAACAAATACACAAAATAATACACAAACAAGGAATTGACACAATTTTTTAAACGTTCAATTTATGTTAATTACTCCTTTATCTTTGAAAAACAGATTTGTTAATTTGCAAAAATTCCATTTAAAGTACTTGGCTGACAAGTAAGTACATTAAATCACCAATGTCCTCATTTGACCTGTTCAAATGCTAATAAATAGAATTTCTTACTTACATATCTATTCATAGGAAGTAGATTAAGTGAGGACTTGGTGATTCAACAATGTACTTGCTTGACAGCCTAGTTCTAGGAAGGGATTTGTTCCATAGTAAGATGGAGTGTGACATAGTTTAGTCGACATGATTATTAGTGACCATGTTTTTTTTTTTTAACACTACTTTAACTTTTTCTCTTACTTTTGACTTGCAGTGCTGAAATATGAAATTAAAGGACAATTTCTACAAACTTTTGCCAAATGCAAAATAGGAATTTTCTGTACCAACATCCCTAATCACATGTATCTACAGGTCTTACCAATATGATATTTTAATGATGCAGTTATTTGAATATAGATATATGGGACTATCGTGCCACCAGATTCAGATAAACAATATCAACTCTACTAAAAACATCAATATTTCTTGCATATATATCTATATTTAGATAAAAATTACTTCTAGCATGGAAGGTGCCCCCCCCCCCCCACACACACACACACACACACACACACAATGCCAAGAGAGACTCCAGAAAAATTATCCAGGGAAATTATATTTAAATTATTCTTATTTTCTTGTTCAATATTTGTATTTGTAAACATGAAAAAGTAAATACATATAAAGCATCATGAAAAATGTCCTTTATTAAGAACATAAAAACAATGTTCCTCAATGTAAATCCAACATTAGTTATGACTTCAAGCATAGATCTAGGTCAGTCATAATGATTAATCACCTAACAATGTTGGCCTGTTGACACAATGACCCACTGAAAATGACAGATCCAAGTTCCTGTTCATAAACAAATGGCCTGGAGTTTCTGGGTGACGTCACTGACCAAATTTGGGCATAACCATATTTGGACAATGACGTCACCCAGGATTAGAGATGAGCATGAGAGTCATTCAAACTCATCTGTAACCTGAACTCCAAACTCAGGCCCAGCCTTTCAGCTCACTGGAATACTAAAAGTGGGAGTTCAGGTTAGAGATGTGTTCAGATGATGCCTGAGCCCATCTCTACAAGGATTATGCTGCCAAAAAATAACAGACTTCTCTAGGTCTGGGGATTTTTTTTAATGTTTTGTTGATTTTTCTAAAGTTTTTTTTTTTGGACAATGGCGATATAGTCCAAGTAGCAACTTGAAAAAGCATACATTTTTTTTATGCATTTTATTGTTGCATGGTATAAAATATATATATATATGTTTTTTTTAAAGCTGAGCTCCAGAATAAGCAAATATTCTATGCAGTAATCGAGTGTGAAAATTTTCCTTTGTGCCGGAGCTTCTTGAAGTTTAGCTGGTTAGGTTTTTTTGTACTGATCACCATAACCAATTGCCATTTTCTTTTCATGGAAAATACTTGTTTAAAACGTTTTTATTGTCAAATGATGCATCTGATCTCTTGCATTCTCTTTGAAACATTACCTTTATAAATGCATGCACCTATGTGATGGCTAAATGGCAGTTCTAGGGGTGGGTTTGGGTGGAGCCTCCAGCTGACATCATCGCGTATCAGAAGTGATAGCCATTTGCCACCTGGGTGACTTTGCTTTAATGCGCATTGATTTTATTTACATGTGAGTACATACTTTTGCCAGATAAACTTATGTGAAGATATTTTACACTTTGAGGAGTGTTTGCATGTTTGTTTTTGCATGAGTCTGTGACTACTGGGAGATCCACTAAGGCTGTTTGGTAAGCAGCTTCTATGGAAAACCTGGGGGACATGTATGGAGAGATACCATTGATGTCTATCCAAATTGGTTGAGCTCTTTATGACCACTGCAAGCAGGGGGGTCATGATAATCTGGTAAGCCTGCATCCTGATATCACTCTTTGTGATAGATGATTTTGTCACTATTGGCATAATTTTGTTGAGGAAGGGAGAAATTAATTTGTTTCACACATTCCAGGGGATCGTTTATGGTCTCTGGGACTTTTTTTAATGTCTATGGACACTATTTGATTCACTTACTTGCTTTATTTATTTGTATAACTAATTTTGTGGAATTATTTGTAGTTCTATTTTGCACTTACTAGTTTGCACTGTTAATTTGAGTGCCACACAGTGTTATTTAGATATGATTATTGGAAGGGATATCTTTTCTGTGTGTTTGCAGCTTTTTTAATTTAAGCAAAATTTGCACGGTTTCTTTTCTTAACTAGGGGTGGGTTTGTTGATGGTGGCAACAGTGAAACATGCCTGTGCAATGAACATTGACAGGGCTACTTGTATTCTCCATTGCCCATGGAACAGGGTACAATGCCAGAGCATGTTTGCTACATATTTTACAGTGTCAGCATTTCCCTCCAACATGTATCTTACAAGGGTGTGATCCATGGTATGAGGAACAGGTTTTGTGTATGCACCCATAAAGTCTATCATATTTGTTTTGTTGATGTCCTCAAAGGAGGCCTCAAAGAAGAATGCCAACAAAAAATGCAAATTGTTTTGAGGACCACTTTACAGAAAACATATTATTTTGACATTTTAGCGTATGGTATACTTAGAAACACATTTTGTAGTAAAAGCTTTAAAAGCACAGGAAGATGTAGTACATGAACAAAAATCATATACAATTTCAGTACTACTGCTTAAAAAATAACAATCTAAAATGTCTTCTACATAAAAAGGGAGTTATCTAGCTTAAATTTTTAGATTTGTAAAGGTGGAGATGGTTAGCTTTTATTCTACAAGTTCCTGGTGTATAATTATGCTGAATATGAGAAAAGGGCAGCAAAAGTATAAAATGTGAGTTAGTTTCTAGACTAAGAAAGGATAATGATGGACTGTACTCCTCTCTACCCCTGAAGACTTCATTTATATGAATATAGTACGTTGCTATAGAGATACATGGTAGATCCTCACTTCCCAATTTGTGACTTTAAATATGATAAAAGATTTATTCTTAAGACATCCAGGAGATGCACAAGAAAAAGAGTCAGTCACAAATCTATAAAAAAAATGGTTAATTTTAGTAACCATGGTGATATTTCTGTATGTCTCTTTTCAAGTGATCATCATAACTGGGTTTTATTGGAGAAAAAGTCATTCGGGGAGCATTCTGTGTGATTTATAGCACCAGATAATTTCATTTTGCCCAGATAAATGGTAAATGTATCCTATAGATGTCAAAATAAAGCTATAATAGGAGGTATATTAAGAGTAGGATGCATAAATCAATGAAAATAATTTCTGTTGAGCTCACTGTCACCAGTAACCTTTTTTTGTGAGATAGAGGACAAAGCCTACTTCCTGTCAACTTCTACACTACTATGTCTGAATGAGTCATTTGACTCCACATCGCTGGGGATTGTACAGATGTTAAGTAGCATTTAAAACAATATCTGTAGGGCAGAGGATATGGCAGCAGTGAAACTGAGCTAACTCTGTGCAATCATTATAGAGAAAGAACATTGTGCTACACAATGAATATTTCACATTTTGCTTTCTATTTATATCAGCCACATGTAATTTTCCTTACCTTGCTAATGTTACCACTTACCATGGAGTTAATGACAGAAAAAATAATTATTTTGCTGGCTGGAAAAGACACATATACATCTTTTAAACCAGTTTTGATTGCTTTCAAATGATCTACTTGAGTAAATGAAAGGAACTGTAATAGCACAATATTAAAATGGTTACTGTTCTTTATCAGCAACACTGTGTATTTTTCTTAAAAGTGTCCTTAAAATCAGCATTTAAAATTCTCTCATATATAATATGAGAAATAGAAAAAAAAAAGCGCCACAAACTAAATAGAACAAAAGCTGCACTCCTAACCAAAAAAAGGTAAAAATGTGAATAAATCAAAGAGTGCGCTAAATATAAGTAAATACAAAAATTATTCGTTTCAAAAAATGATGTCCGTGATAGAAACAATTTTATATAAAAGTCCATCCACCATAACAAAGAAAACAGGGACGAGCCTTGCTCACCGCGATATCACAGCCGACAGTCTATGAGGAGCGTCCAGACGTCACATCCAAAAGAGGCCACGCCCACGAGATCGTCCCTGTTTTCTTGAGGCTGTCATTGCTGGTGTCGGCTAGACACCCTGTTTGTGAGTGCATTTCTGATGTTTTAATAAAACATTTTGGTTTTAAACGTACTGCACCATGATTTCCTTTTTTGATTCCCCGAACATGATCTATGGTATGGAGACATGATAACTACCTGCTGTTAAGGCTATTCCATATTGTGCTGATTGGCTGCTTGCAGTATATTGCTCCCAGTATGGATTACTTCTGCTGATCATCGCTCCCAGAGCAAACACTATCTTTGCTGATTTATAATCTGGTCAGCTTGGAGCTCTGGTGAGTGTACCCATTTCATTCGGTGGTGGATTTTTTTTGCACGGTGTTTGATTTATACAAGATTTCAGAACTGTTTAATTACTTTGTTATGCTGGATGGACTTTTAAAATTCTCTCAGTTGGAACTGTAGTGAAGGGTCCATTTACTTAACATGCTCAAATGCAAGCATAGGCCCCTTTAACTCCATTTCCCTCAATTCCCTGTGTTCCTGAACACACCCAGGGAAAACAAGTTCATCAATGGTGCATGGGAAAGTCATCTGCAGCCAGGCAAGTGTCCCGCCACTATCAGAATTGACGTGCGGGCAATGGGCAGGAGCCTAATAGCATGTAGCTTCTCTGAAAGACCCAACTACTGTAGGGAGCACCTCCCCAATTGCTTTTAGAGTATTCTACATTCAGTGGGGTGGCTCTTTGTCTTTGGGCCTTGGATCCCTCCAACCTGTGTTACCAGAGTGACCTATTCAGCTGCTGCCCCACCAATACCACCACAAAACTCAATTTGGATAATGTTTTTGACCAAATATGACCACGTGGCCATATTAGCTCAATTATGTCACCCACATCCCTGCTCCTTTATTATGTGCAGCTGTGGGGTGGAGAATTTCCTGGCTGCAGCTGATTGGGCAGGTAGCTTGCTATGATGTGACAGCTTCCCTCTGATTCAGCCCAAACCTTAGTTCATCACTAATCACACATATGATGCAATCTGTCACTATCAATAACAAAACAGTCTTTATTCTGATGTGGTATGTTGTTCACATAGAAACAAGAACATGTCGTTTTAAAAAGATTTTAGCTAGGTCTAAAGGTTAACTTAAAGTAGTTGTAAAGGCTGAAAGTTTTTTTACCCTCATGCATTCTATGTATGAAGGTAAAAAACCTTCTGTGAGCTGCTCCATTCCACAACTCTTCCAATACTTACCTGAGCCTGATCTAGATCCAGCTATGTGCACAGGAGCCTCGGCTCTACCAGACCTCTCTCTCCTCATTGCCTAAGACACAGAAGTGGGAACCATTGGCCCACTGTTGTCAATCACACAACAACAAAGAAAAATTCCCAGCTCAACTTGCCAGCCAGCCTACAGCAAACCGAACTGTTCTTTCTAACAGTTCACGTTAAAACCAGGGGTTTATTTTGCACACGTATACAAATACCTGCAGGGACCACATCATGGCACCCCAATATTATCTGCAGTCCTAACTCTATACATTTTGAGAGCCTCCATAGTAGGATCACATATATATTAATAGAAAGATTTAGGGAAGATATGCCAGGATGGAGCCCACCCCTTCTTAAAGGCACGGGGCTTACGCATGTTGCAGGCTGGCTGGTAAGTTGAGCTGGAAATTTTTCTTTGGCATTGTATGACATGCGTCTCCCTTCTAATTTGCTCCTTTCTGCAAAGGCCAGTATATGTTGGGGTAGTTGCCGTTTGTTTTACTGTTGGCTAATTGGTGAGGGGGTGCACTAGACACCTTTGCTGCCATTGTGCTAACTGCTAAGTGTCCAGTGCATCCCTGTGCCTTTAAGGAGGGTTTGCACCTGCCATACATAATTGCCCTCAATCTATCAATTATTATATATGTGCTCCTACTATGGAGGCTCTCAAATGTTATAGAGTTAGGACTGCAGATAATACCAGGTTGCCGTGATGTGGCCTCTGCAGCTTACACATGTATTTGCAAATGTGTGCAAACTAAACCCCTGGTTTTAACGTGAACTGTTAGACAGGCCAGTTTGGTTTGTTGCAGATTGACTAGTAAGTTGAGCTGGGAATTTTTCTTTGTTATTGTTTGACATGTAACCCTTCCATGCGCTCCTTGCTGCAAAGGCCAGTTATAGGTTGGGGACCTCTGTTTGTGCTGTCAATCGCAACTTGTGGGGATCAAGCAGAGCTGAGCCGCATTCTGTGTGTCTTATAGACACAGAGCTGGGCTCAAGACCAAGCATGCACAAGTGCGCTAGAGCAAGCGTCTTACTCTGGGGGCACTCTGCAGGGTGGGAGGGGCCAAAAATGCCAGCGGGGGACCCGAGAAGAGAAAGAGGAACTACTGCACAGAGCAGGTAAGTATGACGTTTGTTATTTTTTTTAAACCATAGCATTTAATATCACTTTAACTTGGTTATAAAGCTTAAACTTTTTTTATTTATTGCCTTTTCTACACCCCCTTTATACCTACCTGAGCCCTCATTCGATCCAGTGCTGCGCCTGTCTGCAGCAGTTCTCTCCCCTAACTTCCTGGTCTCACAGGCTTTGCTGAAGCAGTGGGAGCCAATGGCTGTCAATCAAAGCCAGCAACAAGGGAACAGGGGGGTAAGGCTGAGCCCCACTATATGTGTCTATAGATGCAGGCAGCAGGGCTCAGGAGTGAGCCTGCACAAAGGCCCCCAATTACTTGGTCATGCAGCACTGTATCCAAATGAAATTTATATAATTTTTTCACAGAAGTAGAGCTTTCTTTTGGTAGTTTTTGATAACCACGGGGTTTTTATTTTTTTGATATATAAAAGGCCAAAATTAAAAAAAAAAAAAAATTTCTTTCTGTTATAAAACATTTCCAATAAAATCAGATTTCTTCATAAATTTAGGCTAAATGTATTCTGCTACATGTCTTTGATAAAAAAAAAGTCAAAATTGTGTATATTAATTGGTTTGTGTGAAAGTTATAGCATATGCAAACTATGATATATATATATATATATATATTTTTTTTTTTTTTTTGCAAATTGATCAATCCTGATGTACTGATGACCTATTTCTTATTTCTTGAGGCCCTAACATGCCAGAACAGTACAAATACCCCTTTTTGGAAAGTAAAACCTCCATGGTATTTAGTAAGAGGCATGGTAAGTTGTTTGAAGTTGTACTTTATTTTCCCTCAATTTTCTTTTTACATACTGTCACCAGTGCACATCATCATCATATAACTAGTGTGGCGGTGATCAGGGACTGGTGACAGTATGTAAAAATATATATATATTCAATTTTTTTTTTTTACTAATGATACTGTACTACTCTAGGAGGTGATCAGGGATTTTTATTTTTATACTGTGATTGCTGTTACAGTGATTTGACTTGTAACAACAAGCATTTGAATTGTCATGAATTAATTTCATTTATAACAGCTGTGCTTATGCTAGTGATTGGCCCACAGCTATCACTTGGTACAGGGTGCTGTGAGTGACCCATGTACCATGTGATAGCTGTTGGCCAATCATAGCATCACTATAGGAAGCACAGCTGTTTTGCATAAAATTACTTCATAATAGTTTTGTTGGCATTGTGATCATGTGATCGGATAGCAATTATGTGATACCCTGGCCAAGGACCAGGAACTGTACTCCAATGCATCCGATGGACACAGCGGTTACAGGAGGGGCGTGCCAGTGTGCATGTGCTCAGCAATGTATACTTATGTTCCTGAGCCTGGGGAAGCTGCCCGTCCACAGTAAAAGTACTGTGGGCAGACATAAAGTGGTTAACAAGGTACTGGACAGACCTCTGCAGCAACCTCTGGAAATAAAACAGGCTCATAGAACTTTAAAGCACACTAACACGGACATAGAAAAGCTGAGAGATGTGATCTGTAATATACTGCATTTCTAGGATACAGGGGCTATTTTGCAGGGAATGCGAAGGCCTTGTCTGGACTTTGATGGAGCAAAAGTTTACTTTTTTTCTGATGTAAGCCATTGCAAATCGGTGATGAGACAGCTGTTGCACCCCCTACTGGACGCCCTGCAGAAGGAAAGAGTTGCTTATCGATGGAGGTTCCCCTTCAATCTAATCACCACTAAAGATGGCATTACAGCTTAGCTCTTTGACAAAGATGATCTGCAAAATTTCCTGACCACTCTGCACTTGCCTACAGTGGATTTTCCAGATTGAAGTATCTTGAGGGAAACCCCGAACTTGGTTGGCAGGAAACACTCTGAAGGAGAAAATGGAAATGCAATCCTGCAATCTTGGAGGGCAAGGAGTAAATGAGGCAGAGTGTTGCCTCTCAGTATAAAGAATTCTCTTTCTCATTCAGGCAGCTTAAGGTACCTCAATATGCTCCAGTTCTGCATATTGATTTATATAGGTATGGTCCAGTTGTAGAGCATTATTTTTATGTCCATTCCATTCATCCAGAAGCAATAGTTTTCTGACCTCCATATAGCTGGATGACTTTCCCCAAAAGTCAGGAAAGGGCCTTACATTGTCTTATAAAGTGTTTTCTTCTTTTTCTCACTCTGGCCCCTCTTTCATATCAAGACTAACACCTTGTGGATGTCAGAAAGACTAGCTGATCCCTGGCACTAATCTAGGTCACATTACTGTTTGTCTATCTACCATCTTAGGGTTTCCCCCTTGTTTAGCTGTTTGTGTGCTTTATCAAAATTTTAATTGGGCTGTTTTCTTAATTTGTTATTTGCTTGCTGCATGCACTCATTGTAGGAGTTGGTAAATTGCACACTGGCTACTCATTGCCCCATCTTAGGCCTGCCCCAGTTTGTTAAGGGATTGTTACCGGGTTGTGGTCTCTTTTTTGCCGCTCCACCCTGGTTCTCTGGGGGGACACAACAAAGAAATTATGTTTAGACTCTTTTCATTGTAAAAGATGTTTTGTTATTCTTGACTTCTTGCACAACTCTTCTCCCTAACAACCAAATGGTTTCTGCTTATGTACACCACGTTTTTAGTACCCCTATGTCTGACCTGACAGTTTTAACGAACAATGTCAGAGGCATGTGCTCTCCTTTTAAATACAATTTACATTGAGACTACCATTGCTGACCTTTCATTGACATTGAGCCAGTCATGCTGTTATTCTCACCCCTCAGACATTTCTCAGACTAGATCTCAATATTTGTTCAGAATTGGCAACTCAAGAAATATTGAAGTATGTGCATCTTCATAGAGTAGAAGAGAGGAATCTGGAGCAGCTGTGTATGGCAACCAATCAGCCTCTATCTTTCATTTTTCAATGCTTACCTGAACAAGCAGAGGCTAGAAGCTGTTTGGTTGCTATATACAACTGCTCCATGCTCTGTCTGCTCCAGATTTGATAAATTCCTCCCATAGTCTTTAAAGAAAGATGTCAACATTTACAACCTCCATATGTATCTCCTAAAAGATTTACTTTCAATAAAGGATCTTTGGTTTTGACATAGACTTAAAACTTCATGGTCTCCCTGACGACTCACAGCATGCTTAGACCTTCTTAATCCAAATAGTAAGAAAGAAAATTTGTCAATAAGAAAGTATGATGTAGTTTAATAAATTAGCATGTTTTGCCACATTGTCAGTTTTTAGAATATAAAATGATACGATGAAATGTAAAATTTACAGTGGGCACAACCATGTTAAATAATTAAGTGCAGATACCAGACACAAGAATCAGAGCTCTCAGCTAAATATTGCCTTCTCCAAAGTTTTGAAGATTTCAGTAAAAGGCACCACAATGATGCTTTGCCATTGTTGGTTGCTCAACAATTTCAATATAAGTTAAACTAAAAAAGTATATTTCTGTTTTCTTTCAGCCTGTTTTACAGTACCTTTCCTTTCTTGACATGTGATAGATTTGCTAAAAATATGATATAATTTCTGATTTAATGTTAGAAAGATTCTAATGCAGCAAAAAATGTACCTGGGGAGTAATTACACTGACAAATGTAATAGACATTGATGTTTCACAAAATCCACTACAAGACTTTTCAACACAGCAGTATTAAAAAGACCATCTTATATATTTCTTACCCATCTAAAGTAACACTTAAAACCTCTGAACACATTAGGGGGCCCATTCTTACTTCCCCATGTGCATGAAAACACACATTTAATGTGTTTTAACGCAATGCATGGTAATGCATAGTACACTGTCGGGGTTATTTACTAAACCTAGAGAGTGAAAAATCTGGTGCAACTCTGCATAGAAGCTAATCAGCTTCCAGATGATTTTCTCAAAGCTTAATTGAATAAGCTGAAGTTAGAAGCTGAGTGGCTAGCATGTACAGCTGCACCAGACTCTGAGAGCACTAGTTTTAGTAAATCTACCCCTGTATGTGCATTGTCATTCATTTTGAATGGCACACCAAAGTGTTTATAGTACACTATAGCACACCATAACGCACAGATATGAAAAATTGCTGCATTGTGTCACATTTGTTCCCCAAAAATAGTGCAGGTGTCATTTTTGTGTGTTAAGAGTTGTTAATTACCCATGCAAATGGAATATTATGCTTGAATGCAACACCCAAAGAAGAGTGTTAATGCACATGGAAAGGTCTGAATCAGCCCTTCAGTGCATCTGCTAATACTGTAACAGGCCATTCTGGTTAGGCCAAGCTTCAACACTTTATATGTCAAAACATGCCTTCCCACTGCTGCCCTCATTGCATTCCTATTGACCCATCACTATGATTGACTGCCTCATTTAAAGATAAAATTGTTAAATAGTTACATAGTAGCCTGGCTGAAAAAAAGACAAAAGTCCCATAATCCCATACCCACAGTTGATCCACAGGAAGGCAAAAAACCCAGCAAAGCATGATCTAATTTGCTCCTGCAAGGGAAACAATTTCTTTCTGATCCCCAGAGAGGCAATCGGATATTCCCTGGATCGACTTTACCTATAAATGTTAGAAACCAGTTATATTATGTGTATCTAGGAAAGAATCCAGGCCTTTTTTAAAGCAATCCACTGAGCTGGCCAGAACCAACTCTTGAGGGAGTCTATTCCACATTTTCACAGCTCTTACTGTAAAGAAACGTTTTTGTATTTTGAGATTAAATCTCTGTTCCTCCAGACGTAAAGAGTGCCCCCTTGTCCTCTATGATGACCTCAAGGTGAATAACTCTACACCGAGTTGACTATATGATCCACTGATGTATTTATACATGTTGATCATATCCCCCCTATGAAATGTATCAGTGGTTGACAGAAAAGTACTGATGTTTTGTCCATTCACAGATTTACAGACACATGATTATTTTATATTATTTTTTCTTTTTTAGGTACTCTGTACATAAAAATTCACAAAGATTACCACACCTGTTATTTCTCCAGTTTAGCTTTGGGCAGACAATAACGGTTAGGTTTCTGTTGCGGACAGCAGAAAAAAACTTTTTAAGGCAATGTAACATTGACAATTACACAACATTGAAATATGTATTTGTTTAATAAACATGTGTAGGAGAAACAATTACTGAGAAAAAAACTGTGTAAAAAATTGCTTCTGTAATAGCTTTAATGCACTTAATTATTTTTTGTGTGTATTTTTTTTTCTATTTTTTTGAATGTTGAGCTTTTTTCTTTTGAGCTGTAGGCTAGAACCATTTATGTGACACAGGAGAAATTAAAGGGTCTCAGATGCCCTTTATAGAAAGTGACTGTATACAAACTGTCAAGTGATACATAAAATTGGATGGTGACAAATACCCAGATAGACAAAGTGATTCTTTTTGAAAAGGCAGCACATTTTTGACAGGGGTCTACACTGCATTTTATATCAGCATTCAGTAAATGTGCTAACGAAGTGCTTCAATAATAAAATAGAGCACACTTAATTCTGATTACCGTGCTGTCAGTGTTTGTTAAAGCCTTTAGAGCTGAAAATGACAGGTTGTTCTGCAACATGGACTTATGAAAAATACAAAATAAAGATGTTAAAAAACAAAACAAAAAAAATGAATCACCTAGTTTGATAAGTGCACACAAAACTAGTGAGACTGGCATAATAGAGATCACTTAGACATAAGTACAGTACATTTTATGAGCCTGCAAAGTTCCACTTCACGTAAATCAAATGAGATTCTAACCCAAGTAAAAAGGTTGTGTCTACCCTATATATTTTTTTCTGGCATTCACTGGACTACACTGCCACATCAACTAGTCTAAACAATGGACCAATGATATCCCCCATCTGTCTACTGACATTCTTCTAAAATCATTGCATTTTTCTCGGGGCATGATCAAAGCTATAATGTACTGCAAAATTATGCTTAGCCTCTTACACCATTCTTACATATCTCCACATTGCTCTCACCTTATGGGCCTAAGCTTCTCATCTTGCTGCCCCAAGTGTGGTCATCCAGATGCAGATTTGCTCCATGCTTTCTGGTCGTGCTCTGGGGTTAAAAGTTTTTGGCACTCAGTGGTGCATTACACCACCACACATTTAGTAAGCTACCTACCTCTAACTTTGAATGAGCACTTTTTGGCCTAATTGATATCCCAGCTACCAGGATCCCAAAAGGTTTCAAACAACTCCTCACTATTATATTTCTTGCAGCATGGAATACCATCCTCCATAAGTGGATTTATCTGGAACCTCTCACTGTTTCTTTGTTTAAAGTTAAACTATCTTATGTTTTTTGCATGGACTGTGGGGAGGCCTCCTTAAGCAAAGAAACACAGATCAAAAAAGTTTTTGATGTTTGGAAATCCTCTGTCTAAAGCCTACCGGTTGGTGCATAACAGTCTATAATAAAGTGTTTCCAATATACCTCGTGGTATCAACCTAGCTTGCTAATGAATGACCCTCCAATTGATTCTGTATCCTCCACTTAACTGGAAATATCTGTTAAAACCTGGTAATTAAGGCCTCCCCTTTTCCATCTCTACCTATTAATTTTTAACCAGCCGCTGTCCATCCTGGTACTTACTGTGACTTCTATCTAGACCTTGTTCTAATAGTTTCCTTTTAAACCATTTTTAAGAATTGTATATTGTCATTTTCAATTCGTTCTTCAGCCAAATGTTGGGGCCCTTAACATTATTAAATGCATCCTCACCAAAAATATAATTTTTTTTAAGAATGAGACAAAATGTGACAGACAATCTATGTGTACATATCCCATTGTAAAGAAAGGGTTTTCGGCTACAGAGTCAACAGTTATTCCTATTAAACACTGTAGGGTAGCACCACACATGTCCAAAGCCAAAGTTGTTATTTGTTGTCTCAGATGCCAGTTTTTCCTAATCATGTTCCCAATTGTACTGCAGAAGAATCTGCTTGGGTGCAATTGGAAATTCAGACTCATCAAGTTCTAATATACTTCTTTAGCAATCAGTTAGACTTGCCTGTTAATTGTCCTGTATTCTACAGGAAACATGAAAAGAAAAACCTGATTGCTTGCTTTGAATAACAATAGAAATGTATGTCTTTGTTACTTCTAAATAGCTCCTAAGTTTAAACTCGGAATAGTGGTTTATAAAGATGTGTGCTTATTCTGTAGGGGAATTGGATATAAATAAATCTCAATGTGACCACCAAAATAGTAAACAAAAGAAGTCCTTTCAATATATGCGGTGACATGACATCAGCACGTAGGCTCCACCCAATGCGTTTCATGTACATGCATGTCCTCAGGGGTACACCCATGAATGGTCGTGACATCAGCATGTAGGCTCCACCCAATGCATTTCATGCACATGCATGTCCTCAGGGGTACGCCCATGAATGTTCCTCTTTAAAGTGGTATTAAACCCACCCAAAAAATGTAATATATTGCAGCTTACAAATCCTTAAAGTAGTACTAGAATTTGCAATACTTACCTTTTCATCAATCATCTGAGGTTCCTTGTTAATGTCGGCATCCTCTACCTGGCTTCTTTCAGGTGCCGGGTTGCAGCCAATTTCTTTGGGTGGGACAGGATGATGTCACTCCTGCGCATGCCCCAGAGTTTAGTCATCCCAGCACACAGGATCTGGAATGCATGCACAGCTCAGTGTACATTCTTAAGAAGACTGCAAGCAGGCAGGTAGATATATTTTATTGTAGACAAGACATTGCATTGCCTGTCTGTAAATAAGAGCCTGCATGTGCACAGTTTATTTACTTTAAGACTTCAGTTCTGATTTAAATGTTGTGGTTCTGATTTAAATGTGGTGGTTGCTTTAGTTTTCTTATTTCTTTTATTATCTCTGAGGCTGAAAAAACTAATTGACATAATCAATTATAATTGATTATAAAAATAGTTGTCAACTATTTTCATGATCAATTAGTTGGTCAGCATACAGAATGCATTATTTGTTTACAAATCAGAAAATACAGTGCAGAACACGTACAATTTAGTAAACCGTCCATACATGTCAGTATGCATAGTACAGCGCACATACAGCTCAGTACACCGTCCATACATGTCAGTAAGTGCCTGAGAATTTGTGAATGTGAATGTTTGAGCAGCATTTCATTATGGGATATGTAGTTCTGAGCAGGAGAAGGAAGTGATTCTAAGGGCAGAAGTTTTTTTTTCACCTTGCTCTATGGGTCCTCTATACTATACTTTGCAGATTGCTATAGGGGCACTCTGAAGGCAGGAGGAGCCAGACACACACACCAGTGAGGGATCCCAGAAGAGGAGAATCAGAGCAAAACCATTGCATAGACCAGATAAGTATGACGAGGTTGTTATTTTTTTAAAAAAATCCAACATTTACAATCACTTCAAGGGCTTTGTGCAGGGAACATCAGCATCTGAACCCAGAGAAGCTGGAGGCTAATAGACTGGAGGCAATATAAGGCATTACAATTAAATTTAAAGTAACTGTTTACCTGTATTGTGCATTATATTTACAAGGATTATATCAATTAAAAGAGTCTCAGCATAAAAGATTTATATCCCCCCTGCAGACTTCATATAGCTGCATGTCTGACTTTCATTTAAGATATTTATAAAAGTGCTCATGCGCTATTGGACATGCAATAAGCATGCAAAAACAAAAAAAACTCTTGCAGCAGTCCTATAATTGTGTTCCATGCCACAATACATATAAATTAAAAACCAAACAGACCGCGCATCAATATAATCATGTGCTTATATATACAGCATAAAATGCCATTAATAAAAAAGTCCCAAATTAGTGAAACAAGTGCATGTGCTTGTGCTCGGCTTAATTGCAGTGTCTTGATTCATCAATCATCTCAAAGTGCTCCATTGTGCTCGACAAGATGCCCCACCTGGACTGGAAGTCGCCCTTAGCCAATGACCATCTATCTCCAGAGTGGTCTGTAATACTTAGGGACAGATCGAGAATTTTTCTATTCTGCTCCTTCAAATTTTCCTGTCACTGTGGTCGAAAGCAAACGTCGATGTGACCCCAATAATGATTTGAAAAATCAAACAAACATTCCTATAATAAAAAATGTCAGAGGCAAAATTTATTTGTGTATGGCCAGCATAAGTGACAGCAGGAGCAGGTAGCTTGTGATCTCTGAGTCTGATGGTATTTACCAGATTCAACCTCTAATAGAATATGTATCTCTTCTGTCTGTTATTCTCAGAGTGGATATTTTGTTCCCTAACCATATAGCTGTTTTTTTATATTTACCACTGCATAAAGATATCCAAGAAGAAATGGTCTTTTTTTAAATTTACATATTAACTTAATTATACGCCACACTTTTTTTTTAGGTTTTTATCGGATTAATTGAAACAATAATCAGCCAGCTATTTGATTATGAAAATAATCGTTAGTTGCTGTCCTAATTATCTCCTGGTGATCCCACTAGCAACAAACTTTCTCCACTCCACTGGAGAAGCAATTGAGACACCTTAGGACAGCAGCATTGTCAATCTGGGAAAAGGGTAATGTTAAACTAGCAGATTTTGATAGACTTGGCTACCGACTTACAGCCAAACTCCAGATACCACTGTGTAAGTAATTACAGCAGCATTTGTTTCCTTTTGGGATAAAGGTCTTACATAAATGAATAAACTCTGACCATTTTAACCCCCCTGTCAGTGGTAAATGGTTTGTCTTAACCCTCTGTCACTTTTTCTGGACAGATTGGTCTGTTAAAGGAAGATGAAAAACAACAGACCTACTTGATGGTCAATAGGTGAAATAAATGACAGAAACAAAAATGAAAACTAATGCAGACAACACATCTAAAAATTGGTAAGCTACAAAATATGATTTTTTTATATTTGGGTTTAAAAATTTACTATGCAAACATATTTAATTCTCAGAGTGTAGGCACCCATTTCCTCATGAAAAAAAGTAAAAATAGCGATAATAGTTGTTCTCTAGACCAGAGTTTTTCATCCAGGGTTCCATGGAACTCTAGGGTTCCTCCAGAGGTTCCTTTAGAAATGAACAATTTCTTCGTCTCAGATAAGATCCCACTGAGACATTGTTCATTTTTAGCTATTTATAAGGGGATAATTCTTCCCAATGAGCAAAAGGGTAAGATGTATTCTTCCCACTGACCATGACACTAATGTATCATGAGTTGTAAATATAGTAATTCTTAGTAGGGGTTCCCTGAGACCGGAAATTTATTTCAGCGGTTCCTCTGTTTTGAAAAGAATTAGAAAGGCTGATCTAGACAGAAGACAGGACACGTAGCATGATAGCCCATAATGAAATTAGTTTGATGATACTGGAGATGCTTAACAATTGTATTTTTGTGGAGAATTATTGTTATTTTATTTCCTAATAAATTATATTTGATCTAAAGCTTACATTTAATGCTTAAATGGCAAAAAATAAAAAAAATACCTGTCATGCTTATATCATTCTGCAAAAGCAGACGTGTCCTCAAACACGTTAAATACAATGAAGATTGCAATTATATCAAAGCTTTTGATAGAGTTGTAAAATTTTGATGAGTTTCCCTGCATATTGCCACCTTCTGTCATCACCAAGTAATATTCTGTCTGGCATATATCCGAGTCCTCAGTGACAAGTGTGTACTTTTAGTTTCAGCTGTGTGCGATATTTAAGCTTTAAACATTTACACACATTCAGAATTGTTTAAAATTCTGTGTCAAAATCTTAAATAGTACTGCTCAAATACTTTGTTCAATTCAATTGCAGAACAGACCCAAATTGACAAAAACCTTTGCCTAAATCCTAACACCATTGAAGTTAATGGTGACAAAATTCAAATAGGTTGTTCTGCAGTCTGGAAGACTCAGGGATGGAGATATTTTTTTTTCCTGTGAGTGGAGTTGAGAAGGAAAAGGCAACATGGACATGGCCAAATAAAGGGGCATGATCAATAAACTGGGTGTTGCTTCATGATGTAAGGCTTGTAGTGTGCCACCTCTCTAATTTTGCTTTGGTATAGGTCAGACAAAATAGGGCCTAGGGGTACCTTGAGGAGAGTTTAGGACTAAAATAAGCCCTGTTGTTGGTGTCAATGGTAGCAAAAATAAGCCCCAGCATTGGTGTCAGTGCCAACAATGACAACTTCCAGCATTTGTGTTGGTGCCAGCAATAACCCCCAGTAAGTGTTAGGACCAACAATAAACTGCAGTAAGTGTTAGAGCCAGCAATAACCCTTAGTAAGTGTCAGAGCCAACAATAACCTTCAGTAAGTGTCAGGGCCAACAATAGCCCAAAATAAGCAAAGGGGCCTTCTCACAAATCTCCCCTTTCTCCTCCCCCTCAAAAAATTACTAATCTTCCTCCAGAACATTCTTTCTAAGTTTATTTAAACTTGGGCTGTAGTGTTATAGATACTGTCCCAAAAAATGTTGCTGGTTCGACTGCAACCATATTTGTCATCCAAAAGCTAACTCTGGCTAAGTCCATGGTTAAAATGCAGGTACATTGGGGGGGGGGGGGCTGGTAAGCTAAACCCAGGGTTGACATGTAGGTAAATTGGAGGGGGGGTGAACAACAATGGTCATAATTACTTAGAAACACCCAACCTGTCACCTAAATTCTAACCCTGGACCTAATTGTAATTGCAAGGTTTGGGTTAGAAAACCAATATGGTGGCAGCAATGCCATATTAGTTGTCTATGGTGAAATCTGCCATTTAACATCATGATTTCATTGTGTATACATTGGCAGGTGATGGGCCATTGTGATTGCTGCTGGATTTACATTACTGGATGATTTGATTGACAGATACATCGCTGGGCACTGTGACTGATGCTGGATTTTGTTGCTGTGATGTCACCTGGGATGCCGGGATGTTGGATACCCGTGGTTCCTGCATTGACAAGCATTCAACTCTTCCACTGCTTCCCTCTGAGCGGACGGGTCGTCCATCTTGGAACCTGGCTTCTTAAAGCCACAGGCTGATGGTTTATTTTTATCCTGTGAATTGTTATTAAAGGCACACCTCCACATAAGGTGTTTTACACTATTATAAAACTACACAGCGCCTGCCTCCTGTCTATACTCTTCACAAACCGATGTGTTTTTACCATGGCAGCAGTGAGTTTTTACCACTAATAGTTGACACTATTCACTTGTTTCCTTTGGGACACATCTGTGTGCTTTATCCAGAGTGTTTTTTTAAAAACTGGTAACTATGTATTTGTGATTTATTTATTAAGAGATTTTTTAAACTGTGTTAACTTGTTTGTTTTACTTTTAACTCTTCATGGGAATGGGTAAGAGATATTAATATGCTCTTGTTCGTATTCCCCTGGGGTGGGAGGATAACTGATCACCCTGAATAATGGGGGCATCCAGATTCTACCATAAGTCCCCACATTTTACTGTCCTCTTTATTGTGGCATATGGAAATGGGCAAGAGGTCACAGGGGACAACCCCCTCCCAATATTGAAAGGCATATGGTCTTTTATGGTATCATTACCTGATCTTTTCTGTTTGATATATTAGGGTGTATTCACACTTACAAATGTGTCCACAGTCTTTTTACATGCGAGAACCCCAGTGGGGCTCCCATAATTAACTGCTAGAGGCAGCCCAACTGAAAGAAATAGGAGGCTGCATGAGCAATTGCATGTGAATGGGCCGGATTGCCTGCAGGAGCCATCAGCCTCCCATTGCTTTCAAAAGGGCTGCCTCTCAAAGCTAATTACGGGAACCCCGGCTGAGGTTCTCACATGTAATCAGACTACAGGTACATTCACAAGTGTAAATGTGTAAATGTACCCTTAAGAAGAACCCCATTTTTTTTTATTTCTACTTACCCGCCACAGCTGTGGGGTACTTTTGGTGACAGCACTGAATTACAAACCATCCCTGTACTGGTTTAACATTTGACAATGTAAATAGACCTCCACTTACTTTAAGGAGCTGCAAGCGTAATTTTCTTATTAAGAAGGTTAAACAATACCATTTTATTTTGAATATGTGAGGTTGATACCCCCATTCTAAATTCAGATAAATGATATCCCAACAATTATATATCATTACTTCTACTGTATTGCTTCTTTCACAGATGTGACATTGCAAATCACCTTGGTATGTTAAGATACAAGTATCTTCTGTAAAAGTTATATGTTTGTATAACACCAGCGTTGACATTTTCCTTAGATGTGCAGAGCAGAAAATTTAAAAAAAATAACATTAAGTGAAGCAGGACCATCCTACCTGAGGCATAAAAACTTGTAAGACTTGTCTTCCGTCCAAGTCTTTTTATTATCCTTTTATTTTTCTATAAACTTCATAAACTGTATTCAATGCAAGGTCTTTGGAATAATATGCATACTGACATGTAGAGGACAGGAGCCTGCTAAAAATGCATAATATGTGCCACAAAAAGATGAATGCAAGAATGAAAGTGTATGTATAGTTATTTTTATATGGATATTTTAAAAATCAGGAAATGGTTAAATCAGGGCTTTTTTTGCCATATGTGACCTATAGACATAACAGAAAATATAAGGAAATCTTCCTTAAATAGGAGAAATACCCTCTTGGACAGTTATTGAAAGAAATGTTCCTATTTGAAGATTTATCTTCTAATACTCCGCTGGCTTTATGTCTGCCCATCTACCGTTGTTACGTCTGTTACATAACCCGTTATACCCTCCAGGCCGGGACAATCCTAGGCAATTTGCTTGGTGGCAAACACATGGTTTTTATGATGTACATTCGTTACTATCTCCTACTCGAATACTTACCTTTGAAACTTTGCGCTCTTCCTATAACATCCCTTTGCGAGAACACTGTGGTTACCTTCAACTCCGTCACTTTATTAATACACTAATACGGACGCACTCGGGACCTTACCCTATGTCCCCCTTTGAAAGCCAGTGCAGACATAGACCCCATGCTCCGGGTCTGATCTCTTTGGTTTACCCTTCCATTATTTCTTATAGAACTCCTCTGGTCCGTTCATATCATCTACGTTGACAGTCGGAACTTGGGGGGACTTTGGATCAACAGGATTGGCGGACCATGACCCAAGCAGTATCTAAATGTTCTAGGAATGTTATCATTCTTGAAAATGCCTACAAAATTCTTTATCGATGGTATTATACAACTGCTCGTCTAGCTGGTTTTATTCCTACATGCTCTCCGGCCTGTTTTTGGGGGTGCCAACAGTTGGGTACTATGGTTCACATCTGGTGGACTTGCCCTAAGGTTAGCAGATTGTGGATTAGGGTTTATGCCCTTCTCCGCACTATGCTTCATGCAGACATTAAGTGTAACCCATACGAAGCGCTCCTATTTAAACCATTGGAGGGCCTTCTCCGCTCTGAACGGCAGCTGGCATCACATTTATTTATGGCTACTAAATTGACAATCGCGAGGGCTAGGAAGACTCCCCTCCTTAGCTTCGAGGCTGTCAAAAACCGGATGAATTTCATAATAGTTAATGAAAAACTGACGGCTATTCTGCTGGATACCCATACAAAATTCCTGCAGATATGGCGTCCCTGGCTGGATACAGCCCATCCTTCGAGATTTTACCAGTCCCTTCTGTCGATATGAGGATCGATTCTGTTGCGGCTGCCCTGGAGCCCTTTTGTGATTGTTTTTTTTTTTTGTCCTCATCTTTTCATTGAGTGTCTTTCTCTATTCTTCTGTCCAATCTGTCCTTAGGCTTATTATAACGATTGTGTTCATTGCTCTGAGTGCTACATCTGCAATACTACCTAGGCAATCTGGACTCCATTGAGAGCCCAATGTCTGGAATATATATTAACCTCTGGAGAAGCCTTACCTTATGCCTCTCCTGTCTTCTATGCGCTGATATAGCAAAAATTTCTCTTAGAGTCTGCATTGTCATTGACCTTCAAATGTTTGCTCACTATTTCCCCCTCATTCCCCCCTTTTTTTTTTCTCCCCCCCCCTCCGTTCCCTGTTTTCTCTTCCATGGCACTTGAATATTCAGTTTATCCTTATGCTTCTACCAGTATATGTTCTGAAATATTTCTCAAATGCCCGGTATGTCTCATACTTGTTGGTCAATGTATATGTTTTATGAATGCTTGTTTATTTCTGCTTATTCTACAATAAAAAAGATTTCTCTTCTATTCCTGTTGTGGTGATAACCCCAAATTGCAAAGGTTTTTTTTCACTTTTTGTCATGGTGACAATGGTAACTTTTTCAAATATCAAAAGAGAAACTGTTTTATTTTTTTGCACATTTTATTGGGCATTCACTTGAACACTGGCGCACCCTGTTTATTAAACCATATCTCAAGCCTCAAGCTTTTTGTTCAACATTTACTTTGCTAAGTGAACATCCAACATATCCACGGGGTAGGCGGGTGATAGTGGACTTTCCTCTATGTTTAACTTGTTGGGTGCCAAGTCTGGGTCACCCTAGGGTGTGTTCTTCTGGGCTTGGGTTTACACCTGAGACAGGATTACTATTCTATGCATGGGGTACCTTTGCTTTAGAACCATTTCACTCATGCCTTGGGACAAGGCTGAGGCCAATCTGGGGGAATGCTCAACCTCAAGGCAGACCTCTGGCTTTATAGATGACTGACACACTGTGTACACTTGCACAACAACTGATCTTCAGTTACTCTCTGGTCCCCATGTAAATGTACATCTTCTCAGTGTAGCTTGTAATTAGGCAGGCTGTGAAAAATACTGACCACAGCGTTTCCAACTACCAGCGTGGAACATCGCCGTGCACATAGGGCAGGCTACAGCTGTGCCTTTAACTCTTAAACTTCTGTACCTTTGTACAGGATGGGGACCTCTGCATTGCAGTTCCGTTCTGGTTGCTAGGGCAGAGGGAATGCAGCATAGGGAGTGCCAACAACATCTCCCTTGTGGCTAGAGACAATTCCACCTATAACAGGCACATGATCCGACAGGCTGCTTGCTAATTGTACCTTTGTTACTAATGGCAACCACACATATAACTTGCTTTAAGATGACTCTTAACATGTTAACTCTTCATATCCCATGTGTTAGTGATCCAAACAAGTGCAAAGTTGTGAAGGTTACTTGCATTACACCACTTTGAGCAACTTCAGTTCAGTTTTAACGCTTTGCTGAATAAACTGTATACAGTACAGAATCCAACATGACACAGTCCTAAGTCCCTAATCTATAGTCCTACTCAGGCTTTGTGTTGTCCCGGCGTACTTGAAAAAGTGGCATCGTTCATACTTTGTCAGAATCCAGCAGCTGGCATCTTCAGGGCAAATTACAGGTCTCAGCAGCTGCCTTACATCACAAAAGTGGTGCTGCTCCGTTCCTTGGCAGCATCTTCCAGGTGGAAGCTCTGTAGCAGTGGAAGATGACATTTTTCTGGTTTGCTGTGTCTTCTCTCCCATCCAGCAGGCTGAACAAGTCTGGGCAAAGCCCTCCTTCTTTTATACTAGCACAAGGAGAGAGGCAGAGCTCAGTAGAAAGCATGGAAAAGTGGTTAACCCCTTCCCTTCCAGCCCGGGCCAGCAGCTGTCTCACTACCCAGCATTTCAGCCTACTTGCAAACACACCTCAATATCTTTTTGTTTTTTTTTTGAGGGGGTTGTTGGTGAAGCAAAGGAGTAGCAGAGAGAAGAAGAAATAGGAGATGTAGCACAAGGGAGAAAGTCAATGGCAGGCAGGAATGCCTGCAAAGAACAGGCGCAATCATTGATCATGGTTAATCTATTTGCCAGAGAAGGAGTCAGATTATAAAAGCTTTAAAAAAGATTTTGAACTTTCTGCATTTGTTATAGAAATCTACTTTTTGGATTTAAAATACCAGCTATGAGAGTAAATTCAGGTTATTAAACCAATCTGTGCACTCTGTGAGAACATGGTTTTGTGTCCTATATATATAAAAGTACCAAGAACAAAACTTCATACATCTGTCATTGGCTCATTTACTAGAGGTTGCTTCCCATTGTGTAGGTACACTGTGACTGTATTTTCCAAAAGATACTTATATATTCAGTTCAGTGCAGAAAAACTCTGCAGATGTTGCTGTAAAAATAAATTCCATTGTGTTCAGTAAGTAGTTATGGCTGCTGCTGTGGCTAATGTTGCAGCTGTTTTTGCCGGGGCTGGCAAGAGTGTATGGCGCATTGGTGATAATACAAGTGGGAATAGAAAGGGGTCTTATCAACAAACAGGCACCTAGAATGGTTCTGTTCATTGAAAAACTGCCTCAGGCTGTGATAATGTTTTAGTTTATCTTTCCTTCTGAAGTTTTAAATATTTCTGTTGTACTTTTGAGCCTTCTAAACTGTGGCTATCCAGTAGCTTTCCCTACATTTAATATTTATTGGAGTTGTATTTCTGCTTACATTCTTCTAGCTTGTCAGGCTTGTCAACTGAATCCAAGGACACAGCTGAATTGCTCTTTGCACAACCCCTGAAAACTGTAATCCTCCAATATGGTCACCACTAGTACGTGTGTTAGAAAGACGGTCAGCCTTATCTTCATTATTCAGCATTGGTGATATTGCTCCATCTTTCTATCCCTTCACTTTGCTGTGTGCAGTATGCTCCTATACAGGTTTTGACAACAGATTCAGAAATGTACCCACGCTTCCCTGATTTAATGCCATATTTAAACATAAGAGGGATAACACAATCCATACTACAGTTGTTCATATTGACAAAACTGGCCATCTCTTTAAAAAGCCTCAGCAACTGACACTACACGTCATATACTGCAGACTGGGTGGAAAGAAATGCACCCTGGTTTGCTGCAGTAGCATATAAAGTAGATGGTTGCATTTTCAGGTAAATCTGTGCACCAGGGTACATTGCAGAACAACTTGTCAAAAGAAAAGAAATATTCTGTATTTGCAAGACCACGAACGGACTAATAACAGGATAAAATTGCAGGCATCACTAAATGGTGGACCGCAGGCCAGATGAGGACCTAGCCACTGTTTCATCTGGACCTGATCACGCCATTTAGGAGCTGTTTCTTTCCCTCCATCCTCCAACACTGGATTAACAGCAGAGTGGACAGCTGGAGACAGAACATTTCTGGAGCGAGTGTGGAATAACAGCACAGTATTGAACAGAACGCGGGAACTGTCATACCATTTCTGGATCGGATGCGGAAAGCACAACACAGCATTGAATAGAGCGCAAGAGCTGCCGGGGTTAACTTTTTAAGTTAATCAGTGGCTGATTGGAAGCAGGGCAGTACTAGCAGCCAATCACCTGCTGGTTAATATAACAAGTTAACCCCAACAGCTCCCGTTCTCTTTTTAATGCTGTATTGTGTTTCCTGCATCCAATCCAGAAATTTTATGACGGCTCTCGAACTCTGTTCAATACTGTGCTGTTATTTCACACTCGCTCCAGAAATTTTGTGCCTCCAGCTGTCTACTCTGCTGTTCTAACAGGGGGAAAGAAGTGGTCCTGTTCAATGATGTGCTGTGCTTCCCACACCCCATCCTGAAATGCTCCACCTCCCGCTCTCCGCTCTAAGGTAGGAGAGTAAAGGGAGCCAGGGATGTAAAGGGGGCAAAATGTGAAGAGGGGCAGTGCTGTGTGCATATGGTGGTGGTGGGTGATGTAAAGGGGGCAGTGCTGTGAAGGGGTGATGTAAAGGGGGGGGTTGTGATACAAGGAGGGGGGCATTGTTGTAGAGGGGGAGATGTAAAGGGGAGGCAGTATTGTGGTAGGGGGATGTGAAGGGACAGAGGACAGTATTGTGGGGTAGGGATGTGAAGTGGGGGGTGGGGTTGATGTGAGCAGGGCAGAGTATACTACTGGGGTGAGGTGTGAAGGGGTCCCTGCTGTGTGTGTTTGTGTGTGGGGGGAGGTTGATGTGAAAAAGGCAGAGAACACTACTGTTGGGGTGAGGGGGGATTTGTGATGTGAGGGGGTGGGGCAGTGCTGTTTGGAGAGATGTAGGGGGGCAATGCTGTGGGGAGGGAGATGTAAAGGGGGGCAGTGTTGTCGGGGGTTGTGAAGGAAGCACAGTTCTGCTGGGGGTTATTTGAAGGGGAAGAGTACAGTAGTGTGTGGGAGAAATGTGACGGGGCAGAGGACAGTAGTGTGGGGAGGGGGCGATGATTTGAAGGGGGTTGAGGACTGCTGAAAATAATTGGGGCGTACTGTAAAGGGGTGGGTGGGAGTGATGTGCAGGGAGCCTGAGAACACTACTGTGAAGGTGAAACTGATGTGAAGTTGGGACTGTGATGGGGGGGGGGGGAGGGATTGAGGACACTGAAGTATAGGGATTGTGATATACAGTAGGAGAAGGCTGAAAAAAAATGTGGTTTGGACCTCTGTTGGAAGAAAATTTTACTGGTCAGACCTCCATGAGTTTTATTCAGTACTCTTGTTCTAGTGTCTCCTAGCTATGGCCTGGGAATTCCAGTTTACACCTAGCTAGCCTTAAAACTGTCTCCTCCTAACACCTGTATGCTAACCAATCTGTGGAAGAAAGATGTATATACTTAACTGTTTTCCAGCTGCTCTGGTACAGTCACATTTTCCCCCTCTATGTCAGTCAGTGGGGGCTGCAGGATAGAGGACAAAGCACTTCGGCCATAGGTATTAAAGCCTGGAGTGACAACATCAACCATAAGCTTCAATGGCCCATCTGTTGTCAGCTCTCCTTCTCCCCTGCAGCTTTGCTGGCTGAAACAGGGGAGCCAGATCACATGACTGAACCAGATCACATGACTGAACCAGGTATGAAAATAGGTACGTACAGTTGCAAGAAAAAGTATGTGAACCCCTTGGGATTACGTGGAGTTTTGCATGAATTGGGCATAAAATGTGCTCTGAACGTCATCTAAGTCACAACAATAGAAGAACACAGTCTGCCCAACATAATACTACACAAACATGAGATGTTGCCATGGTTTAATTGCACATAACATGTAAAAATTCACAGTGCAGGGAGGAAAAAGTATGTGAACCTTTGGACTTAATAACTGGTTGACCCTCCTTTGGCACCAATAACCTCAACCAAACGTTCCCTGTAGTTGCAGATCAGACCTGCACAACGATCTGGAGTAATTTTGGACCACTCCTCTTCACAAAACTGTTTCAGTGTAGCAATATTCTTGGGATGTCTGGTGTGAATCGCTCTCTTAAGGTCATGCCACAGCATTTCAATCGGGTTGAGGTCAGGACTCTGACTGGGCCACTCCAGAAGGCGTATTCTGTGCTGTTGCAACCATTGTTTTGTTGAATTACTTGTATGCTTTGGGTCATTGTCCTGTTGCATCACCCATCCTCTGCGGAGCTTCAGTTGGCGGACAGATGGTCATACGTTTTCCTGCAAAATGTCTTGATAAACTCTGGAATTAATTTTCCCATCAATGACAACAATCCGTCCAGGCCCTGAGGCAGCAAAGCAGCCCCAAACCATGATGCTCCCTCCGCCATGTTTTACAGTGGGGATGAGGTTTTGATGTTGGTGTGCTGTGCCTTTTTTTCTCCACACATAGTGTTGTGTGTTCTTCCCAAACAACTCAATCTTGGTTTCATCTGTCCACAGTATATTTTGCCAGTAGTGCTGTGGAACATCCAGGTGCTCTTTTGCAAACTTCAAACGTGCTGCAATATTCTTTTTGGACAGCAATGGCTTCCTCCGTGGTGTCCTCCCATGTACTCCATTCTTGTTTAATGTTTTCCTTATTGTAGATGTGTCAACAAAAATGTTAGCATGTGCCAGAGATTTCTGTAGGTCTTTAGCTGACACTCTGGGATTCTTCTTTACCTCATGCAGCATTCTGCGCTGTGCTCTTGCAGTCATTTTTACAGGACGACCCCTCCTAGGGAGAGTAGTAACAGTGCTAAACTTTCTCCATTTGTAGACAGTCTGTCTTACCGTGGACACATGAACATCAAGGCTTTTGGAGATACTTTTGTAACCCTTTCCAGCTTCATGCAAGTCAACAATTCTTGATCGCAGGTCTTCTGAGAGCTCTTTTCTGCGAGGCATGGTTCACATCAGACAGTGCTTCTTGAAACCAGTAAACCCAAAACAGGTGTGTGTTTTTTAAGGGCAGGACAGCTGTCAGCAACACATCCAATATCATCACACTGATTGGAGTCAAGGTTGGCTCACTCCTGGCTCTAATTAGCTCTGGGAGAAGTCATTAAGCTAGGGCCTCACATACTTTTTCCTCCCTGCACTGTGAATGTTTACATGTTATGTGCAATTAAACCATGGCAACATCTAATGTTTGTGCAGTATTATGTTGGGCAGACTGTGTTCTTCTATTGTTGTGACTTAGATGACGTTCAGAGCACATTTTATGCCCAATTCATGCAAAACTCCACGTAATCCCAAGGGGTTCACATACTTTTTCTTGCAACTGTATATACATCTTTCTTACATAGGTCAGTTAGCATAGGTATTGGGGGGGGGGGTCAATTTCAGGCTAGTTTGGTGTAAATTGTAATTACACTTTAAAGAATAAGTTCACCTTTTAATATAAAATAATACATGCACATTTTTTGCAGGTCAAAAAAATGTGCATTTACTATTTTTGGTTTTTGGATCCTGGAAAGCACGGTGCCAGTGATCAGCAGATCGATGGTGCCATACAGGACTCCTGCAGACCTGTTAGTGTATTTGTGTGCTCTTACCTTATATGGCCAGCGAATACACTGTGACAAGAAGAATCAATGAACTACCACAGCACTCAACAGGACCATGGTACAGGGCTGGATCTAGCCTGTCTGATGTGGGATGCAATAAAAAATATTAGGAGGCAGAGGATGAGAGGTCAGGAGGGCAGTGTACAGGGGGTTAGCAGGGCAGATGATAGAGTTAACAATTTGTAGGGCAGTGTACAGGGGCCATTAGTTTGTAGGACAGTGTACAGGGTTCAACAAGGCAGAGCACAATGATCACAACCATAAGAGTTATGTTTGGAGAAGGGTCAACAGCGACAAGAATTCCATCTCCACTGTAAAGCATGGTGGTGGCTCACTGGTGTTTTGGGAGTATGGGAGCTCTAAAGGCACAGGGAATATTGTGAAAACTGATGGCAAGATGAATGCAGCATGTTCAAATACTGGCAGACAATGTGCATTCCATTGCATGAATGCAGCACACGGGACGCTGTTGGACTTTCCAGCGCGACAATGACCCTAAGCATGGCCAAGTTGGCCCGCAAGACCAGTTGACCCTCCAGTAGTTATAGCAGAAAAAAGATGAAGGTTCTGAAGTGGCCATCACAGTCTCCTGACCTTAATATCATCGACCCACTCTGGGCAGATCTCAAACGTGCAGTTCAGTCAAGACGACTAAAGACTGAACCATAACTTGGAGGCATTTTGCCAAGATGAATGGGCAGCTATACCACCTGCAAGAATTTGGGGCCTCATAAACAACTATTACAAAAGACTGCAAGCTGTCATTGATGCTAAAGCGGGCAATAGATAATATGAAAAACTAATTGTATGCAGACTTTTGAACAGGGGTCATTTCATTTGTTTATTTGTTGCCATGTTTTGTTTTATGATTGTGCCCTTCTGTTATGATCTACAGTTGAATATGAATCCCATAAAAAATAAAAGAAATGTGTTTTGCATACTCATGTTTTCTTTATAAATGGCACTGTATATTACTGATTTTTCAAGGGTATGCAAACTTTTGAGCACAAGTGTACATTAAAGGTATTAACATCTTTCGGTCATATCTCTCTTGCGTGCTCTCACTCTTTCATGTACACACTCGGAGTGTCTGACTTTCCCTCTTTCTTTTTCTCTAGCTACATTCTTACTACCTCTGCCTAGGTTTACTCCAGAACTCTGACCATTATTAACTAACAGGTTTTAAAACCAATTTTCCCTTACTGTGTGTATGGCAGTAGCAATGCAAGCTACCATTTGAGAATTCCTGACAGCTAATACTGTCTGTGGCCATGATTAGATAAACATGATGATGAAACTGGTACTTGTTTAAAGCAGTTATTAAAGGTCTGTGTGTGTGCTGAGTTGTCCTCAAAGAAAGAGTCCAGCTCCAGTACACACAGAAAAGTTCTTATAACGTGATAATATTACTGACCATTCTGATAAAACAAATGCTCATTGTCATAAATGGGAAATCAGGGATTACAATGCTAGTATATTTCTCTAGCAGAAGTGCCAACCTTAGGTTTTTCCATTGACAAAGTTTGTCCTGATTGGATGTGAAGAAAGGCCAACAAAGCACAGGGTAGGATGAGTGGTCATGCAAGATACCATAAGAGAGCTTGAATTATGAATATCAACATTGAGTAAACTGGAATGATCAGGGTTTAATCCTATAACTGAAGGCAAAGCTTTTTTTTTAGCTTTGGATAGAGTAGAAAGGGATTGAAACACCTATCAGGTTTTTATTGCTGCTTACCTCTCCATTAGGGACTTTTTTCCCAAAATTTTGAATAGTCACCAGAACAGGCAAAGAGTAGAAATCCTCCAATGTGAACACTAGTTCTGGCGGTCCTGGTGACTATTATGGATTTCCTCTCACTTTCTGTTGCAGCTATGTCAAAGGAAGTGAAGGAAAATCTCCCCATGGAGACACAGATGGAAAAAAGAAACACCTGACAGGGATTATAATCCTCCCAAACTTTAACCAAAATGATAAAAAAAGTTTTGCCTTCAGTTCTACTTTAACTTGTAAGAGTGTTCATATCTCTAATTATTATATTTTGTTCATAAGATCTTATATGAAGGTAATTGAAACATTTTTCAAGGTAAATACCATATATTGGAAAGTTATGCTTACTAACTTTAAAGGTTAAATTACTCATAAAAATGTACAATTGACACACAGAAAGCCATTTATGTAGAAAGGTCAGCATACATGTTGTAAATGCACTTCTAGGCTGAGCAATGTTTCAAGAATGATTGAAGGTTGTCAGGGCTGGCAGCTGTTGAAAGAAGCACAAATCCATAGGAAGCATGATGAGTGGGCCATTCTCATAATTATTTTGCAATAAAAAGTGATAGCAGCTCAACACACTCAACATATCATGCACCTCAGTGGAATAACTAATGCAAAAGACAATGCCACTGAAATATTAATGCATTTTTTGCTGCGTGTGTATAATTCCAAGTGTGTATATGTTCTCTTCAGTTACTCACACATTTACAATTTCTAAAGTGTAATTAAAATGCAGACCCTAAATTAATGTTATACAATTATAAAATCATAAACTTAAAAAAGGCAACCATATTTTATTTGATCGTGTTTTCTTAAGTGCTTGTTGTTGAATAAACATTTTAATGTATGCATTTCTAAGTTTAAGCGCTTATCCCCTCAATGAACAGTTCATTTTCTTTTTGAAAAGAATGAAAAGTCAATGTAGTCTACAGCTAAAATACTGGCCAGGTGCTAACATTGCTGGAGTAGGTAATGCTCTTTGCATGCTGTATCTATGCAGGAGTGACAGTGTGCCTGTGTTTTTTCTAAATAATTTATATAATTGGTCTGCGCTACACACAACAATTTTACAAAGACACACATATATATATATATATATATATATATATAATTTTTTTTTCATAGTCCGGCTGAAAAAAGACAAAAGTCCATCCAGTTCAACTATAGAGAAGAAAAAAAGTTATAATCCTACAGTTGATCCAAAGGAAGGCAAAAAAAACAGCAAAGCATGATTCAATTTGCTCCAGCAGGGGAAAAAATTCCTTCCTGATCCACTGAGAGGAAATCGGATATGCCTTGGATCAACTTTACCTATAAATGTTAGTATCCAGTTATATTCTGTGTATCTAGGAAAGAATCCTGGCCTTTTTTTAAAGCAATCCACTGGGCTGGCCAGAACCAACTCTTGAAGGAGTCTATTCCACATTTTCACAGCTCTTACTGTGAAAAAATCTTTCTGTATTTGGAGATTAAATTTTGTTTTCCTTCAGACGTAAAGAGTGCCCCCTTGTCCTCTGTGGTGACCTCAAGGTGAATAACTCTACATGGAGTTCACAATATGAACCACTGATGTATTTATACATGTTGATCATATCCCCTCTTAATCTCCTCTTCTCAAGAGATAATAAATTCAGTTCCTCTAATCTTTCCTCATAGCTGAGCTCCTCCATGCCTCTTATCATTTTGGTTGCCCTTCTCTGTACTTTCCCCAATGTTCTTTTTGTGAATTGGTACCCAAAACTGAACTGCATATTCCAGATGAGGTCTTACTAATGATTTGTACAGGGGTAATATGATATCTCTCTCTCTGGAGTCTATACCTCTTTTAATACAAGAGAGGATTTTGCTCGCTTTAAAAACCCCAGCTTGGCATTGCATGCGATTATTAAGCTTATGATCTACCAGAACTCCCAGATCCTTTTCCACCATTGACTCCCCCAGTTGTACTCCCCCTAGTATGTATGATGCATGCATATTCTTAGCCCCCAAATGCATATCCTTACATTTATCAACATTAAACCTCATTTGCCACATAGTTGCCCAATTAAACAGTGCATTGAGGTCGGCTTGTAAGTTGGAAATATCCTGTAAGGACAATATTCCACTGCACAGCTTGTTGTCATCTGCAAAGACTGAAATGGTAATTTTAATCCCAGACCCTACATATCCTTTATAAATATATTAAAATGTAAGGGTCCCAACACTGAACCTTGGGGTACACCACTAACAACCCTAGACCATTCAGAGTATGAATCATTAACCACTACTCTCTGAATGCGATCTTTTACCACTGCCAACCCTCTGTCCAAGGATCCGCCTCAAAAAAAGAAATCAGATTTGTTTGAAAACTTCTGTCTTTCATGAATCCATGATGTCTGTTGCATAAAATATTTTTTTCCAGCAAGAACTCATCTATGTGGTCTTTCATTAAACTCTGCAGTATTTTCCCAACTATAGACGTTAAACTAACAGGTCTATAATTACTTGGTAAAGATTTTGACTTTTTAAATATTGGCACCACATTGGCCTTACGCCAATTTAGTGGTACTATGCCAGTCATTAAAGAGTCCCTAAAACTTAGAAACAATGGCTTTGAAATGACAGAGCTCAATTCTTTAAGGACCTATGAGTGTATGCCATCCAGCCCAGGTGCATTATTCACCTTTATTCTGTCTAAATATTTCTGGATCATATCAATTGCGAGCCAATGTGGATCATCGGAAGCTGTGTCAATACCATGCCCATTATGGACAAGAGCTCCCCCATCCTCCTTTGTATACACAGAGCTGAAGAAGGTATTTAATAAATTTGCCTTCTCTTTGTCCCCAGTCACCCATTCTAGATTATTCTGTAAGGGCCTACATGCTTGGACCTGAACTTTTTACTATTAATATATTTGAAGAATTTTTGGGGGTTTGTCGTGCTATCTTTTGCAATCTGTCGTTCATTTCAATTTTCTTTTTGCATATTCTGTTATATTCTTTGTAATGTTTAAACGATGACAGTGCTCCTTCATTTTAATATTTAATAAAAGCTCTTTTCTTATTATCTATAGCTATTTTAACTTTTTTTATTTTTAGCCATTTAAACTTGTTGCCCATGGGAATATATTTTACAGTAGTGTGTTCACATGCAGTCTTTTTGAATAACTCCAATTTCTGTGTTGTGTTCATCGTTGCCAATATTCCCTCCCAGTCTAAGTCTCGGAAAGCAGCTCTCTGTCTTAGAAAATTAGCTCTCTTAAAGTTGAGTGTTTTTATTTTTCCCGTAGGTGCTTGATGTTGATGTTTACAGCTAACATTAAATTAAATCATTTTATGGTCACTGCTACCCAGATGTTCTTTTATATGGACATTCGTAATAAGCTCTGCATGGTTTGAGATTACCAGGTGTAGCAGAGCATCATCCCTAGCTGGAGCCTCTATGTACTGTACCATAAAATTGTCCTGTAGTAGGTTTATACATTTTTGCCCTTTAACTGTTCCTGCAGTACCATTACTCCAGTCAATTTCTGGATAGTTAAAATCCCCCATTATTATCACTGTCCCAGTCTCCACCTCCTGATTAACACTGGGAGGCCTATAATTAACTCCAACAGTTGTGCTCAAAAGTTTGCATACTCTGGAAGAAATTGTGAAATTTTGGCATTGATATTGAAAATATCACTGATCATGCCAAAAAATGCTCTTTTATTGAAAGATGAGGATCATATGAAGCCATTTATTATCAAATAGTTGTTTGGCTCCTTTTTAAATCATAATGATAACAGAAATCACCCAAATGGCCGTGATCAAAAGTTTACATACCTTGAAATGTTTGGCCTTGGTACAGACACACAAGGTGACACACACGGGTTAAAATGCCAATTAGAGGTTAATGTCCCACATCTGTGGCTTTTTTAATTGCAATTAGTGCCAGTGTATAAATAGTCAATGAGTTTGTTAGCTCCTACATGGAAGAACTAATTAGGCTAGATACTGAGCCATGGGGATCAGAAAAGGACTGTCAAAAGTCCTGCGTAACAAGTTAATGGAACTTTATAAAGATGGAAAAGGACATAAAAAGATGTCCAAAGCCTTGAATATGCCAGTCAGTAATGTTAAATCACCTATTAAGAAGTGGAAAGTTTGGGGATCTCTTGATATCAAGCCAAGGTCAGGTAGACCTAGAAAGATTGCAGCCACAACTGCCAGAAGAATTGTTTGGGATACAAAGGGAAACCCATAGGTAACCACAAGAAAAATACAGGCTGCTCTGGAAAAAGACAGTATTTGTTGTTTTGAAGGAGCACAATATAATGACACTTGAACAAAAATGAGCTGTTTGTCGAGGTGCCAGAAAGAAGCTTTTACTGCACCAATGCCACAAAAAAGTCCAGTTACAATATGCCTGACAACACCTTGACATGCCTAACCAGGCCTTTTTGTGTCATTGATGCAGTAAAGGTTTCTTTCTGGCACCTCGACCATGCAGCTCATTTTTGTTCAAGTGTCATCATATTGTGCTCCTTCAAAACAACCACACTGTTTTTTCCAGAGCAGACTGTATTTTTCTTGTGGTTACCTATGGATTTCTGCTTTGACCAGTCACAGCTAACAACATAATTGTATACAATGAATGGCATGACAGAAATCCATCCATTGTATACAATTGAGATAAGATCTGCTGTGATTGGTCACAGCAGTCACATGACACTGGCAATGGGCTGGTGTAGTGATTTGCTATCGGCTGTGTCCTGTGGGCTGGTGTAGTGATATGTCCACTGGACACAGCCACGTGAGCTGCTCATTTTGACAAGACGTCATATGACTCCCAGTCACAACGAGGAGTGTCCCGCCCAGCCATCAATCTGCTATAGGACAGCACGGTTGTCCAGTCCTGGGAGGGCGGCATATGACGTCCTCCCAGAACGCACCCTCCTGAGCGCCCCCGGGGGTGCGCACCTGGCGATCTCCATGATCACTGTGTTCTATGGACACAGCTGATCACATTATGTGGTAAAAGGCCAGTCACAGCAGACTTTTACCACGTGATCAGCTGTGTCCAATGACACAGCAGATCACCGGTAAATGCAGTTTCCGGTTATCGGCTTCACTTTCCTCACACTGTCACAGCGTGAGGAAAGTACTGCCGTTAACCAGCAATTGTCAGAGGACCGATCAGCATTGATCATCAGGGCCCAGCAGTGCCATCCCCCAGTGCCACCCACCTGTGCCCAACAGTGCCGCCCACAAGTGCCCAGCAGTGCCAACCACCTGTGCCCATCAGTTCCACCCACCTGTGCCCATCAGTGTCTAGTAGTGCCACCCACCTATGCCCAGCAGTGTCACTTGCCAGTGCCCAGCAGTTCCTCCCATTAGTGCCACCCATCAGTGCCCAGCAGTGCCACCAGTTAGGGCCTAGCAGTGCCGTCAGTCAGTGTCGTCCGTCAGTGCCACTCATCAGTGCCCATCAGTGCTGCCTATCAGTGCCCATCAGTGCTGCCTATCAGTGCCCATCATTGTTGCATATCAGTGAAGCATCATCAGTGCTGCCTCATCAGTGCCAGCTCATCAGTGATGCCTATTAGGGCTGCCTATCTATGCCCATCAGTGCTGCCTATCTGTTCCACCTCATCATTGCCGCCTATCAGTGCCCATCAGTGCTGCCTATCAGTTTAGCCTTATCAATGCACATCAGTGAAGGAGAAAAATTACCGGTTTGCAAAATTTTATAATAGAAACAAATAAAAACTTTTTTTTCAAATTGTTTGCTCTTTTTTCATTTATAGTGCAAAAAATAAAACACCCAGTGGCGAGGAAATACCACCAAAAGAAAGCTCGATTTTTTTTGGGGAAAAAAATGATAAAAATTTCATATGGGTACAGTGTCACATGACCACGCAATTGTCATTCAAATTGCGATAGCACTGAAAGCTGAAAATTGGCCTGGGCAGGAAGGGGGTATAAGTGCCCAGTAAGCAAGTGGTTAATTAGCAGACTGATGGAAGGCAAGCAAAGGAAGAAAAAAATGCTATTTAAAAAGTGATTTAAAAAAGTAAAAGCTTCCAGCAAGACCCAAAGAAGTAAATAAAACAACTACAAGCACCAGCAATCACCAGCAGTCAAAAGTAAAACTTTTTTTTAATTGCATTACACTACAATGCATGGCAATACATTACAATGCTTTGTGGTGCAACTCAGCCTTAAGGCCTGTTCACAGTTTGACTTTGACATAAAAATGTAGTAATCTAGTAAATACAGTATGCCAGCTAGCTCCATTTACAATTGCGGCTCCTGTGGTTATATAACCTAATGACAACAAAGGTATAGGCACCAATACCAAAATATTAACCAAGTGCCTTCACTCCCACAGCCACTGGATTGGGTCCCATTGGCCTGGCCTCTCCAGCCTGTCCACATGCAGCCAGTGGAACCCTCTCTACAACTCCTTCAGCCAAAAGAAAAATCCCCCGAACTTTCTCGGGCAGACATATGCTGCCTGCCGCTGCACAAGCTGTCCTTCTGGAATGGCGGGGGGGGCGAGCGGGGAATCGCACACAAACACCCAGCTACACAATATATCCTTAGGAGTCAGTCCTTCATACCTAAGGCAATTATGGTTGATAAGCAAATCAACAAATCATATAAAGCTTGCAGAGTTCTTGAACATAAAGCAAAGAACAGGCAAACTGACAGAAAATATATTTCATGATTTGATATAGGAGTCCCCATTGTGTATCCAAACTTAGGTCCGTTTGAAAACTGAGGCTCATTATTGCAGAAAAGCAGACAGAAGGAATAACATAAGATGGTACACAAGCAGCACAGGTCTTAGCAATAGGCACCCACAGCATGCAGATTAGTGAGCAGTCATCACACAGTGTGCATATAGAGTGGAGCCAATAAATAACATACACAGCCTTCCCTGGCTTCCTCTTACCATGTCCAGGCTCACCTGCAATAAAGATGTATGCCCAGGTTGCTCACCACAGGGTTGTTGTATCAAATATGTTGCATTACCACTCAACTCTCAGTAGCTACAGTGTCAGTCATGTTATCAGCCCACTATAATTCCACCAATTCTAGCACTGCTTAACCACTTGCCCTTCAGAGGATTTACCCCCCCCCCCCCCTTCCTGACCAGGCCATTTTTTTGTGATACGCTGCTGTGCTACTTTAACTGACAATTGCGCAGTCATGCAAAGCTGTACCCAAATGAAATGTATGTCATTTTTTTCCCTCAAATGGAGCTTTCTTTCGGTGATCTGCATTTTCAAAAAAAGACTGACAATTTAAAAAAAAAAAAAACAATATTTTGACTTTTTGCTATAAACCATATCCAGTAAAAAAATAAAAAAATCAAATTTCATCATAAAGTCAGGCCAAAATGTATTCTGCTACATCTTTGCTAAAAAAAATGTCCAATATGTGTAAATTAATTGGTTTATGTGAAAGTTATAGCATTTACAAATGGTGGTATATACAGTATACTGGAATTTTGGGGTTTTTTTAATACTAGTGGCGGCGATCAGCGACTTATAGCAGGACTGCGGGGGGCATTCTGACACTAGGTGGGAACTGACTAACTGCCACTGATATCCCAATGACACTAATATAGTGTTCCGTGCTAATAAAAAGTGCTGACACTGTACTAATGACACTGGGCCGGAAGGGGTTAACATCTGGGGCGATCAAAGGGTTAACTGTGTGTGACATCTCAGTGCTGACAGGGTAGAGATCTGTGTTGTTTACACACAGGTCTCTCCCCTGTCACTGTTTCTCAGCGATCGCCAGATGCTGGCGAGAAATCTCTGGCTGAGACCTGGTGATCGACATCTGTAACCACCAATGGCAGCGAGCATGCCGTCCCCTACCCAGAAATGTAAAACCACGTATATATATATACGTGAGTTTGCGCAGCCCTGCCACCTTGTAGCAGTAGTTCTGCTATAGGGTGGCAGGGACGCAGTTAAGGTGTGGCCACTGTGACACTGGGGCAGCAGAACCTGATGCCATTGACACATTTCACCTCACAGGCATATTAGGCTACTTTAGGATGTACCTGCCCCAGGGAAATTCCCCTTTCAAACTGTGCGAACCGCCCACATATCCTCTAAGTTTCTTAAAGGGGCACATACAGCTCTAAAGTGACCTTCATACAATTAGCCTCCAACCAAGGAACTAAAACAATTAGCTTTAAGGTCCCATGTAATACACTTCTTAACCATCCTTATCCATAAATCAAACATGAGAGGAAAAGGGGGGAAAACTGTTTCTAGCCCCCTTCCCTCGTGGGACTGCGGCAGCGCAGTCTCAAGTATCCCTGAGCATTCTGGGTGGGTTTTCATGGTGGCAGGAGGTCACCTGACCTCTGTTAGGGTCATGTGATCTCCACCCCGGGGACCATTCTAGAAAATTTTGTGGGGCTATATAAGTAGGGTTCCGTCCTGGATCATTTAGTTTCTTCAGAAGGCACAGGCTGTGGTGCTCCCTCCCTCCTTCCCAGTCTGTCAAGGCCATTTATTGTGTGGTGGTGTCACCTTTGCAAAGCAAAGGGGGACACGTTAATGCAACTTGAGTCAGAGTGGCTAAGTTGTAATAAGAAGTTAGTGTATTTGAAAAGTTAAGTATGAAATTTAAAGTACTGAGTAAATACATGGCTTGAGTCGTACTTGCTAAGCTGTTTGTTCTTGAAATTTATCTATTGAATTCATTCATATAACATGTATTTATTTATTTATTAATTGGCTTTTAAACCAATAATAAATGGTCGTGGCCAAACATTTTTATCCAACTCTTAGCGTGTCTCGGTGTCTTTTATTTCAGAATGTTTTGGTGCTGCCTGCTATCCCATTGACTATGGAGGATATCAATGGGCAGAGAAATCAGGTCAGCATGCATCCTCCATAAGGACCTCAAACTTCCAAAGCAATCGGACATACAATTCCTATTGTACAAACTAACAACCCTAATCCAATTACCATGGGGGAAAAATTGAGAAGCAATAACCTAGCCTCCCCTACCTTTTTAACCTCCCTAGCAGTCTGATTATGTCAGTATTTCTGTGCTCAAAGCGGAACATTTTATTGCATGGAAATATGTTTTTTTTTATTGTAGGCCTGTAATTCTTAGGAATATCTCACTGAAATCTGTCCGAATAAGAGTGTAGTAAACATCCCGGGTATGATAAAATTTGAAACACGAAATCATAAATTATAATATAATAAATGATCATAAAAAATAATAATATAATAATAATACGTTTAATTCAATATTGTAATAAAACCAAAAACACTGAAATTTGAAATAGAGCGCCAAGTTCGCACATCACTGAGCTTAGTCGCAAAATCGTTTTCAGTGTCTGATGACGAATTTCCCCACGAATCCTTATCACTCAATTCTGCAAGTGGTTCTAATTTACTATCACTGTTCTCTAGCTGGTCTAAAACCGCTTTTGACCTAAAGGAGTGCTTTTTGGACACCATAGACGTTTCTCAGTTTCCAGGCAGAAAGAACAGTAAAAATGCCGAGAGGGTACAGGACAAAGCACTAGGGACAAAATGTATGTGAAATGCTTTGATATAGAAATGTAATACTATCAGATTTTAGTGTATTTTTAAATTTTTTAAATTCCTGCCGGTTCCGCCCCCCATATGTCCCGTACATCTCAACGCTCGCAGGGAATGGAACCCAGAAGACAGATGCCAGCATCGGCCGGACGAGATTGCCGGGGATGCTTCAGGGGGGACATCGCGGGAGCGAAGGACAAGGCAAGTGCTGGAGGGCCCAAGTGTAGCTCTGGGTTACCGCTTCTGGTACTGAAAGTTAACCCCGAGCTACAGTCGGGTATACCGCCAGGGGGGTTAAATGTGCAAAATGTGTCTAGTTCAAACTTTTAGGTCACCAAAATAATGGACGTTTAATTCTTTATTCAAACCTCTTGGGACCAAAGTATTAAGCTTATAAAACCACTGTTTCCCTTTCCTCAAGAGGAAAGTATTAAAATCTCCTAACCTCTATGTGAGGTGCAGGGTATAAACGCCTTTTACTCTCAGTCCATCAATTTTTTCACCATGAAAAGTGGAGAAATGTTGAGCCACTGGACTAACGTGATCATTGTCATTTGCTTGCTGATGCGGACTCTCAGTTGGCAATTTGTTTTGCCTATTTACATTTTACCACAAGGGCACTCTAAGCTATAGAGTACCCTTATCGTTGCACAATTAGGTTCCTGATAGTATAAACATTCACGTCAAAGACTCCCCTATGCATTCTACCAAGCGACAGATCCCCTGTCCACAGAGGAACATGTCCTTTTTTCTGGGAAATGTGGACAGCCATGGTTCAAGAGGTTTAGTTCACACATTTTGCAGTGTGGAAAAGTGTGCAATATTGTATGCGGTCCTGAGGAGCATGAAAACACGCTATGTTCTGGCAGCTGCACTGCATTTCTGTTTATTCCTAATGGCAACCTAAATGCAATAGCCTATGCACCGGCACTGAATTGCACCACAATGCATAATAACTTAATGACATTCTTTATAGTGTGATACCATTTACAGAAAAGTTGGCCACACTTTCTTTGTGCGATTGTCATGCATAGGGCAGACCACTGAAATGACTACAACACCCAAAACATGAGGCACCTAAACATGAAAAAACACTGACTCACAGTCGCATAGTTGTAAACAGAGCATTATGTAGGCAGAAAGTGGCTACAAGGAAGCTGCAGGCAGTCAAAACAATAGATGAAAAATGTATACTATTAAAATAATAAACACTGCAGTTGTATTATATAGAGTGCTGTAGTATGTCACTCAGTTGTGGTTCATATCTACTTTAACACTTAGAGCTTTGACTTTCGCAATACATAAGGGGCACAAATAATACGCTATACTGTATATCCACTGTCACTATACATATGGTGGCCAGAGAGAAGCTATGGGAGCTGACAGCTATGTGAATACAATGGTAAAACTGCAAATATTTCTGATTAAATCTGTCATCTATTCTGTAAAAGAAGTATGAAGCAGTGGCAGAGACTCTGACCCAAAGAGAGGCATGCAGCAGAATCCATTAAGTCTATCACTAAGCATATTCATCATACTGATTACTGTATATAAAGCTACATCTTTTTCTATACTATTCATGTTCCATTATGTATGACAGACTGATAATTTAGACATCGTGCAAACACGTAAGACTATTCTGTCAAGCTACATAGATCCTATATGCTGTAACTGAGTTTTTGATGTTTCTTGCCATTTCAGTACATAGCGAAATAGATATCGTTTTGATAAATTTTTAAAGAGAGTTGAGGACTAGTGATAGGAAAATCAGGTGGATCTGAGCATTTTAAATTTACCAATTCACTTTAACATATGCATTCAAATCTGCACAGAATTATACGTTTCAGGAATCATGGTTGCCTGGGTTCCTATATTATGTGTCTCTGCAGGTCAGACTCATTTACATGCAATATTCTTGAGAATGTAAAAGTGAGGAATCATTAATTCCCTGGATTGTGATCATGGTTACTGGTGATAAATGCTATCACATTTAAAAAAAGATTATGTTAGTGTGTCCAAAGGAAATTTGTTGTGCAACCCATTCAATCTAGATTTTCCTGTCAATATTTATAGTGCATAAAAAGGAAGAATATTAATTATTAATAGTAGTTTTATGAATTACTGTATTTTTTGCTCCATAAGATGCACCTGACCATAAAACGCACCTAGGTTTTAGAGAAGGAAAACAAGACAAAAAATATTCTGGACTGCAGACATCGTACAGGAAATGACCAGAGACTGCAGACATAGTACAGGAGATGAAAAGAGACTGCGGACATAGTACAGGAGATGACCAGAGACTACAGACATAGCACAGGAGATGACCAGAGACTGCGGACACAGTACAGGGGATGGCCAGAGACTGCGGACACAGTACAGGAGATGACCAGAGACTGCGGACATAGTACAAGAGATGACCAGAGACTGCGGACACAGTACAGGGGATGACCAGAGACTGCGGACACAGTACAGGAGATGACAAGAGACTGCGGACACAGTACAGGGGATGACCAGAGACTGCGGACATAGTACAAGAGATGACCAGAGACTGCGGACACAGTACAGGGGATGACCAGAGACTGCGGACATAGTAGAGGAGATGACCAGAGACTGCGGAAATAGTACAGGAGATGACCAGAGACTGCGGACATAGTACAGGAGATGACCAGAGACTGCGGACATAGTACAGGAGATGACCAGAGACTACAGACATAGTAGAGGAGATGACCAGAGACTGTAGACACAGTACAGGAGATGACCAGAGACTGCAGATGTACTACAAGAGATGACCAGAGACTGCAGATGTACTACAGGAGATGACCAGAGACTGCAGACATGGGAATGTACTACTGTAGATGACCAGAGACTGCAGACATAGCACAGGAAATGACCAGAGACTGTGGATGTACTACAGGAGATGACCAGAGACTGCGGATGTACTATAAGAGATGACCAGAGACTGCAGATGTACTACAGTTGATGTCCAGAGACTGCGGACATAGTACAGGAGATGACCAGAAACTGCAGACATAGTACAGGAGATGACCAGAGACTGTGGGCGTACTACAGGAGATGACCAGAGACTGCGGACATACTACAGGAGATGACCAGAGACTGCGGACATACTACAGGAGATGACCAGAGACTGCGGACATAGTAGAGGAGATGACCAGAGACTGCAGACACCGTACAGGAGATGACCAGAGACTGCGGACACAGTACAGGAGATGACCAGAGACTGCGGACATACTACAGGAGATGACCAGAGACTGCGGACATAGTAGAGGAGATAACCAGAGACTGTGGACATAGTAGAGGAGATGACCAGAGACTGCGGACATAGTACAGGAGATGACCAGAAACTGCGGACATACTACAGGAGATGACCAGACACTACAAACCTTTGGAGAGCGGGGGGGGGGGCAGGAATTTGACGGGGACCTGCTCCCACAATCGCTGTGATTGCCTCTCTCCCCGTAGTCTTGTGGGATACATGACAGGTCCCAGAAGACTACGGGGCCATTCACAAAGCACAGCGCTTCTCGCGCATGCGCAGTAGGCACCCGTCTCTGAAGCTGCAAGCTGTCAGAGCTAGGTGCCCACACTAAAGACGATGTGGTGATGAGGGCACCACTGGAAAGAGGAACAGGTAGGACCAAGGAGCAGGTTCTGCTGCACAGAAGAGCCGAGGGGCCGGCCCGGTATTCTAACACAGCGGCGATGGGGGGAATACTGGGTCGGTTGTTCCATATTCGCTGCATAAGACTCACAGACAAAAAAGCGTGTCTCATGGAGCGAAGAATACAGTAATTTCCTATGTGAGCTTAAGCTCCACAAACAGGGCCCTCCTATTCCTTCTGTACTGAAATGTATTGTAATTGTACTGTCTCCCTTATATTGTAAAGCGCTGCGCAAACTGTTGGCGCTATATAAATCCTGCATAATAATAATAATAAATGACAGACTACAAAATCTGTCAGACACGACAAACATACAGTGACTGGTAAGAGGAGCACTAAAACTTGGTACATGGAAACTCTTCTCATGGAAGAAACAATATTAATCCCTATAAGCAGGGCATAGATGCAGTATATTGGATTACCCAGTAACAGCATATTATATCACCCAGTGATTATGACATTCATCCACTTCTCTTATTATCTGGTATCAAGGTATAATATTACCAAAGCAGAGTATGTTACATCACCCAACCTGTTACATCACCCCGCAATGGCATGTTAATCAGTAGAGGCATGCTATGTCATATTGTGTTGACAGGCCATACTATGAAAACCTATCAAAAGAATATTACTCAGCAGTATATATTTATAGCAACTGCAATCAAATATTTCACACCCAATATCAAGGAACATTAAAGCCCTAAGGCTAGGTTTACACCTATGCAGTTTGCGTTTGAACCGTTTCTGCATTGCATTTTGCATTGCGTTTTGCATTTTTGCACCTGCGTTTTTGATGCATTTTGCATTTTTTTTTACACATCAAGAAATACGCAAAAACGCACTACATGCTTTTCTGCAGCATCTCCATCGAAGTCTATAGAACCAAAATTGCAACTTTTTGTGTTAAAAAAGTCCCAGAACCTTTCCAAAACAGGCACCGGGTGAAAACGCAGAGATGTGAACGTGTCCCATAGGAAATCATGTTAAATGGACTGTAGTGCATTTCTGCAAAACGCTCCAGAAAATGCTTAGGTGTGAACCTAGGGTAAAGGAGGAGGCAGAGGTGGCTCTCTAAACAGGCAAATTAGGCGGTTGCTTAAGGTTTTGAACTCACAGGGGGCTCCACGCCAGCTAATTTGCCTGAAGCAGTTCCATAGATTCCGATCACTTTCAGAGAGCTGGCAGCACGGTGCCACCCCCCACCTTCCACTGGCAGCCCCCCTCTTTCTGTGGTTCTCGATATCTCCCTTTTTTACCAGAGCCCAGGAACACATCCACCAGCGAGGGGTGACAGAACGCTGTGAGACCAAGGCAAATCCATGCCTTGATCTTACGTGCAGTGAAACCTTGAAGTGATGTCACTACCGGTTTCAGATGCACCCTTTACTGGCCAGTATAGCCAGGGGACACATCTAACCAAGCTGATCTGTGTTTGTTTAGATGGTGTGAAGGGCAGGGGAGACTTTGGGGTCTATTAGACCCCTAATGTCTCCATAAAGAGTACCTGTCACCTGCCCAATGCTATCCCATAGGGGTTTATTAACCCCTTGTGATAGCGATAAAATAAAAATAAATAAATAAAAGAAAAAAGTTTTAAAAATTAAATATATTAAAATGAAAAGAAAAAATTGCAGTAACCCCCATTGCCCCACACACCTGCGCAAACGCAACCTCGGGGTGTGCTCGTATATGTAACGACATATGCACCACACATGTGACATATCACCACGAATGTCAGAGTGAGAACAATAATTCTAGAACAAGAGCTTCTAGTTAGCTCTAAACTGATGAGCTGTAAAGGCTTTTAAAGCCTCACCTGTGGTGATTTTTTGGCACCAAAGTTTTTGGCGATATCGCGGGCGCATGCAGTTTTAAGACATGGAATGTTTGATATCTCTTTACTCGATGCCACCTCATATTTTATATTTTAACCAAAGATGGGTATTCTATTGTGTATTTTTGCACTAAAATTCATTTTATTATATTTTTTCCTGAAAATTAGCATTTAACAAACAGTTGTGCAAATATCATGTGACATAAAAATGTGCAAATATCAACTTTTTATTTTACAGCTTGCAGAGAATACAGTCAGGTCCATAAATATTGGGACATTGACACAATTCTAACATTTTTGGCTCTATACACCACCACAATGGATTTGAAATGAAACAAACAAGATGTGGTTTAACTGCAGACTGTCAGTTTTAATTTGAGGGTATTTACATCCAAATCAGGTGAACGGTGTAGGAATTACAACAGTTTGCATATGTGCCTCCCACTTGTTAAGGGACCAAAAGTAATGGGACAGAATAATAATCATAAATCAAACTTTCACTTTTTAATACTTGGTTGCAAATCCTTTGCAGTCAATTACAGCCTGAAGTCTGGAACGCATAGACATCACCAGACGCTGGGTTTCATCCCTGGTGATGCTCTGCCAGGCCTCTGCTGCAACTGTCTTCAGTTCCTGCTTGTTCTTGGGGCATTTTCCCTTCAGTTTTGTCTTCAGCAAGTGAAATGCATGCTCAATCGGATTCAGGTCAGGTGATTGACTTGTCCATTGCATAACATTCCACGTCTTTCCCTTAAAAAAAACTCCTTGGTTGCTTTTGCAGTATGCTTTGGGTCATTGTCCATCTGCACTGTGAAGCGGCGTCCAATGAGTTCTGAAGCATTTGGCTGAATATGAGCAGATAATATTGCCCGAAACACTTCAGAATTCATCCTGCTGCTTTTGTCAGCAGTCACATCATCAATAAATACAAGAGAACCAGTTCCATTGGCAGCCATACATGCCCACGCCATGACAGTACCACCACCACGCTTCACTGATGAGGTGGTATGCTTAGGATCATGAGCAGTTCCTTTCCTTCTCCATACTCTTCTCTTCCCATCACTCTGGCACAAGTTGATCTTGGTCTCATCTGTCCATAGGATGTTGTTCCAGAACTGTGAAGGCTTTTTTAGATGTCGTTTGGCAAACTCTAATCTGGCCTTCCTGTTTTTGAGGCTCACCAATGGTTTACATCTTGTGGTTAACCCTCTGTATTCACTCTGGTGAAGTCTTCTCTTGATTGTTGACTTTGACACACATACACCTACCTCCTGGAGAGTGTTCTTGATCTGGCCAACTGTTGTGAAGGGTGTTTTCTTCACCAGGGAAAGAATTCTTCGGTCATCCACCACAGTTGTTTTCCGTGGTCTTCCGGGTCTTTTGGTGTTGCTGAGCTCACCGGTGCGTTCCTTCTTTTTAAGAATGTTCCAAACAGTTGTTTTGGCCACGCCTAATGTTTTTGCTATCTCTCTGATGGGTTTGTTTTGTTTTTTCAGCCTAATGATGGCTTGCTTCACTGATAGTGACAGCTCTTTGGATCTCATCTTGAGAGTTGACAGCAACAGATTCCAAATGCAAATAGCACACTTGAAATGAACTCTGGATCTTTTATCTGCTCATTGTAATTGGGATAATGAGGGAATAACACACACCTGGCCATGGAACAGCTGAGAAGCCAATTGTCCCATTACTTTCGGTCCCTTAGCAAGTGGGAGGCACATATGCAAACTGTTGTAATTCCTACACCGTTCACCTGTTTTGGATGTAAATTCCCTCAAATTAAAGCTGACAGTCTGCAGTTAAAGCACATCTTGTTAGTTTTATTTCAAATCCATTGTGGTGGTGTATAGAGCCAAAAATTTTAGAATTTTGTCGATGTCCCAATATTTATGGAGCTGACTGTATATAATGTTCTGGGAGGTTTAAGTAATTTTATTGTCAAAAATTTAGATTTTTGCATGTAAGCAAAAAAATTTAAAAAATAGCTCTGGAGCCGAACTGGTTAACACGTAGGCACAAGCAGCATTAAGAACCCTGACACACTCACCTCTCGCATAATGTACATGTCACCCCTTCCATCCTTCCCACAAGGATCTCAATCAGGGAAGGCCTGCTGCGTAGCTGATAGACAGACAGGCGGATGGATTGAGTGGGGCCTCATGTCTGAATTTTGTGTAAGGCCTCACAAAACCTAGAGCCGCCTCTGAGAGGAGGTAATTACAGACCGGGGGGTGAGGAGGGTGTTTGGTGTTAGGTCACCTTTTAATTTTTGCTAAAAAGGTGAACTAACCCTTTAGGGAAAATTGGCCAGCCTGCAGTAAGGTGCTGAATAGCGTGGTTACAAAATGGCACTAGTGACTAACTATGTACTTACCAGCCACTTCATTAGGTACATGTTGCTAGTGCCAAGATAATATCTCCCACACCATTATACCACCAGCCTGAACCATTGCTACAAGGCAGGATGGATCCATGCTTTCATGTTGTTTAAGAAAACTTCTGACCCCATCATCTGAATGTTGTAGCTGAACCAGTCTGCCCATTCTCCTCTGACTTCTGACATCAAGAAGGCATTTTCGTCCACACAGCTGCCGCTCACTGGATATTTTCTCTTTTATGGACCATTCTCTGTAAACCCTAGAGATGGATGTGTGTGAAAATGCCAGCAGATCAGCAGTTTTTGCAGACTCAGACCAGCCCGTCTGGCTCCAACAACCATGACATGTTCAATATCACTTAAATCCCCTTTCTTCCCCATTTTGATGCTCAGTTTGAAATTCAGCAAGTTGTTTTCGCCACATCTACATGCCTAAATGCTTTGAGTTGCTGATTAGCAATTTGTGTTCCCAAGCAATTGAACAGCTATACTGTATAAAATGGCCGGTGAGTGTATAATGCCATTAGTAATAAACAGGACATGATTGGAGTGGGAAGGTATGGGATGTTAAGTGCATGAGATTTAATTTAGTGTGTACCAGACATTCATCACTGCTGCAGTTACAGAATACTAGGTAGTGGGAGGATAGGGGAACACATTATTTAGTTTAAAGATGCTATTTTAGCTGAACGTTTTAATTTGACAATAAAGTAGCAAAAGGTGACAAGGCCATCCTATGTGTGCAAAAATACAAATACACGTAATTCAGTAGAGGGGATTGTATCCTAATGACCAGGGCCAGGACAAGGGGTGGGCAGGAGGGACAGCTGCCTGGGTACAGAGAAGCAAGGGGCTAAAGAATAGATGCAGGGTGGTACACCCATGCTATGAGATGCATTAACAGTGAGGGAAGAGGGTGCAATTCTGGATCCTTGCCCTAGGTGCTGGATGACCCTGTCCCAGAACTGAAATAACAAATACACATACTGTATATATTGCTTTATTTGTCTAATTTTAGCAGTGTTATAATTAATGTAATAATGCTTGTAAACTAAAAAAAAGGCCAAGGGGGGGGCGTGGCTTGACGCCGACGAGCATGGCCGCTTGAATCCGGAGCTCCCGCCGGCCGGATCGATCCACCACGCCGCACAGAGGAGTCGGGTGAGACAGTGCCCCTTCACTATGGGGAAACCCGACAGGGTGTCCTCCGGCGCGCGGTCCCGGTCCCCGAGGGGCCCTAGCACCACTGGGAGGCACATAAAGGAGCTGTTCAGCTCCCACCAGCAGAGAGCAGGGCCGCAGCCTTCTCCCTCTCTCTCTCAGTCCCCCTCTCCCCCTCCCTCTGCAGCCGAGGACACAGGCTGCTCTCCCTGCACTGAGACACACGCTGGCCAGGACACAGTGCCACATCATGATATCTCCTCTGCCACACAGTCCCTCTCATTAAGGGACTTGCAAGCTGTGGCTGCTGACATTAAGGTCACACTAACCACTACACTAACCACTGCCCTTAACGACCTGCGCGAGGATATCCGCGCTATGGGGTCCAGAGTGGATCAAGTAGAGATGGCCGCTAGACAAAATAAGACTGCCATAGTATATTTACAGCGACAGTCAGAGTCGCACACCTCGACTATCCGGGATTTTTACAAGCATATTGAGGATTTAGACAACCGTGGCCGTAGACACAATATCAGAATCCGTGGCATGCCGGAATCCGTGGAAGCCACTGACATTCCTAAGGCAGTAACTACCATCTTTAATGACCTCTTAGGCCGCCCGCCAGCCACCCCAATTGACATTGAGCGTGTACATAGGGCCATCCGGCCTAGGGGGGGTGACACAGACCCACCCAGGGATGTGGTATGCTGCATTGTCAGCTTCCCGCTCAAGGAGGATGTTCTCAGATGTGCTAGGGACAGAAGACAGCTAATGTACAAAGGGGCGGAAATACAATTGTACCAGGACCTATCCAGCATGACCTTACGCCAAAGACGAGCCTTACGTCCATTACTAGACGCGCTTCGCTCCCGAAATCTGTCCTATAGGTGGAGATTTCCCTTCTGCCTTTCAGTACAGGATGGTGGCCACACCTTTAACTTGAGAAACCCCGAAGATCTACCGTCTTTCTGTTCCTCCTTGAACATCCCACCGATAGCCCTGCCAGAATGGTGCGGACTCTTGGGACTGCAGCCGGTCCTGGATGCAGGATCTACAGAAAACGCAATGGATTGGCAAGGACATTCCCATCGGAGACGTCGGACAGTCCCGTCGACTCCTCCAAGACACCCCACAGGGGGCACTGCTGCGGCCCCTAGCCCTACGGCTTCGCCTGCGCATAGAAAGTCACGGCACGAGACTTAATCCTACCTAATCCTCATCTACTCCTGCCACTCAAGCGCATTTTCTCACAGGTGCCTGCAGTTTTACTGTTATCCTCATGTTTCTATACCATTTCTTCACGAGTCCCGGCGATTCTTCGATCTCTCACGCACTGATTAGTGGACCTTCATTACTTCCATTTCAATATCTGACATCCTAAAGGGAACGCAATGCCCCAGAGGTATGCTCCGCAACTAACGAATGGTGGACTTCTGTGAGCCCCCTATTGATCATCTCTACGCCATGGTCAGAAGAGATCTATACATGATACGAATGGCTCCTCCTCCTGGACAGATGACCTATTCTTCAGCTCTCTCCTCTCTTTCGACATTCAGCATCCCGGTTTCAGTCAACAGACCTCGCGCTGACTTGCCCTCTGAGCTAGACCCACACGTACTCCGCTCTCATGTGGACCTCTGAGTCGTCTGTATTCCTTTGTCCCTGCCCTTTTTGTTCCCCCAGAGCCTCCTCTTGCTATACTGGAAGAAGATCTATTTCTCCGTGGAAGTATCCAGATGACCTCTGCTTCTCTGCTGCCCGTCCCGTCACACTCTGCTTAATCGGTGTCCTCAAAGAAGACCCTGACAGACTTAGTACAGTATATGATTCAATTGGGGGTGTGTTGGGGGCATGGGAGGGAGGGGGGGCTGGTTGCGGGGAGGAGGGTGGGACTTATAGGGGTTTCCACAGATGTTGTTTTTTTTTTTTTTTTTTTTTTGTGTTGTTTTTTTTTTTTTTTTTTTTTTTTTTTTTTTTCTTTTGTTTTTTTGTCTTCGCGAGCGAACATCACCTCTCCTCGCCTCCTACTAAGCTGTCCCATCTGGACGTGCCTCTGCTTACTGGCCGGTCCCCGTCTCTTGATCCGGAAGAGGGTACGATTCAGGGGTTGCCCGCACTGTCAATGCTTCCACGGGACCTGCTTCCCCCATACCACTGCGACTTCCCCCGATTTCCCTAGTGCGTGAGAGGTGATGCTCGTTCTTGTTGTCACCGTAGAGGCTGTAGATGGTTTATCCTTGCTTTGATTTTTGACACTTAGCCTTTCTACTCTATGGGACATGATTGGCGTTGACGCTGGGGTAGCCCAGACATTTTTGCGCGATGCTTGGGACTCAACACTGTTTTTTCTGTTTTTGCATTGCTTCAACTGTTATTGCATATGTTGTCCTGTTGATATTATGTTTTATGTAAGGGGATGCTTGTATTACTCATTTGGCCTCCTACAATTCCGCATATTGCCTTTTCCCCCTTGTTTGCCTGCCAAATGTCTCACAATTACCTGTTGGCTCACAAATGGTTATGGCCTCTAAACCCTGATATGTGCCCTGCTACTTTACAGTGAGGGCTGGGACCCTGCGCTGCATATCGTACCTCAGGCTTCTTCTGCAATATGGGTCTTTGTAGACTCCTCCTTCTTCAAATCCCACTCCTTTAAACAAATTTTTACACATTTCATGGTGGTTTCCGACCGGCGGTGGTTCTACTCTCGTTTCGTCGTCTACCTCGTTCCCAACACAGTAGGCTCTGCGAGCTATTACTGAATATTTTTACGGCTATCTTCACTATCTCGATTTTCCCCTTTTTTCTCTTTACTTGCCTCATACTGTTCGTCTCCTTCTCTTATACGTACTCCTCCTCTTTTCTCTTTCTCTCTTTCTGTCTATTTCCTTTCAGGTGTTTTGTCCTCTCTCACGTGGAATAGCAGGTCTCTTCCTCTAGCCGTTTACTCTTACTATCTTTTCGCCCCCCCCCCCCCCTTTTTTTTTTTTTTTTTTTTCCTTTTTTGTTTTTGTTTGTTTTTTTTTTTTTGTTTTTTTTTTTTTTTTGGTTTTGTTTTTTTGTTTTTTTTTGTTTTCTCTCTCTCTCTCTTTCCCTTCAACCCTGCCCCCCCGGGGCGCTGCATCTTTGGACACTCGAAACACTGATTGGTAAACATGCCGTCCCTCACCTCTGTTTCGAGACCAAGGTCCCTGAAAATCCTCTCACTCAACACCAGGGGTCTGAACACACCCGAAAAGCGCTCCATGTTGCTCTCCTATCTGCATAAACAAAAGGCGGATGTTGTCTTCCTTCAAGAGACGCACTTTCGTCAGGACTCTATTCCCAAGCTTTTTAATTTTCACTTTCCCATAGTCCACCATGCCACTAACCCTCTGGCCAAGTCGAAAGGGGTAGCTATTTTACTCGCTAGACATCTTCCCTTTACTATGTCAGACTCCCTTGCTGATCCTGAAGGCAGATACTTATTCATAAAGGGTTCATTCGCCAATAGACCCGTCACATTTGCTAATGTATACGCCCCTAATACCAAGCAGGTCTCTTTCACACGCTCAATGACTACCACCCTATCTGCTTTCCATACAGGTGTTCTGATCTTAGGGGGCGATTTGAATGTCCCACTATATCCTCTGCTAGACTCCTCCTCCGGAAGCTCCTTTTTACCGTTTAAGGCCCTCAAACAAATAAACATACAATTACAACACTTACAACTGCACGATTCATGGAGAACTCTCTACCCCACGGTCAAAGATTACACATTTTATTCCGCACCACATAATAAGTACTCCAGGATAGACTATCTTTTTCTGTCGCAATCAGATCTCCCGCTACTCCATGCCGCTTCTATAGAACCGATGGTTCTTTCCGACCACCATCCCATTACCATGACTTTACGGTTCCCAGATACCTACACACGCTCGAAATATTGGCGCCTAGACGCCTCCCTTCTTGCTGACACTGCTATCGAACAAGAGATCCGCACCAATCTGGTTGAATACTTTTCCTTCAATTGCTCCCCTGATACCTCCCCACTCACGCAGTGGGAGGCTCATAAGTGTGTCATTCGGGGCGTCCTCATAGCAGCTGCTTCGAAGCGTAAAAAAGATAGACAAGAGCGTTTGAGACGCCTCACAGATAAGATCCATTCATTAGAGAGGGCACATAAGCGTTCTCTGGCTGCGTCGACCCTATCCGAACTTACGTGTACACGTTCACAGCTTCTTACAGAATTGGGGAAGGTGGTTAAGAAACGGTTCATTCTCTCTCAAAAACTATACTATGAATTTGCTAACAAGAGCGGAAAGTTCCTAGCTAGAGCTCTCCGCGAAAAACGATCCAGTATGACGGTACATAAAATTAGAGGTCCCGATGGCACCATGGCCACATCTAATCCTGATATTGCTGCCCATTTTGAACATTTTTATAGATCCTTATATAACCTTCCTCCTGAACGCCCACCGCCGCTTACTGTCGAATCCAGGGCCTCTTTGATTTCTGAATTTCTCCAGCTCCACGGTCCGTCGGCTCTCTCGGAAGACTTGGTCAACTCTCTGGAAGCGGATCTGACCCTGAATGAGCTGCAGTGTGCTTTGAAACAGACAAAACCTGGTAAGAGTCCGGGTCCCGACGGCTTCTCCGCAGCCTATTATAAATCCTTCTTGGATATCTTAGGTACCCCCCTTCTTTTGGCGTTTAATACTTTCTCCAAATCCCCCCTGCCTCAACATCGTCTTTTGGAAGCCCACATAACGGTTATCCCCAAGGGTGATAAAGATAACACGCAGGTATCCAACTACAGACCCATCTCCCTGCTGAATGTAGACATTAAGTTATTTGCGAAGATCTTGGCTAATAGACTTCTCCCCCTGCTTCCCTCCTTGATCAATTTAGATCAGGTTGGATTCATACCGGGAAGGGAAGCAAGGGACAATACCATTAAGGCCCTTAACCTTCACCATTGGTTGTGCAAATCTAACACTTCTGGTTTTTTCCTTTCCCTGGATGCAGAGAAGGCCTTTGATAGAATTGCATGGGACTATCTGCAAGCGTCTCTGGTGTCACTGGGTTTGGGTGAGAAGATGCTCAACTTCATCATGACCCTGTACACAGGCCCCACCGCTCGAGTCCGGGTCAATGGACATCTGTCCGACTCGTTTAACTTAGGAAACGGAACACGTCAGGGTTGCCCCCTTTCCCCACTCTTGTTTGTCCTGTCCCTCGAGCCCCTATTGCGCAAAATCCGCTCGAACTCTGACATCAAAGGGATCAGGGTAGTGGACAAGGAATACAAGCTCGCTGCTTACGCAGACGACATCCTTCTCTTTCTTGCTGATCCACACACCACTTTGCCTAATCTGTTAAAGGAATTTGCCCTCTTTCGATTCTTGTCAAACTTTAAAATCAACTTCTCCAAATCTTTTGCCCTTAACATATCCCTGCCTCCAGAACTCGTCTCTTTCTGTGAAGCTCATTTCCCGTTTCGTTGGGAAAAGGATTCCCTTCCATATCTCGGCGTCCGACTTACCCGCAACCTCGATGACCTCTATGCAAAAAACTTCCTTCCCGCTCTACGTTCTCTCCAAGAGGACCTCCACAAATGGCATCGTCCTTGTTTCTCTTGGTTTGGAAGGGCAGCTATAATCAAAATGAACATACTCCCACGCCTTCTCTATCTTTTTCAAACGCTGCCAATCCACGTACCTGCTGCTTTTTTTACATCTTGTAAAAAATTCTGCACACAATTCCTGTGGAATCATAAGCGTCCACGTATTGCTTTTTCTCAACTGACTCTCCCCAAACTTAGAGGTGGAATTGGGCTCCCTGACCTTCACCGGTACTACTGGGCATGCCACCTTACGCGAATAGTGGACTGGCATGTTCATTCTACCTCTAAAGACTGGGTCTGCCTAGAAAATGCCTTCTCACCCTCACCCCTGACATCAATTCCATGGTTACTGCCAAAGCATACACCTCAAGAGCTCCTCACCCACCCTTTAGTGGGGCCCAGCTTAAATATTCTCCGCCTGAACTGTAAAACGGTATCTATCTCTGAGTCACCGAATTCCTTAACCTCCATTCGTCTCAATCCTGACTTCCCCCCAGGCATGCACAAGTCATTCCTATCTGAGCATTGGCCACATGACCAGATCTTAGTTAAACACTTTATCCGCGGTGGAAAAGTAATATCGTTCCGCGAACTGCTTGATAGCATAGATAGTCGAGATTTTCCTTTTTGGGCCTTTCTGCAGATAAGACACTTCCTGCTCTCACACAAACTGTTCCATAACTGGACTCGTCCCCTCACTCCTTTTGAATCCCTATGCTCTAGAGCTGAACCGCGCAAACATTTGATTTCGGCGATTTACCCTCTCCTTGTTGAGAGTAGGGATTATAACTCTTTACCCTCCTGCCGTGCTTGGAACAGAGACTTGGGAAACAGCTTTTTGGACGCCGATTGGGACCTAATATTTATGCATACTCATAAATGCTCCCTCAATGTCTCGACGCAGGAAAATGGATATAAAATTGCTTCGAGATGGTACCGAACTCCGTCGAGAATCTCTCGTTTTAATCCTTCCGTCCCCAACAGCTGTTGGAGATGTGGAACCTCGGATGGATCCTTTCTCCACATTTGGTGGTCTTGTCCCAATATCCAACCATTTTGGCAGGAGGTCCACCGGCTTGTAGTGTCTGTGACCACCTTGTCCCTAGCTTTCTCTCCAGAGCAGTTTCTTCTCCATCACTCCTCTCTGCCCAGGGGACAATACCTCAAATCTTTAGCAATGCATATGGTCAACGCAGCCAGACTCTGTCTTCCCACTCTTTGGGGCTCCACCCGCCCTCCCTCCATACGCGATTGGCTGATCCGTGTGGGTAAAATTGCGGAAATGGAAGAACTGATTGCGACCGCACTCGATTCCCCCACTAAATTCTCCCATGTTTGGGCCTGCTGGAATCACTTTACAACTACTTCTACGTACCGGTCCTTTATGGACCGTCCAACCAACACGCCTGATTGATTACTAATCTCCATTGTATGTTACTCCACACTCTAGATCATACGGTAGGTGACTTCCCCACTTTCAGGGCTCCATCTCCACCTACCGGCCCCGGTTAATAGACTTTTGCTCAAATCCACCCATAAAAGACCCTTGGTGTTGACGACAATACAAACCCAGCTCCCCCCCCCTTCCCCCCCCCCCCCCCCCCGTTTTGTTTTTTTTTGTTTTTTTTTGTTGGTTTTTTTTTTTTTTTTTTTTATCTTCTATCTTTTCTTGTTCTCCTTTTCTTTCTTCTTACCTTCTTGTTACTCGCCCAGTTAACCACTGGGTTCTTCTTTAGAGAACATTAGGCATGCCATTGTCATATTTACCTTGCTTACATTAGCGACCCTCACGACAATCTAAGCTTACTTACAGGTACCATCACTCCAGTAAAACACTAGCTTCATCCTCAACGGTTGTGCTGCATCTACCCTGCCTCCTTCTGCGGCGCTATAATGATAATTACATACTAAGAAGGTCCGATGCGATAACATTCCCATGCGCACTACTAGACTGCCTGAGTATTACAGACTTACCCCGTCGTGGATTGGCACATCCATGCTCCTTATGTGGTTCTTTGTAAGAATATTCCTACTTTCTCTTGACATGCACTGCCAAATGTTGTATATGACCATCATTTGCTTTTCTTTTGTATTATTATGCACTTTTTCAATAAACGTTTTTTTTTGGAAAAAAAAAAAAAAAAAAAAAAGGCCAAATACAAACCAGATGATAAAAGTGTTACCTATTTTAATACAGTTTTAATATCATTCAACCAGAAGGCAAATCAACAACAGCATCAAGACAACAGACAATTAGTCCCTACAATATAGAGAGAATTCCTTCTTTACCATGTTAATGGCAGGAAAATTAATTCTGCTAGATCAGTCACTCCAATAATTGTGATTGAAAATCTTGCTTCTAGTAAGAGAGATGTTTAGTCTACACTGAAATGAATTTATACCGATAGCAATCATGATTCCAAAGTCTGGTATCCTTACAATAAAGAAGGCAAAAATTGTTTCTTTTCACAACTTCAACTAATAAAGTGTGCCTAATTGTAGAGGTATATCCTTCCTCCGAGTTCTGCTAGCAGAATGAAAAGTGGCGACTTACTGTTTCGGCTGCTATTCATTCCTTTTTGCCAGGAGCTCTAATGGCTCTGCCCCTGGAAACACAGAATTCCGGAACTGGTGGGCTGTATTGAATGCATTCCAGCATTCTGAGACAGATAATACAACCCACCTTAAAGATGATACAAGGGCTGCCATTTTTCACCTCCTTCTGAAAAGTATAGTTGCCCATGTGTGTGTCTGGGGGAACTTCAGTTTTATTTTTTTTTAAGTCAGCAGCTACAAATACTAGTACTTATTAGTGCCTGGATACCAGAAGCTGGTTCTTCTTACTGCTGGTGCCATCTTGGATACGGAACCACAGCTGGCTCCCTACCATGCATGTATAAGATCATGTAGTGCCTTGTGAATGGTTCTGCAGAGTCCTGGGACAAGTCATACATCGCAGGAAGCTGTGGCAGGGGAGGGGGCAGGGGACATTATCTTTGCCTAACTAAGTATTTCAGAAGTGGGAGAGGGCAGTGATAAAAATTGGTACTCACTCCCCCCCCCCCAAGAAAAACTGTCACTCATTTATGGGCTGGAGACAGGGAGCAAACCAGTGGAGCGTCATTTTTTGAGTGAATTTCCACTTTAATACTTTATAAGTCACTGACCTGGAAAAAGCATGGAGAAAGCAAAGTCAGAACTGCTGATCTGCACTTGTTCCAGGTAATTTACTCAGAATGCATTGGTATGTAGCACCCTCTAGATGTGCTAGAGAGTTAAATTTAGTTTGGCTCACACTAGTGAAGTGAGCATGTCTATTTGGATTACTTTAGGTCACGCTGGAGGGCTCTACAGGTCAGGTCCAATTCTAGAAGCTAGTGGGCGGAGGGGTGGAGATTAAGATCTGCATATTCATGGACGTCTTATCAATCCCAGGCAGGAGGCCTTGCAGTGTGGAAAACAAGCCTATAAATATGAGAGATGCTAGCCAGCAGGGGAGCCTGAAGTCTGATGATCGGATGGAAGATGGAGTGTTGAGGATTGTGAGGCCTGGGAGGGGACCTTGGGAAAGGGGGGCTCTGCCTCCAGACTGGAGCTGAAGAGAAGGGAGAAACGAGAGAAAGGTTAGACAAAGGAAACTGCACCTGTCCAGAAGGAACCCTGCTCAGCATGGAAGACTAGCACAGCAAAAGGCCTGGACCAGCAGTCTTATGCCAAGCACAGTATACAAGGGACACCCCTTGGGCCTAAAGGGAAGAAGGCTGCCAAATACAATATCCAGCTTGCTTTTACAGGGACAGTGTCGCAGCTAACCTAATCCCTTGCTCTGGGACACTTGCAAAGCAGCCAGGTGGGATGGCATTTCCTCACCAGCTATTGGGACTTTGTGGGAGTTCACCCAAGGGGAACTAGAGCTCCTTAAGTCATATTGCTACTGAAGTTATTTTGCTACTGATTCCTAAAGGGACTAATACCACTTTTGCTGGAGTAATATTCAGGATCAATCCTTTTTTTTACAGAACATCGGAAGTTGCCCTCAATGCTTGTTCTATTAAACAAATTGGGCATCCCATAACCCCTAAACCCTATCCAAGTTGTTTTCTCTAAGATAAAGAACAAGCCCATGGACTGGATTCTTGACACTGTGCATTTGCCAAAAAGGTATGTTGCCTGGCTGTTCAGGAAATAGGGGGACCCAAAACCCAGCGGCTCTTTAGGGGTTAGTGCTACAGGTGTTTGGATCAACATGGCAGGCAAGTAGCTGTTTCAACAGAAATCAGCCATGTTAGCCTACATATTTTCTCATCACAGGTTTCCTTTAATAAGGTGCACCTCCCTGGCCTTTATGATCTATCACTTAGTAGCACATAGCAAGGGTCAAGATTTCACTCATGCCTGTGAATGGTGGCACTGTGAAATATTATAAAAATTTGCTAAGTATTTTGAATTTGTAGAGGTGGTTGGAAGGATTTTTTATCTGAGAGCCATCAGGACAAACAAAACACCTGAGAAGAAGAGATCAGGAGTGGGTGGTCATATCAAACATAGGGTCATCAAAGGGTGGACTCAAGACATGCACCGAACATTAGGTAGCTCATGCAAAGGTTTACTTTGCTACCTTCAAGATACTGGTAAAAAAAAAAGAACATAAGAGTGTGTTTCTTTTATAGGAAGAGACATGTTACCCTTTTTCCGGAGATATAAGTTAATGTCATCCAGAATAATAGACCTCAGTTACAGTGGAGTTTAAAGCATTTTTAGGCAATAAAGAAGTCTCACTGTGCAATAGAATTTGCCTTTATGACAAATTTCTGTTTTTCATGTTCCTCTTAACCCTCTTCTAATCCTTGAAAGTGCTTATTATTACTTGTAAGGTAACCATTAAACAGTCTGATCATCAGAAAAGGTTTTCAGATCCAAGTGTCATGCTGTGTATGGCCACCCTTAGAGATTAGAGGTCTATAATAAACAAGGTACATTGACTGTCCTGCCCTGAAATTAACCCTAAAAGAAAAGGATCCACAATTTGTATTATGTTCTAGAATGTTACAACGTTCTCACTAGATGTTGTGAAAAAACAATAAAAAAATAAAAAAATATGTATGTGGTCATGTTGTCTTTATTTTTTTTTCTCAACAAGCCGAACCCCTTACCAGACACAAGAGATAAAAGAAGTTTCAGCAATTTATGGGAATGATTTATTTTGCTTTTTCTTAACGTGGTGTTTAGTATGAAACCAAAAATATATTATATTGTGGCTTACCAATTCTTAGATGCAGAGCTTTTTTTTCTCAAAGAATAGGTGCAAGAACTCCCCCTTCCAAGGCACCCCCTTGTCTGCACCCCCTACACACCTCCGAATACTGTCCCTTGGTCCCACCCCCTACCCACCATCCAGTACCGCCCCTTTTTTAGAATACAGTGCCAAGTATCATTTTGTGGTGCAAAGTAATTTGTATGGAGTTTGTTAATGATAACAAGAAAAGCAGCAAAATAGATCCCATGAAGCCAGAAACAATAGATGTCCCCCAGCAACCACAGACCTCCCCCAGCAACAACAGATCCCCCCACTACAATAGCTCCCAGCAACAATAGGTCCCCCCACAAAAATTGATCACCCACAACAATAGGTCCATGTAACAAAATTCCAACCCCAGAAACAATAGGTCCATCCCAGCAACAATAGATCCACTCACTCAACCATAGACCTCAGCAGCAACAACAGATCTCCAAGCAGCCAACTCCATACCATAGACCTCTCCTATAACAGTAGATCCCTTCCAGCAACAACGGTCCACCCAGCAACAAGAGACCCCCTGCAACAATAGAAAACCCCAGCAGCAAAAGACCCCCATGCAACAATAGATCCTCTCCAGCAGTAATAGATCCCCCAGAAGCCAGCATCAATAGACTCTCCAGAACATCCCAGCACCACTTGCCATTACATACATTCAGTGCTAAAGGTGCCCGAACTGTGTTCCCCCAGGTTCCTATTGAAAGAAAAAACCCTGCTTAGATGTGATGGCTATATTTGTTTTTTACCTTTTTTAGGCGTTGTATTCTTTATTTTCATTTGGTGAGGAGATCAATAGGGTTTTTTTTACAATGGTGTCACCCTTTGAGGAGAAGTCTGCAGTGGATTACTTTTGAGAGGGTGTTTGCTAGGTAGTGAGAAGTTGTTATACCACCTCCTAAACCTCCTGTTTTAACACCTAAGACCTATAACACCAAGTTGCAGTGTGACCCCATTCACGTGAATGGGCCAGATTCAGCGGGTGGTACTACCTCCGAGCATAATTGTTGCTGTGGAGTGTGAGGGGTCCTCTCAGGATTCAGAAGACTGCTGACATTGAATTAAAGAGGGGACCAGATGTGTGGTGAATAAAGCAGCTGGCAGGATGGGTTGGGGGGGGGGGAGCAATGGACGGATTAATGGATGGATGTATGGGGAAAGAAAGATTTTTCCTGGATTTGAATTTTAAAAAGTTATAGCAACAGGTTTTTTTCTTTTGGAAAAAGTTTTAAAAATTCAATAAAAGTTGACAGTTGTACACACCTCCACCACTGATATATGATTTGTTAAATAATTTTAGGGACAGCTTGGCCTGAATGTGGAAAAAAATACAAATAGTGATCTGTGAAATAAAAAAAGTGTTTATTGTACTGAATACTACCATCACACATCAACCCCATCCAGTTTATTTCATGCTAATGTGGTCCTTTAACCCCTTTTCTCTTGGGGTTCATCTGTAAACGATGGATTTGCAGCCTGTTATATGCCCAATACTGTTTATAAACGGCACTGGATAAATAGCCTTTGGGCTGCCGATCTGCCGCAGCAGCTGCAGATTCTGATTCTGTTTCACTGGCACAGGAATCTTTTTGTAACCCTTTCATGCCTCCCTCCTCCCTTACACATACTATCCTTATTCTTTCGCTATGTGACCTGTACATTAACCCCTCATCTTCTTTATCCTGCACATCTCCATCCTCCCACTGTATGTGACCAGTACATTAACCCCTTCACTCCCTCCTTCCTTTGTGTATGACCTGCACAATAGTGTATCCATTGCACTATTACCAAGCTCCAAGTTTAACCCCCTCAATACCAACATGCTTCCTCATTTTCAAAAAGCTGTGGCAAAAAAAATTAGATCACCCTGCAATGTTTGCTTTCCAAAAAAAGAGTCATTTTGAGTGGTTTTGAACTTTTCTGACATATTTCTTTTAACAGACATCCAATTAACATCAGGATGAGGTGCTAGAAACCTATATCCTCGCATGGATGTACCATGCAGTGAGTTTTGGTTCATGAACGAATGGGCTAAAATCGCACTGCACAGGACTGCAAGATAATTGCACAGGAACCGCAAAGTACATTCCTGTGCAATTCCCAGTGTGTGCTTAGAAAGTAACGGAAACACTTTTGAAAAAAATGTTTTGTCCTTTTTATAGTAAGAATAATAAAAAAAAACAGTAGTTATTAAATGCCATCAAAAGAAAGCTCTATCTGCCTAAAAAATTATATATAATTCATTTGCGTACAGTGTTGCATGATAGAGTAATTGTCATAGTATCACAGCGCTGAAAACTGTTGGTTGAACTGGATGGACTAGAGTCATTTTTAAACCAGATTAACTGTGAGAATTGTGGAACCTAAGGGGTTAATCCTCCACATTGTGTAAAAAAGCTGTTTGATCCTGTCTTCTTTAATCCTCCTCTTCTTCTACTGTTCCCAATCCATCTGCTGATAGTACAGAGCTCTAGGGGTCACTTTGCACATGCTCAGCTTGGTATGTATTGCTAGAGAGTTTTTTTTTCTTTTTTTCTTCAGGGCCAATCAGCGCTGTCCAGGGTCAGGGGTTATGCAACCTCATAGGACAGAGCAGAATGAAAACTCCTCCTACAAAATGTAACCAGTGCTTTGACGGATACTGATAGAAGCCACAAGACTGCTCTAACCACTGATAATAAAAGGTATTTAGCAGTTTATATTTACTAAAACAATTGCATTTCAATGTTTGGTGTATTGTGGGAGACCAGATATAGTGAATGCAGGGTCCTGGGTTTAGTAACACTTTAAAGTGGAACTTCACCCAACTTTATGCTCTTCCTCTTAGAGGACTGCAGGACCATTTTGATGCAGTAGGCAGCCAGCTGTGAAGCTGTAAGCAATCACAACCAGCTGCCCACAGTTAAGATGCCAGCGCTGGGGACCCAAAGATGGGTGAAAAAAACAGCTCAGGTGAGGACAGCGTTGGATCCCTGGACAGGGGAGTGTCTGTTTATTAAAATTCAGCAGCTACAGTTTTTGTAGCTGCTGACTTTTAAACTTCACACATATAACTGAAGCTCCTCTTTAAGGCTAGGTCAACATTATATGTGGCTTTGTGAGCCATGGTTGGCAAAGGCACTGCAGTGCATTCATTTGAATAGGCTGTTGTGCCTCATGAAATGCATGGAAAAACTCCCTGCCCACTTTTTGGAATTGCAGCCCACATGGGAACCACAGGTATAGTGCGGTTCCCAGTGCGGGTACAATTTCAAGTGTGGGCGATGTGCCATTAGTATTAATGGCATCTCCTGCTTTTCATTGTATGAATGTTTGCAGCTGCAGGAAGACGAGCGAGTCCAGCAGTGGCAACCACCTGCACAGGTGTGAACCTAGCCTAATGTGAAAAATATCCCAACCCACCTTCAAACAATTACCTGAGTCCTCTCATGATCCAGCGCTGCTCCCTCTTCCTCTTCTCACTGGACACACAGGCAACAGTGGGTGTCATTGACTCCTGCTGCTGTCAGTCAAATCCTTTGAGGAGGAAGTAAAGGGCATGGCTGAGCTGTGCTGTGTGCGTGTGTCTACAATGTGTCTTCCTAGATTGTAAGCTCTAACGAGCAGGGCCCGCTGTTTCCTCTTGTACCAAAGTGTATTGTAACTGTAATGTCCACCTTCATTTTGTAAAGCGCTGCACAAACTGTTGGCATTATATAAATCCTGTATAAAAACAAATAATTCACAGACACACACAGCCTGGCTCTGAAGTGCATCTGCATGAGCTCACTGAGGGGTCAACCGGAGGATGGAAGATGGGACAGCGCTAGGAGGAGGCCAAAAAAGAGTAGGTAAGGGGCCACTTTTGTATGATATCCTTGCACAGAGCAGGTAAGTATAACCAATGCTGGGACAAAGTCATCCAGTGCCCAGGGCAAAGATGCCAAACTGCACCCCCCCTTCTTTATTAGTGACAGCAACATTGCTACCCCTATCAGCCCAGTGCTGGAAGTGACCAGCAGAGAGTAGGGAGGAGGTGCAGGTTGTGTTCTCTCCCCCCCCTTCTTCTTCCTGCCACTGCAACAATCCTGTATTCCTGTAAACATACAGATGCCAGCTTCTTAATACAGGTGTGCTTCTCTAGCAGTAAGAGGAAGGGGGAGAGAAAACAACCCGCACCTCCTCCCTGCTCTCTCCTGGCTGCTTTCAGCAGTGGGCTGACAGTAGTGATGCCACTGTCACTACTCCTGTCAGCCTTGTATCAAGATTCGTTTACTACATGGCGCCCCCCATTCCTACAGTAAACTGCTGCGCCCAGGGCAGCTAACCCTCCTGCCCACCCCTTGTCCCGGCCCTGAGTATAACATATTTTTTTATTTAAATTAAAAAACAATGAAGGTTTGGTATCACTTTAAGCACATATTGAGCTATTGCAGCTATTCCAGCTCGGCCAGTTGTTGATCAGACACTGCTTATAAATAAGTCAATAGCTGTGTGAAGAATGAAGAGCCCATAGCCGGAGGCGCAGACTACAGGTAGGATGGCTCTTCCTCTGCCCAGACATGTGGAGGGATGCTCAGAGCCTGAGCGCTGCATTGGAAGCTAGCGCCATCTACCGCCTTGTGTTGTGTATTGCAGTGACAGTTCCCTTCCAGCTGTCAGTCTGGAGACAGGAACACATGCGGCACACCGCGCTGATCGCTGTGTGTGTATAACGTGCTTAGCAGTCTGTACGGAACTCTGTGCTCCCCTATGGTCCATTCTTCACTGTGCACCCTTCCGATCACACAGATTACTGTTCTGCCTGCCTCCAGCATTCTCCCCTGCAGATCAGTAAACTGTGTGACAGCAGCTACACACAGGACATCCCCGATGGGGACTCAGTTAGAAAATGGAGGTTTCTATGGTGACTCAATTAAACGGCAGATGTAGTAGTGATGGGGAAGTGAAGTGATGAGCCGTGCCGGCCAGGTATGCAGGCGATCCTCATCCTGACAACTAGACAGGGAGATCGGGCACAGGGGGAGGGGCTACAGCGGCTCCGACACTCTCAGCTGCTGAAATGGATTCAAAGACAGTGCGAGTGAGGGAAGGTAGGATGATCCCTGGACACTGTGCTGGCTGCGATCCTTCCACTCCAAACTGCCTACAAACTGGGCTATTGTCTGACACTTCACGTGGGCTGAGCCATAGGATCTAAAGAAAAATTGGGGTTGGAGTTCCTTGAAGGCTTGTGGATAGAGCTGCTGAGGATGAGGATGATGAGGATGCTGCTGCTGCTGCTGTGTTAACTTGATGCCTGTGCTGTGGATTCTTCATACTTGTTGCTGTGGCTTGTACATTGCACTTGGCTTGTTGTGTGTGTGTGATCACAATGAGCTGCCAAGGCTTTGATGCGACTGATCACCTTCTCCAGGCTCCCAGAGGTACGTAAAGATCCAGTTTAAAGGGATTGCTGCAGTTTCTTGTGTGCAACTGGTTAAGTCATGCTAGCGTTTTTAAGGGAGCACTACAGGAAAGGGATGGGATCCAGGACTGTGCTGGGGAACTCAGCAATCCTGGGATGAAATGAGATGGAAGAGACAATCCTATTGATCTCCTGATTTGGAAGGAGAAGGCATAGGCATGTGTGAAGTGCTTGCCACTGTCAGACTTAAGAGACAACAGATAGGTGAAGCAGACACAGCAGATCTTTCATTGCTGCTGATGTTCAGGAGCTAAAAGAGGTGCAGCTGAACAGGCAACACATGCTATGCTTCATCTTACATGACCACCATGAACACTGTACGTACTACTGTTTAATACCTGTGGATACAGATGGCGAATTGGAACCTGCAGGCACGTCTTTGACCAAACTGCGTAACTTTTTTCTCTTTGCAAAGCAATAAACTTCAAGCCACCTACAAATTCCTAATTCTAGGTAAAGAACTGCAAGGAGCAAGAGAAAAAAATGGCGGCGGGGGTAGCGGCATGGCTGCCCTTTGCACGGGCTGCTGCTATTGGCTGGATGCCAGTGGCCTCGGCGCCTATGCCCCCTCCACCCAGAGGTGAGAGAAAGAGGACTCAGGACACCTTGATTGTTTTAAATGTAAGTGGTACCCGCTTTCAGACATGGCGAAACACTCTGGAGCGTTACCCTGACACACTGCTTGGCAGCACGGAACGAGATTTTTTCTTCAACCAGGACACCGGAGAATATTTCTTTGACAGAGACCCGGACATTTTCCGCAACATTCTCAACTTTTACCGCACAGGTCGACTTCACTACCCACGCCATGAGTGCATCGCAGCTTATGACGAAGAGCTGGCTTTCTTTGGTATTATTCCAGAAATTATTGGTGACTGTTGTTATGAGGAGTACAAAGACCGCCGAAGGGAGAATGCAGAGAGACTACTGGATGATGCCGATACAGAGAACGCATCAGAAGGACCTTTACCCCCCATGTCGTTGCGCCAGAAGCTGTGGCGGGCTTTTGAAAACCCACATACCAGTACACTGGCCTTGGTGTTTTACTATGTAACTGGATTCTTCATCGCTGTCTCTGTCATTGCCAATGTAGTGGAGACAGTTCCATGCGGTACAATGCCAGGCACCATGCGGGAGTTGCCGTGTGGTGAACGTTACGTTATGGCTTTCTTCTGTCTGGATACAGCTTGCGTCATGATATTTACTGTGGAGTACGTGTTACGCTTGGTGGCTGCGCCCAGTCGCTATCGGTTTGTACGAAGTGTGATGAGTATTATTGATGTGGTAGCAATCATGCCATACTACATAGGCCTTGTGATGACAAACAATGAGGACGTAAGTGGTGCTTTTGTTACACTGAGAGTGTTCCGCGTGTTTCGGATCTTCAAATTTTCCCGCCACTCACAGGGTCTACGGATCTTGGGCTATACCCTTAAGAGCTGTGCCTCAGAGCTGGGCTTTCTGCTATTCTCCCTCACTATGGCTATCATCATCTTTGCCACAGTAATGTTTTATGCTGAAAAGGGTTCTATGAACAGCAGATTCACTAGTATACCCGCTGCCTTCTGGTACACTATCGTCACCATGACAACATTGGGGTAAGTCTTTAAGAAGTGAGGATACCATAAAGTAGTCTTTCCTATTCTCTTAAACATTTCTTTGTGACTGATTTTCTATGGGTTTTATTAAATGGGATAAGACACATGGAATGCCGCTCTAGGTTGGTCTACTTTTGCCCTCAATATACTAGGTGCACTTCCAGTTCATTTTAGAAAAACCAGCAAACAGAATGGCGGATGACCATACTCCAGTAAAACAGACTCCTTTAATAGTGCAAATCCATAACTCCATACAACAGAAGAATTGAGACTTACTCCTTCTCTTTTATGGATTTATATTAATAAAGGAATCTTTTTATGAAGTATGGTCAACCATTATTCTGTTCCCTGGACTTTAAGCCTGATACTACTGTTTTATGTGAAGTTTGCTCTTCTTAAAGCACTGTATTTTTTTGGCCTTATTCAACAATGCAAGAAGCAAAGTTCTAGGGACAACCAATGAGAACTCACATTATTAGAGCTGGGTCTGTGCAAGATGATTCTCTTTTGGCACCATGGGTACTACACCTAGGTCTTTGGTCGTTGTACCATTTTATAGAGTCCAATTATTGCTTTTTTGTCCTTTGTTTTGTAACTGCAACATAATCTCTAAATAACTTATATATAATTATCATATACATTATCTCATGACTTCTTTTGTTCAGTATGCACAAACGTGGAACATGCACGCTAAATTTAATGTCTATAGGCCTGGCAGTGTAATATCTGTACAAAGAATAGCACGTTTATTCTATAGAGACGTTGTATGCTGTAATACAGATCAGCCTTTGGTTCATCCTTTCTTCAAGTTACTCATGTCTGTAAAAAAGTAAGCAATGTTTCAGTCAATGGCCTGCTCATATTACCATACAAACAACTCGATAATGAATTCAGACACAGCAGACTATGATAGAAGTACACATCTCTATAGTGCATGGATTTGGTTATGTGAAAGTAAATGCTTTACTGAACTCCCAACTGAGATACACAGAAAAAAAGGCTTTTATTTTACAGCAGCTTATCTTCCGGAGAGTGTTCCTTTTGTTTTATAAATGTGTTCACTGGACTGATGCTGTACTGGACAGTCATTACTACAGAGCTCTCAAAGTACTCATTGAGTTTAGATACAGAAGAAATCCAAGAGGCCGTTCAGTCTCAGTCAGTTAATATGAATTAGTTATGTGGGGGAAAACACCTGATGGATGCCATTGAGCCTTGTTTATGAAAGCAAAGGAAAGGATGAAAGCAAAGGAAGAATAAACTCAGACTACAAGTCTAGCATGTAACATGCAGTGAGGTTCTTCCTCTCATTCTCCCAAAGTGTATTGGAATAGGAAAGGGATCATCTAGATAGAAGAAATGGACACCTTTTATAATGACTTTTACCAACTTTAAAGCTGAATTCCAGTTATAATTTTAGCTGCATACTTACAATGGTCCAGGCTGGACCATTGTAAGCATGCACATTTCATATCTGAGGAACATTTATGGAAGGTGACACTACAGTGATTACCTCTTTCTTCGGTGTTCTTTGCCAAGTGTCTGCCCCACTGCATACTGACCACAGAGGGTCACTTACATAGCTGCACTGCTACCATTCACAGAACACCCTGTATCTGTTTAATAATATAAGATGTTCTCCGAACGGACATGGTGGAGATTATAATACCACCTCTTTTCTTCTCCACTGCAACCAATCAGATGTTTGAGGTCCAAGCTGGAACAATGTAAGTATCCAATTGAGATAATACCTGGAGTTCAGCTTTAAGCTTTTACCACTCATGTAACTTTTAGTGACTGCAGATCCACCATTCCTCTAACCAGCAAACCTATCCCAGAATATGGAAGCATTCATGTCCAACAGACATGCTGATTGGTCAGAGTTACAGATACTAATAAAGGGTCATATTTATTGAATAAAGAATGTGACTTTAACCAAACAATCACTTTTTCTTAAAACACATGGACCCAGTGGTGGAACTACCAGGGTCGCAAAGGTCGCACTTGCAATGGGGCCTTTGCATTCCACCCGACACTTTGGGGAGGGGCCATAAGATAGCAGTGTGTCTGGGGCAGTGTAAACAGGCATTTTTTTCCTGTCCATAGAGAGGAGAAAAGTGCATGTAAAAAATGTCCTTGTCAGTGGCTTTGAACTGAGCATGTGCAATTCCAGAAGCAGCCTATTAGAGAACTGTTGGGCTTGACCTCAGATCAGGAAGCCAGGTGTGGCCAATATACATACGCCCCACCGCACAAGTAGAGAACAAGTTCAGCAGTACACTAATTGGCTGAATTCTGAACTGCACGTGTGCAGTTCTGAGTCGCCAACAAGGACATATTTTAAAAGTGTATTACCGCTAACCCAGCTGCTTGCAAGTTGTGGGTGCCCACCATACACAATCTCTCCACTTGCTTGCCTCACTGAAAACCAGAGCCCACAATGAAACTGGGAAAAGGAGGTGACTGGTCAGTTCCTGGACTTTTGACTATGTAGCTGCTAACATTACTCATACTAACAGCCCAAATTCCAGATTCTCTTTCTGAGCCCTGAAGGAGGATGTAAGGGGGCATTCTGGAGGATGTAACTATCTTAGTGCCTCCAGAGTGCCCCCCTACATCCTCCTCCAGAGTGCTCTCTTGCATCCTCTAAAATGCCCCCTTACATCCTCCTCCAGAGCTCAAAAACAGAATCTGGAATTTGTGCTATGAGTATGAGTAAAGTAAATATAGCCAAAAGTCTAGGCACTGACCAGTCACCTCCTTTTCTCAGCTTCATGTGAGACACAGTGGTAGGGGCCCCATGACCAATGATAAGGACCCTGTGAAGGAGTCAGGGGGGCCCTTCATGGTTTCTTGCATTGTGGCCCTGAAGGTTCTGGTTAAGCTTTTGTATGGGCCTTCACTTGCAGTGAGTGGTTGGCAAATGTCAGATTTCTGGCTTTATAAATATGCTTAGGCAGCTGATGCAAGACTATTCATCCCTCACCTTAAAGTCCAACTTTGGGTATAACAGAAAGGTTAACTACTTGTTAAGGCTAGAGGGTAGAACAAAGGGCTGCATTACTTACCTGACTCTATGCTCTAGCAGGCTCTGTTGCTGCTCTCCTATCCACAAAACCATGTGTACAGAGTCTCAGCATCACTGAGTATAAAGCAGGGCTACTCTGTACTGTACTTGGTGTTTGCAGAAGTGCAAACACAGCAAGAAGTAGTTTATAGAGGAAGCTGTGGCAGACTGGTCACTTGGAGCGAGGAGAAGGTAAGTAATACAGCCTCTTCTGCAACCCCTCACACTTAACAAACATTTAGCGCTTGCAGTGTGGGACAGAGGTTTTTTTTTGGTTGTGCCCTGAGTTAGGCTTTAAGTCTGTTAAATGGTTGGTTAAATGGAATCCCAGAATTTTAAGAGCCCCTGGCATTGTACCACCTCTTGTTTTATTGTTTGAAGGGTGATGATGGTATACAGTACAAGTAAAAATGAAGTTGGTTTATGAAAATAAGCTTTAGTAAACCCAGGCTGATATATTCAGTCAAATTGCAAAGTGTGGTAAGCATTAGTAACCACTTCTATCAGCGTTCTTTCTTTTGTAAACTGAAATTACACTGCTACACCTTGCACTGCTGCTTAACACATTGCAATGGTTTAATGAATTAATATAGTATAAATTGTACACAAGCTATAATAAAAAGTACTTTCTCTACAGAGTAGCCAAATAGATTGTCTTCAGAATAATACCAGAAACTTTCTCTTCTCCATAACTGCATGTGATGCAGTAAGCATCACTGTGTCATGTGCACAGTCATCAAAAAAGTGGTTTTGAATTTCAAGACATAAGAAAAGTCGCCATTCTTGGGACCCAAAGAAAAGTCAAGTGACGGTGCTTTGGCAGCCCACCTAATGCTTTCAGGATGTCTAACCTCTAGAGCACTGATATTCTTGACCTAAAGCTGGTGAGATTTACCCTGTTTTGATAGAATTGAGACAACTCAATAATCTATATCCATGTACAGTATAGTACAGAAAGGCAGCTTCCCAACTTCTAGATCTATTTGAAGGTGATATGGAGCTGTGCATTAAAAATAGCATTTTGTTGTTTTGCTGTATAATCTAGGGTCAGTTTGGGTGGAATCTGTTTCTCCTCTTACTATGGTTTGGCATTTTTGTAAGGAACACGTGGGAAGAGCATGCAATCACAGAGATCTGGTTTGAAAAGAATAGAGTTTTTACTAAACATGACACGCTGGATGGTGAGTCCATTTAGAGGGCTTATCATGGAGTTAATGGCTCAGATATTTGAGTGTATTTTTTCAGCTTTGAGTCTACACATTTAAGTCTTTATAGACATAAGAGTATCATGAAACCCTGAAATGTCCGGGATTAGGTAACAATAATATATTTGAATAGCTTTAGAAACACTATATAGACCATTTAGAATGCACTTTGATGGGTAGTTTTTCAGGCAATCAACTATTGTTAGCCAGAGATAAAACCTTGCTGAGATCATGATTGTTTCTTGTTGAATATTTCACTGCTGCCTGTTGTATATTACAAGTTCTAAATCTACAACACAGAAGTTGTTATAGGTCTTATGTGTCAGAATAGATGACTATTCAACATTATGTATATGTATTTCCACTTTTGCTGCCAAATTGGGATACCACCAACTTTTTATTTATTACATGTGGGATAACACCAACTTTATATTTATGACATGTTCTTATTCACTTTACATACCTTAAAAAAAATAAATAAACATTGCTGCTCACCTTTTTACTTGCTCTTTTCTAAAAACTCCAAAAATAAAACTTTCCCTTTATATGTAATGTTAGGGAGGGGGCTGATGAGTTATGTTTACTACAATGAACCCTATCTATATTATGCTGGCAGATCTCATCAGTCGTAAATTAAATGTGCACGCATCTGTCCTTTTGAATGGGCTCAAATCGCACTGCATCGCATCAAAGTAGTGCATGCACTTTTTTTGGAAACACACTGCACCTGGATCACATGGTCGTTTTGTACGATGCAATCTGGTGCAGGCAAATGCATTGTGTTTGTGATCTGCATTTGGGATATCATTACATTGCATTGCTACCTGCTGCTGATCGCAAGGAAAGTGAATTTGAACGTGGTTTGGGAAATGTGCAGGGAATGCAGGTTTCCTGTATTGCGTTCTAGTGTGAACTGGGGCTAATAGCTGTCCACTGTATAATCTTTCTCCAAAGAAACAACTAGAATGGTAAGAAATAGTGTTTTAAATGATTTTAGGTATGCTGTGTGAATGGGCACACATGATAAATATATTGTAGTAGTTTTTTAAATGTGTCTGCAAAGATGGAAATATACTTTAAGAATTCAGTGTTAAACTACAATTGCACAATGTCTTTTTCTTGATGGCTGGTAAAATGTGGTTTTTACTTATAACTGACAAAGATATATGGGTGTAGATATAAACTGTGAAAATGGGGATCATGATGTGTAATTGTACTTGCTGCATAAGAAATTGATGCATTTATGAACAACCACGTAATAAGCTTTACATTTTATGAAAGATATCGTTCCATGGATATTTCTTGCTAGTGTATATTTAATGATCTTTTTTCCATTTCTTAAATATGTTCTTTTTCATAATTTAATCCTGTCAGACACTTTTACTTTGAAGTAGACAGATTTTTCTATGAAAACGTTGTACAAAGTACTTGACTTCATTTTGAATGATATATGAATGTTTCTGAGTTTTATTAATATCATATGTATGTTCAACTCTATGTGAGATTTCAGATTAAGGAAATATGGCTGTCATATGCAAATAAGTTGGTTTTGGTGCAGAGATGTCTGTGCTACCTGTTTTTATGTGTGGCTTGCTAATATTGTAATGGCCTGTGTCAGTGGGCTTTTGTTTGCTCAGATGAATTTTACATTCTCATACAAGTCTATGAAAATTCAAATCCCACTTGAAGCAGAACAAATGCAGGTCAGAAGGAGGCCAACTCAAGGTTAAATGTACGTCTCAGAGAATTCTGAGCTATCTCAGAAGCATCTCAAACCAATGTTGATAAAGCCTTTAGTATTTGAATGGTTACGTTTAAGATTAGGGTGTAAATTAGGGTTAAAGTGGAAGTCTAGGCTAAATATAAAAATGTTGCCTCCCCCTCTGTCTATTTATGGTGCATATGGGTTATAAAAGAGAACACTTTTCCTTTCAGCCCTACTGACAGGTGCTCCCCAATATGCACCACAGGTGGGAGTAAGGGGTTGCAATGTTTTTAACAAAATGTATATTTGTCCTACACTTCCACTTTAAGGTAAAAGTAAGTTAAATGTTTGCTGAATTGTTAAGGTTCCAGATAACAGTTCAAGGGTAATTGTAAGGATTAAGGATTAAGTTAGGATAAGATTTATGAGGTAAAATGGTATTAAACCCAAAAACAAACATTTATTATATTGCAATTTACCATTCTAATCCAGTGTTTATGGCTGAATTAGTATTCTTTTTTACTTTATGTTTACCTGTGATCCAGCCAGTAATACACTTCCTGTGTTGGGGTGTCTTGGAAGGAGTAATGAGTACACTTGTGGATAGCAGCATTGTCAGTCTGGGGAACCGGTAGTGTTTGCTAGTTTAGATGGATTTGTCTAACAAATAATGCTGAACTCCAGCTAACACTTTTTCAGCTGTTACAGTAAGTTTTTGTTTTCCTTTTGGGATAAAGGCTTTACACAAATGAATAAAAAATCTCACCACTGTACGTACCTTTGTCAGTGGTAAGTGGTTGTTTTAACCGCTGCTTTTGCTGGACAGTTTAGTCTGTTAAAGTAAATTGAAAAATAAAAGGTGAAAATAAATGCTAAAAAAGCCTAAAAAAAAGAAAAATAATGGAACCACCATATTTTAGAATTGGTAAGCTGCAATATAATACATTTTTGTTTTTGATTGAAATGCTAGGATCAGGTTAGGTGGATTAATGTGGATTAAAGATTACTTTATTTGTTAGGCTGTTTGGTTAAGATTTGGGGTTCAGGTAAGGGATAATTTAGGGGTCTGGAGTGGTTTTAGGGGACACTTTTCCTAAAAAAAAGCCTAAAAAAAAAGAAAAATAATGGAACCACCATATTTTAGAATTGGTAAGCTGCAATATAATACATTTTTGTTTTTGATTGAAATGCTAGGATCAGGTTAGGTGGATTAATGTGGATTAAAGATTACTTTATTTGTTAGGCTGTTTGGTTAAGATTTGGGGTTCAGGTAAGGGATAATTTAGGGGTCTGGAGTGGTTTTAGGGGACACTTTTCCTAAACATGTTTTTGTGCTGAAATCCCTGAGCTAAGAATTGGTTCTGTTTTTTTGGTTGCTGAAAACCAATGTACTGCACAAACGTATGTTTGCACTTAAAGAAAAGGCACCATATGGTGCTGGGACCTATTGATAGCTTCTGCCCACTGTTAGGTCCACATAGATCTGTGATTTTCCTCATCTGACAGTAAATTCTTGGGGCACAAGTGCCAAGTTGTAGGTGCCAGAGGAACCTGGGCCCAGCACTGTAACATAGGATCTTGATTATGCATATTTGCTGAAGCAAATCATGGGACCCTGTGGGCAATCTAGAGATACCAGCACTAAACTTTGTGGTATGTGATGTCCTACACATTTTTTTTTAAATGGCAGAGTGAAGTAATGGTTCTATGTTGAAGGTTTAGCAATCTGCATGAATGCAACAAAGGGCTTGGACTTCAATAAGAGTACAGGTGATATATTCAGCTGCAGCTATGGGTTAGTGGTTCATAGGATATAGAGTAGGTATAAATTAGCACACTATGATTGAGTGGAGAGTATATTGTAATGAGTCAGAAGAGTGCTCTGAACTTTGATTTGACTGTAGTGGGACTGAAGGCAAGCACAATATGACAGTAAAAGGATAAATCAAGTTGTTCAACTCGCATGTGTAGAACTGTATTCTATACTTATGATAGGGTGCAGACTAAATTTAATGAGCATGATGTGGTAGGAACCAGACAGAACTTATTGTGCATTTAAGGGGTGGAAGAACAACTCAATTTGGTCCAAAAATGTTCCTTCCTAACATTTTTCTCATATTTACACAGCAATAAAACTACACCAATAAAATAAAAGTACTTTTTTTTGTTTGTTTTTTTACATATATTGCTTTTATAAGCATTGTGGCATTTTGTTTCACAAATCAGAAACAAGATCTGTAAATATGACATATGTCAGAATATTTTTGTTGTGCTTCACATATATGTTGGTCTAAGTATTTAAATTAAATAAGGGAGGTCTTGTATAGTTTTGTACAATTGTCACATGCTGCTCATTATACAGAACTGCTTAATCAGAGAGGTGTAGGTTACAAGCCATTACTGACCATCTACTTGTTACTGCAGCACTAGTCACAGATACAGTGTCAAACAGTATGTCTGTGATCTCTGATAAGCAGTGAGACCTGTGTAACCTTATCTGTGAAACATTTAAAGTCATGACAATTATTGCAATCATCTGACAATTACAGTAGAACTCCATCATCAGCATTTATTTTTAGTTTTGAGAGTATATAAGGGTTGCAACCTTTGTCAGCCTTTTTTGTAATTTATGTCCACAAAGAGCTTTCCCTTTGCTTCCTTCCTTGGTAACACTCAAGGGATTTCTTTAAGTTAAACTTCTATTCTTTACAGTACATTCATACATTTCTATTGAGAATAGACTTTGGAGCCAGTGGCACTGCCAGCAGCCTCTAGTGAAGCCTCTAGATGAATACAGTATATGGAGAATGCAATCTGGGACAGGGAAACAGCTGGCACCAGTGCCCTGGATGTCCATGGGACAGGAAAATAAAAGAAATCTCCCTAAGTGAGGATACAGGCAACAACACAAAGCTGACAGTAGGCCTAACCCTTCAACACTCTATCTAAAAATATATATTTTTAAATGTGATAAGTTTCACATTTACAGTATATTACGGTGAAAAATGTTTAATGGTTTCCCCCACTGGTGCAGTCTGATGTGGTGCATTAACGCAACATGTATTATTGTGCATTGTGTTGAATGGGCAGTCAAACACCATAACAGACCAACAATCAATGCATTGATACACTGCATGTTATCATGCATTGGATTAAAGCAGCAAGTTAATTTGAAAAGGTACGTTGAGGATGTGCTAAAGTGCCATTCAAAACACACCATGGTATGTGCTGCAGTAATTCACATTAAAACACATGCAATGCATAAGTGTGAAGATGGGACTTGTTGAAGTAGATATCTGATAGATATAATATGAGTGTTTATGCTCAAAGCAGGCAAAGACAAGATCTCCTATGGTGCAGGTAAGTGTGTTATATCCCACCCCTGTTGGCAAATGCATTAACAGAAATTCATAATACTGTACACCAGGGATCCCCAAACTTTCTGAACAAAGGGCAAGCTTACTGTCCTTTAAACTTTAGGAGGGCTGGACTGTGGCCAGTGGGAGTAGAAAATATCTTGGGAGTAAAGAGTATTCCCTCTTTGGTATTGGGGGAGGAATAATGTCCCATCTTTGGTGTCAATGAAAGGAATAGTTCCCTATTGATGGTGTCAATGGGAGGAATAGTGTTCCATTGTCAGTTTCAGGAACTATGCCCCACTGTTGCTGACAATGGGGGGAATATTGGCCCAAGGGCTGGATAAAAACAAGCAAAGAGCCGCATCCAGCCCCCAGCTACATTTTGGGGACCACAGCTGTATGCAATACTCTGTCTTATCTATGTAGTTTAGAGGTGCTGAAAGTAACTCTATACTAGCCAGTAATGAAACTGATGGCTTTTTCTTAAAATTCAGAATTCCCCACTTTTACCTTTAAAGCAGTTTTAAAGGCATTTTGTACTTAAAATTATTGATATACTTACCTGCTCTATGTATTGGTATTGCATAGGGAGGCCCTGAACCTCCTATTCTGGTGTCACTTGCCGGCTCTGTCTTCTGCTCTACGTTTATGTCTGCCCCAAAGCAAGTCGCTTGTTATGAACGCAATCATGTGGGCCTGATCCTGAGCCAGGCTCTGCGCATTTTTTGACACATCTGTTGTGAGCTCCCACTGCTCACTGAATTTAACTAACAGCAGTAGGAGCCATTGGCTCCCGCTGCTCTCAGCCAAGCGAGAGAGGAGAGAAGACTGGTAGATGGGCACAGCTCTGGATCAGGATGTGGCAAAACATTTTTTTATGTCAATGCAAAAAATGCATTAAGATAAAAACAGTTTACGTTTAGAACCAATTTAATACTAAGATGTAGCCTACTGCTATATCCATCTAAACAGTTAATAAGTTATTTTTACAATATATTTATTTTTCACTAGAATTTTCAAGGTTGCCTTCAAAAGACACTTTGTGCAACCTGCTGTGAGAATTCACACTGGGAACAGCTTAACGCAAATATTTTAATTTAATTATGTATAACTAATGATGGGCTTCATTTACAAAGCTATAAAAATCTTTATTTGTAGTAACATTCTTTGCAACAACAAAATAAAAAAATAAGGCATAGGACTGAATATTATTGTTAGGGTGTGTATATAATAATAAAAATATTATTTATTGTGTATTAGTTAGTGGATTGAGCTGGAATGTTAGTTTTAGAATGTTATTTCTTAAAATGTTGACAGCCTTCAATATTCAGGAAAACAGCTAAGTATACAGCTGAAATACATGTATATGAATTATTTTACCTGTCAAACAATTTTCCCCTGACAGGCACCACAGCCAGGATAATGATTTCACCTTTCACTTTGCCCTGGACTGCTTATTAGTTAAAAAAGGAGCAGAAGCAAATGATGAAGTCATCTCTGTGTTATCCCCTTCCAAAAGTATGTTCACACTGGACAGACAGAGCTGTGCCCTAATTTGCTAGATTTGATTCAGAGCATGCCAATATACGGGGGATTAAATCTGAATTTATTGTGCTTTAACCTTTGCTTATACTCTCCCCTTCTCAATTAACATGTAAATTGGTATACATATAAAGGTTAACGGTTCTCTGTCCTATATGCCCACATCCTCAAATACATGTAAAACAGAAACATTCTTGTAGTAATAGATTTTTTCTGATGATACCACAAAGTAAATTCATAAAATCATGAAGATTATTGAACAAATATTAAAATGTTATATACCACCATATCCAGTGTTTGCAAAGTCAAGTTCACAGATCTAATTCCAATTCAATATCCACGTTAGCTAAACTTGTTTAAAATGTTTCAAAACATCTTCATCAGGAGCACTTGTGAACAGTAATTGTATAGGAAAACCCAGTAGTAAAAAATCAAAAGCTTCTTCAGTTTGCTGGAGTGAAAATTCTCAAATCCAGAAGGGAATAGCAGAGGGATATGAAGATAGTAGTCCAAAAGGTGTGATCTCCAATATAGTCCTCCGCTTTTTACATCAAAAGCAAAGAGCTTCAAAAATAGAGAACAAGATATTCATGCAAGAATCAACAACAGTTCTTGTTTGGAGTTCAACCCTGTCATCCATAGAGGCGATGCAACATCAGGCTCAGATCCATAACCACAACAGCAGTATATCTATTCCAGATAGTTTAATAATCAACAGGTAAAGATACTCCAAGCACCATCCTCCAAGCAGATCACATCAACTGACTTGGATTCTTGCGTGAATATTTTGCTCTCTATCTCTGAAGCTCTTTTATTGTAATGTAAAAAAGTGGGGGACTATATTGGAGCTCTTTCACACCTTTTGAACTACTATCTTCATGTCCCTATGCTATCTCATTCTAGATTTGAGAATTTCCACTCCAGAAAATGTATGGAAACCTTTGGTTTTATACAACTGGGTTTTTTATGGATACTGTCCACATGTGCTCCTGATGAAGATCTTTGAAGCATTTGAAACATATTGCGCTAACAGTTGGATGTTGAATTGGAATAAGTAACCACCAGATATGGTGCTACATTTTAATATTTGTATAACAAACTTTACGATTTTATTAATTTACTTTGTGGTACCATTTTATATATGCCCAGAAAAAATCAATTGCTACAAGAATTTTCTCTTCAACATGCAACTTTTGAAATAATACCTCTATTTTAGACACAGTCATGTCATCACTTGGTTTCAGTGGTCCTCTATGCAGTGCTGACATATCATGGCTGGTGGGAGTTCTGTGCTGTCCAGGTACACAGTACATGAAAATCTCACACCCTGCCGCAGTACTCCTCTCATGAGCCCGCAGCCTTGATGCAAGCAGTGGGCTGGCTTTTGGGATGAGTTATGCAAAATTCTTTGATATGTGGATGTCAACTATAGGAGTGGGTGTGCTCCTAAGCAGGCTGTATTTGCCTGCAGACTGCCCTATGAAATGCCCAAAAAAGCTCTATCTGACGTACTGGTTTTAGTGCACACTGTGTGAAGCTTACACTGTACAGTTAAATGAGAGAAAGCATTTTCAGTACTGCAGGGGAGCCTGTATGACTGTGTTAGGCAGAAGGTAATGTTAGAGGTCAGCTTTAAGGAAGGTGATATTAAGATAGAGTGGGGTATTTTTAAGCTGTTTGGAATTATACATTAAATGTTTTTTGATCTACAGAAAGACCTCTTGACCAACCTCAACATGTATAAAACCCTTCCCATTTTTAGTTGCTTTAAAATGCTTTCAAATCCTGTACTTGTTCAAGCTAAATACCTCTTTCTCAAAAATGTCCAGACTAATTTAAAAAATGAACGTTGACCCTTTTAGACCACACACCAATCATATTCACAAATCAAAAGACATTTATTCCAGTAGGGAGTCTCCATTTTGGTTTCCTATTGGAAGACTATTAAAGCGGAGTTCCAGTCAGTTTTGTGTTTATTAATAGTCATCAGCTAGAAAAACTGTAGCTGCTTACTTTTAATAAACACACACTTACCTGTCCCAGGGTCCAGCGATGTCCTCACTCTCGCTGTCCCTTAACTGCCTCTTCTCTCCTTGGCGCCAGAATCGCAACTGTGGGCACCAGGCTGTAATAGCTTGCGGCTTCACAGCCGGGTCCCCACTGCACATGCGTGACCCACACTGCACATTCTGATTGGTCCGGCAGTCTTCTGGAACCTGTGAAGGTTCTCAGGAGACTGCGGGAGGAAGAAGGGGGCCTAACGTCTGACTCACTTTTGCCACAGCAAACTGAGACAAAGTGGGAGAGGGTACCTGTCAAAACCCGCTCCCCCCCCCAAAATGTGCCAAATATGGTAGTGGAGGGGGGAGGAGGCAAACAAGTGGAGCTTCCCCTTTTGAGTGGAACTCTGCTTTAAATATACAGTACATGTTCAAAAATCTCATATGATTGATATCTCAATACATACCTGCTCCAATTCAATATATATTAATAATAATTGTTTGTACTTTTTCAGCCATGTTAACACCATGAAGCCCCTGTTGTTCAATCAGGTCCAAATTATATGTGTAATTTTAATTGTATCACTGACAGGCCCTGAGGTGCACACAGTCTTGCTCCATAAGTCTCCTAACCCACCATCAAACCACCTACACCAAAAACACAGCAACTATTAGCATTTAAAGTGATCCTACCCAATGTTATTTGTATGTTTATGTAACACTGTAGTTGAAGAGCGATCACAAGATGTAGTACCTTGTGTTACCTATATTTTTAGAGACCCCTGCACCTCGTCACTGTGTCAAACCTTATCTAACACAAACTGCCCCCACTTACACAAAGCTCCATCCCATTTATTCAACAATACAATTTTAGAGTTTCTAGGTGGCCAGGATCCCCAAACTTGGTCACTCAGATTAAATTTAAGACAAATAAGAAAAAGAGCAAACCAAACTGTAAAAATGCTCTTACATTAAACAAAATTAATTACTCCAAACAAATTGATTAAGTAAGCTCCTTGATCATTTTACAGCTACCATAACCACTTAATAGAAAACTTTGTATTGGAATTCAAAATGGTGGTGGAGTAAAACTATGTTTAGTTATGCATGCATTTATTTAAATAGTTGAAAAAATAAATGCACAAGGAATGATTACATAAAGTTTAGAAATTTCATGATAGTAAACAAATATAAATTAATTGACCTTTTCATAAGAAAACAGTGCATCATTTAATTGATTTATTGTCATAATGTTGCTATATTTCTTAAGTTTATGATGTAACTTCATCTGCCAGGTTTACTTTAGCAGCCACTACAGGTTAAAATTGTAATGTTTTTTCCTTTATCACTTCTATCTCTGCTTCATGGAAACATCTTCCATAATGTCTCCCATAACAGCCACGAATTGAGTGGTGAAGGTTGAACTTTTGCATTATGTGATATTAGGATGTAATGTCTACTTCACTCATCCATATTCAGTGCTCAAGGCCATTTTCCTAAATCTGTATAACAGTACTTGTATAAATAAAAATCAAATAATAACAGATACAGTATTCTGTCATAAACAGTATTACATTTTTATGGATTTTCCAGTGCATTTAAACTGTGGTTAGACATTATATGCTGAAAAAAGTATTAACTTTTTTATAAGTAAGCTGTTCAACTGTATCTGTTATTCAAGATACACATACACACTTACAATCTGAGTGATCCTACTGCCTGAGTACAGAAATGCAGCCATTTACATGGGAACATCATTTCATCATGGAATATTCATGCTTTACCCGATGAATTTAACTATTTTTTCACATATTTGATTGTCTATTCTTAGCTGGTGTTAAGAAAAAAAATCTACTGCTTAAAGAGCTCAAAATTCCAAAGATAAACACTGTTTTAATCAGTGCTGGGACCTATCCCCCGTTGCCTACCTTTTTAGGAATGGCCCCACAGAATTTAACTTAGAGAGAGAATGTGAATGAAAGCAGTTTCTGTTGTGCTTACTCTTTAGATTACACAGACTGCTCTGTTCTATGCCTAACATGGCGGTAATAAATTTTTACTGTCCAATGAATTAAGATTTTATATAAATAGTAAAGATAAATAAATATTAAAACTCAGAAAAAATGATTAAATTAGACATGATTCATACCATATCATAACAATGTCTCATTATTAATAAACCATCATTTGCATTACAACATGAGTAAACAAAGGAAGTAAGAGTAACTTCAGAACCTTTACATCACATGGCGAGTGGAATGAAATGGCAAAGGACTAATACTACAGGGGGCTGCACCCATCTGAGAGGTCTCCTATCCAGTACAAAATAGGCAGTTCTGGTCCCTATAGACAACTACGTTAAAGTCTTTATCCTTACCACTTTAACAGTAAAAAAAACAAAACCTTATGCATTATAAGATTTAGCCACTTCTCGTTCATCTTCATTATGTGACCACATCTCTTCTAAAGATTTGTATATTGCAATCATGTCCCCTCTTAAGAATCTCTTCTTCAAAAAATACAAGTTTAATGTTTGTAGTCATTCCTCATACCTGAGGTCCTCCAACCCCTTTTAAGTTTGATGCTCTTCTCTGTACTCTATCTAGCTATGTGCAGGCCCATGCTGTATATTTGTGTAGACTGTGTAGGCCGACGCTTATGAAAACCCATGTATATATGAAGAGACTCCTCTGAACCTGCAATTTTGCTGTGCAGAAGTAAGCACCATCCTGGCAATGCACTACCCTGCATTAGAGCTGGATCCAGCTTTGCCCTGATTACTGTTACTGGATTGATATGGATTCTTCAGCACAGAGGACTGCTATAATCCTCCGCTCCTACCCAGCACAGATAAAATGTTGTGAATGTTGAAACTGTATCTGCCCGTCTGCATTTTTGTAGTTTTTTTTTCTTATAAAGGCTCCTTGTAATAACATCTGGATACTGTTGCTCCTTAAGAAAGCTTGTAGCTCAGGCTTAGGGATTAAACACTGTAGACTAACACCAGAAAAACACATAACACTAGTCAGCATGTTCATCAAGTTATTAACAGCACTCTATGCAACTGTATTTTTGTGTACGATGGCTTTTTTTTTTTGTAAATGGTTGATTTCTCCAGGCTCCCTCTGAAGTTGGCACCATCTTTAAAAAATATTTTCCTTTCTTTTCCCTAAACCTTGCTTCTGCCCTGCACAGAGAGCTACAAGTAATAGCTCTAGAAGTCAAGCTTCAGTTTGAAATCAACTAGTAGACAGCAGAGGAATAAATGACATGAAATTCAACATCTGCATATATTCAACCCTAGTGACATCGGTAATCACATGGGGTTTCAAGAACTCAAGATAAACTCACAAGATAAGTGCTTGAGCTAGACAGTGATGCTGAAATCAGCACAAAATGTGCTCTTGAAGATCACGGCATGGTCAAGCATGCCATGATTGTGTAATATTCTGCACACACGAGTAATGTGAGTAGGAAAAATAAACGACAGTATCTCATAAACATCAAGCTGTTAAAGGATTTGGAAGGCAGATACAGGTTTTATGTTTAATGTACTTGCGGATGCAAGTATAACATGCTGTGTTGAGTTTAATTTTGCTTTAAGTGTGTGTTTTATGAATAGTCCCTTGTTCCACAGTAGTGTTAGCCACCTTGCTGCTGGCTATTTCTGACATATGACAACAAGCATGGCAAAAAATAATACTTTTTAATACTAGACGTAGATGTAGTGTTCTTAAGTTCTACCTGTTATGGACAATGCTGGAGACATGCTATGATGATTTTGGGTTAGGCACATTAGTGACCTCAAAAAGGAAACTTTGCTAATAAAACTAAAGTGAAAAACAGAACGTTTTGTGCCTTAGATTACGATGAACAATATAAATGTAAATAAAGAGGCCAAAGGGCTATTATAATGTATACTTAACTGAGAGAAAGGATGCTATTGTATTTCATAAGCACAGACACAATTTACATATACATATTTTATGGACAGTATATCATGGGGCTGCACTGAAGTAATCACAGTTGCTGTCCATGGTGCTGCAATTGAGCAGCACAGTGTAATTTACAACTCTTGTAATGATCATTTACAGCAAGCATTGTTTCTGTTTAATGCATGATTACAGTGACTAAATCAATGCTGTTAAAACATACCCCTGATTAAATGCTGTGTAATTTAAATACTAGGTAAATTTCATATGTCAAACAAAGAAATGGCTTTTCAATGTAATATAAGATTCTGTATTGTTCTCTTCTATTGTTTTTCAACAAGACTACATTTAAAATCTTTCCTATGATAGAGTGCCTTATACCAAATGTAAGGCAGAGAAGTAAAAGTACTTACATGAAATTGCATTGCATCCGTCATTCTATTACTATGAAGGGAAGGTTTTATGAACATCTTGTACTGGAAATGCACTTAAAGAAGCTAAGGCCAATCTCTCTCCTTATTCAGCGTAATCAACAGATGCTGACTAAGGATGGTTGAGACGTTGCTATCATATGCTACTTCACTTACAGCTTGCTCATCTGTGATCACTAAACTTTTCTTTCCATTTATTTGTCCTTGATGATAGGAATATTGCTCCTAAAATTCAAAAAAGCATGTATATTGTAGTATAATATACTGTATATAAAAAATATTGACCAAACCTGTTTTGCTTACTTTCAGTTAAAATAATTAAATATACACTCTTTCATCATAAATTTAAACCAAAATGTATTTTGCTACTTTTCTTTGGTAAAAAAAAAAGAAAATGAGTGCACATTATTTAGTGTGAAAGTTTTATAATCTCCAAACTATGGTATGGCATCATGAGTATTCTGAAGATATAGGTTTTCCCAAAATTTTATTGGAAAATAAAGTAATTTACATTTAATTTATCACAAATTTGTCATTTCAATAAGATAGTTCTCATGCAAGGCATGGGCATACTTAGAACAACACCCCAAAACACATTCTCCTACTCTTCCTGAGTACAGATTACTTTTTGGATGCCTAGCCACATAGACAGGCCCAAAATCTAAGCAGCATCTCCAGGCCTTGAAGGAGTATAAATTATGCATCTGCATCTGTTTTCTCGACCACTTATCACATTTTTGGAGGCCCTGAAGTACCTGGACAATATAAACACCTGCAAAATTATCACATTTTAGAAAGCAGACACTCCAGGGTATTCCTAAACAGGTATAGTGAGCCTTTTAAAGATGTAATTTTTCACACATTTTTGGAAAATGAAAAATGAAAAATAAGTTTTTTTCTTAAACAAAGTTGTAATGTTAAAAAGATATTTTTCATATGCAGCATAAGCGTTCTTAGAATTATACCCCATAACACATTCTGCTACTCCTCAAGTATAGGGATTTTACATATGTGAGACTTTTTTGCAGCCTAGCCACATAGAGGGGCCCAAAATCCAAGGAGCACTTTCAGACTTTTAGGGACCATCATTTCATGTCTACCTATCACATTTTGGGAGGCCTTGAAATGCTAGGATGGTAGAAACACCCAAAAATTTACCACATTCTGAAAAGCAGATACCACAAGATATTTGCAAAGAGGCATGGTGAGTCTTTTGAAGATTTATTTTTTTTGCTGCAAGTTTTTGAAAAATGAAGAAAATAAATTGAAAATGCATTTTTACACAAAGTTTTAAATTTAATATGATATTTTTTGCACACAGCATGGTCATACTTAGGACCAAACACATTAACCCAAAACACATTTTGCTACTCTTACTGAGTATACAGATACTACGTCAGTGAGACTTTTTGAAATCTAGCTGTATAAAATAATTTTAATGGTTCAAGGGGCATAAATTACACATTTGATTTTCTTACTACTTATCATGTTTGGGGGCCCTGAAGTATGAGGACAGTAGAAACACATGCAAAATTACCAAATTTTGAAAAGCAGACACCCCAAGGTATTTTCAAAAGAGGCATGGAGAGTCTTTTGAAGATTTTTTTGCTGCACATTTTTAGAAAAGGAAGAAAGATAATATAAAATATGTTTTACACAAAGTTACATTTGCCACAGCACTGATACTTAGAATTTCACTCCAAAACACATTCTTCTACTGTTCCTGAGTATAGGGATACTAAATGTGTAAGATTTCTTTCAATGTTTGAAATAAATGTGTAAGATGTTTTTAATGTTGAATTGAAAATACAACAGTAAAAAATGATCAAAGAGCAAAAACAAGTGTCTAAAATAGAGCAGTTCACATGTGTGTAATAATTAATATAACATTGGAAACATTGGCACTGGCTGTGGTCAGCAACAATGGCATTGATTGTAATCGGCAAAGTGGAGACAACGGCACTTGCTGTGATTTACAAACTGGAAACACTAGCACTGGCTTTATCATCTTAGACTCCAAACACCTTCACGATGATTTGCAGTCTAATGCAGGCCATAGACGGGCCATTTATCGGCCGATAAACAAAAAATCAGTCGGTGCTGTTGCCAATGCTGCCACCAATGCCGATTTTTGTGGATTTTCCAGCATGACCGATAAAAATAAATGAGAAGATCCGCAAAAAAACAGCTGACGGGCTGGCCTCACTAATGGCGTGAATATCGGGCAATTTTTCGTGCGGATGAAAATTCGGCCAATAAACAACCTGTCTATGGCCTGCATTATACTTAAGGCTAATACCATTATGAGGTATGATAGTGACAGAAGAAATCCTCTATGTGGAGGCCAGGTTATGAGTGACAGTAGGGACAATAGTAATGTATGTAATTTGTGTATGCATCTTGGGTGAATACATGTTTCCTGTCAGCTTGGGTAGAAAGCATAAAATCAGGGAAGTGCCTTTCATGCAACCTGCTGACTACATGAGATTGAAGCCTTTTAGTTGCAGGGCCTTCCTGGTGAATTAGGACTTTTAGGATTCCTTATTGATATTTTAAGAATCATTCAGGTTTCTAAATGACATATGAATTGTAGATGACCAATTGGAATAAATAGATGGACATTTTTTCATACCAGTATCTTGATCGTTTGGTTGCTAGGTAAGGTTTCATCATTTGGTACACCTCCCATATGTAGATTGTACTCATGAGTGCACAGATGTTTTTGGAACAGTCCAGAACTGCCATGAAATTGCAATTATATATCTGGCAAAAGTTCCTTACTATGCAGACTTGCTGACTGACCTCTTTTCAGCTTTGTGTTGACAATTCTTTTAAGGAAAGCCTTTGCGATTTGGTTACATAGTACCACCAGCTATGGTTTGTTTGAAAAAAATATGCTTGAAAAGTGGCACACTGGAATAATAGGTGCCCACAAAGAGGCATCATCCCTGATAAAATATAGATGACATAAGGTTCCACTGTACACTTACATTGCTAGATGAACATCCATTGGGCTCCAGCTGGTTGTTTTTCATTTGTTAAATGCAGAAATCAAATGTGTTACCTGTGTCTTTCTCACATTGTTTTTGCAAATTAACCCCATACCTGGCACATTTACTGGTGACATAAATTTCAAGCTGAGAAATGTGTTCAATTTTAATACAATAATGAGTTTCACTAAAATGGACTAGCATAACTGGAGTCTGGATTATTGGCAATAAACTGTTGGGCATGAAAGTTACATTGTTCTGGAGATCAGAAAAAAGTAAAAAAAAAGTATTTTATCTGTTCAAAACTCTTTATAAAGTGCACTTTAAAGGCATAAATACTGTACAGGGACATGATTAAAAATGAATTTGTAAATGCATTGAAAACCAATTAATCCGTTCTGGAGGTCAGAAAAAAGTAAAAGAAAAGTTTTATCTGTTCAAAACTCTTTATAAAGTGCACTTTAAAAGCATAAAGGTACATGATTAAAAAAAAATTGTAAATGCATTGAAAACCAATCAATCCAGTCATATTGCAAAAAAAATTCATAAACCAAGCCATTATTTTTAATGGATTTTCATTCGTAAACCGAAAATTATGTTAACCCAGGCGTTTGTAAACCGAGGTACGCCTGTATATATATATATATATATGTGTGTGTGTGTGTAAAATGTTCATTTTTCCACCTACTACCTGGATGGACTGTTGATGGAGGAATGTCAGCTACTGTTAAATTAGAGTGTTGATGCTGAGCTCGGCCTCTACTCATGCGGCGGGGGAATATAAATATAAGCCACATCCTGCTGCCTAATTTGAGGCTGAACTCAGCAGTTCACTAATTGGTTGGCTCCAGCCAGGGCATGCACAGTTCAGAGCCACCAACAAGTTTTTTTTTCTAAAGTGTTTTACCTCCAGGTGTTCACAAGTTCCCAGTGGGCCAGGCTAGGAAGTAACAAGAAGGTTTTTTACAAGGGAGCGGGATGTACTTGCCCCTGACTTCCTCTTTGTTTCACCCAGAAAAGCTCAGGAGAACTCACAGGTGCAGCAGAGTGTGGGTAGCAGGGTAAGACATTGTGATGACAGATCAGGCTACTGCTGGGAAAGACAGGTACTCTTAATATGTCCCCTCTCTATTGTGGTGTTTGAGGGAGCTCAGAAAGATTCACAGCACCAGGCATGCAGAGAGAGGGGTGGGAGGTATGCTGGTTGGAATGCCGAGAAGGAGCCAGTGCAGTGACAGTGCCTAATATCTGTTATCAAACCTGAACAGAGGAGGAAAGGGGGAAGCATGGGGAGGCTTGGAGAGGCACCCTGCTTTGGTTGAAAGACTAGGAGAGACAGTAGCAGGCTGGAATTTACTTCATCTCCTTCATCCAGCACAGGGAGAGGAGGGGGGAGAGTGTGGGAAGGATCACAGAGACGTGTGCTGCGGCTGAAGTGCTAGAACAGACAGTGGCAGGCTGGATCAGTGTGAAAGCTGGATGTACTCACTGCTCTTCTACCTGTTGTTATGTCCAATGGAGTGCAGGAGGGGGAACAGAGTCAGCAATGTGGAGCTGCCTGAAAACCTGGGGCCAGTATTTGTTGAGAGGCAGAGCTCCCATAACGTGTCCACTCTGGATGGTTGGTAATGCAGTTATGGGGTCTCCTACTGGCCATGGACCCTCTGGCACTGGCCAAATGGTCAGTCTGCCTCTGATGTAAACTGAAGGATCTGGAACACTGGCCACAATAAACATTTAGCTCTCTCTTATCTCCCTCTCTCAAGACCTCTGCGTGTGAGAGGAAGGGTCAAAGCAATTACAAGTTACAGAACCATTTCTATTGGCTCTGTACTGTTTGTCTGCAATCTGCTCTGTTCAATGACAACAAATGTGCAATTACAGCAAAAAAAAATAATAGAGGTTACCAGGGAGCTAAGGGAGCACCCCCACCAGTCTTTTAACAGCAGCTGCCAGGAGTGGAGTGGTTAAATTATTACAAATACACACACACACCTATACTGTAGACATTAAATGAAAGTCTCTGACCATTTTCTTTGAAATCAGGCTACTGTTTAAAGTTTATGGACACTCTGCAGACTTTGGTGGCCAAGATGTAGTTGAGAGTTGGTAGGAGTTAGTGACTGGGCAAGTTAGAAAACCCTATTCAATCACTGTAGTTTTCTGCCTGATAAACTGACAGCAGAGGTATAAGCAGCATATTTCCCCTGTTCTCCTCCACACACCTCCTAATGCCTAATGCTCCTAATAAAACAGCCTAACTCACAGATTGTCGGAAATGGCTATTGGCCCTTGGAAAGAACTACTGTATGTGCTATAATGTAAATTGTACATGCATACACATATGTAACTTGTGTTTTATAGATTATTTTTAAGATTTAGGTACAGCTCAACATTAAAATGTGAGCCAATAAAATAATGGTCTATGACTAATAAAATGAAATTCCATAGTACAAGTAAACTGAAGTTGTACCACATTTTATTAAAATAAGAATGTGATGTTGGGTCTTCATGATATGTGTTCATGCTTACTGTAGAGCACCAGTGAATTCATAGAAGTAATGTGCTTGGAAATGGAATGTGTCTGTGTAAAAAATGCAATTACTCATCAGTGCTGATATAAACACTAATAGATGGATGCTGTGTAAGCTGCAAGGACTGGAGACCGTGACAGTTTTGCAGGCCATGTAATGAGTTGTACCTTTGAGGCATTGCTTCACTGAGTTATTGAAGAGATAATAGGAAATAACTGGTTTCCTTGCAAAATGGTAAATACTATGACACAAGGACATCATGTGTACTGATAAGTGAAAGAAATGCAACCATTGCCATACCTACCTGTCATGTAAAAATGCAGCTAATTTTTTCATCATAGTTTTACATTGAAACTAAAAACCCTATGCCAAAAATCGACTCAAAGACAAATATGAATATAGTGTAAATGCCAGTGGCCTTGCCAATGATTTGTACTAACCTTCATGCTAAAACCTAATTCTAGCAATTAATACTTAACATAACTCTCATTTTAGTTTTATGGGCACAGCATACACTCTCATTTTATAACATCAGCACTGTAATAACAATACAAACAATAGTTATTGGCATCCAATTGGACCATCCAATATTATCTTACTTGAAAAAATGTTTTTTCATGTTGTGAGTTCTGCCTGTCTGTAGGCCATCTCTTTCCACATCTTCTTGGATTCCCTGCATACTTTACAGCGTCTTTTCTGCTGTTTCCATATCTTCCCAGATTACCTGAATGCTTTACATCTTCTTTTCTGCTGTTTACTTTAAGTTTCGAAGGACTACATATCCCACATACCTCAGTAGATCAGAAGTAGTAGTTTGTAGTTGGTGGCATTGCCCACCAGATTGTAGAGCTGCTTCAATTGTTAATTCATACTTGAAAGTCCATAGGTATTTACAGTATATGGGTGTGCAGAGAGCATGCATGGGCCTGGCCAGAAACATTTTTGCAAGTAGCTTTGTGAGAGTTAGTAAGTGAAGTTCATTGTTTGGGTTTATACACACTATTGTAGATGTTGATCTATAATAGTCAATAGTGGAGCCGTGTTCCAATACTGTAAATATGTTTGCACCACCGCCTAGTGAATGAATGAAGGCTTACCAGAAGCCGAGACCCCTTAATTATTGGGGGTCTCAACCAGTACTGCAACACAGGGCATCATCTGATTCTCCATGCCATGCCCAAATGAGGAATCTCCCAAGTTTCATAAATCAAATGTGATCTCCAATACGATGCCAAACAGTATCATGAAAGAAAAAACATGCCTCTCATAGTGCAATAAGTTTAACAAGCCTTTATTTGCGCAAATAAAAATCCTACTTACAAACTGCAAAGCATTAAAAAAAATGCTTCCAAGATGGCCGACAACACAATGACATCAGATGGAGGCTCTGTCCAACTCGTTTCGTCATCAGAAGATGTCTTCCAAGGGTATTGGAAGACGTCTTTTGATGACGAAATGAGTTGGGCGGAGCCTCCCTCTGACGTCATTGCACTGTCGGCCATCTTGGAAGCAGTGTTTTCTTTCATGATGCTATTTGGCATCGTATTGGAGTTCACACTTTGGTTTATGAAGCTTGGGAGATTCCTCATTTGAGCATGGCATGGAGAATCAGATGATACCCTGTGTTGCAGTGCTGGTTGAGACCCCCTATAATTAAGGGGCCTCGGCTTCTTGTAAGCCTCAATTCATTCACGAGGTGGTGATGTAAACATTGGTGAATATTCGGCAAAATAGAATTCACGACGTCAATATTATATTTACAGTATTGGAACACGGCTCCGCTATTGGCTGAAGAGCCTTTTATTCACACGGACTTATTGTGTTTTTGTAATGGAGTATATGTCACTTTTTATTTTTATTTTTTCTTTTACTGATTTTATCACTTTTCATAGGTATATATGACTTTATAGTGCATATGTATGGACAAGAAAAATTGGTATACAGTGCGCAATATTTTATTTGACAAGGTTTATGTGAAGAGAGGATATCCTCTTTAAGATTTGCAGCTTTGTATTTTAGAAGCATTGGGAATTTGCACAGTTTGATCTGTTTACATTAAGATGTTGATCTACAGCCTGTTCTTCTCTAGGTACAGTATCATTCACATACCAGTACTATTAATTTAGCTGTAGCTAATTTACATAGGATGGTGAGACCAGGAGAGAAGCAGTTATTATTGTCAAGCTTATTGAATAAGACAGTGAAGAACAATGATGATGAAGATGTAGAAAGCACAGTAACCAGGAGCTGCCATCTTTATAATGGGAACAATAAAAAAGGATTACAAATTGGTTGCAGTGGGTGAATACAAAAAAAATGGAAAAGCTGCAGGTGAAGTAAATACTATGTAACATAAAGAATTTATTGCATAAGTGTATTAAAGGATGGATTCTGGCACAATTTTTTATGATACCTCCCAACATATGCACCAGATGGCAAGGGAGCACTGGCAGCAATGGATTCTTGAAACAGTGAGGGAGATTTACTAAAGCTGGAGAGTGCAAAATCTGGTGCAGCTCTGCATCGAAATCAATCAGCTTCCAGGTTGTATTGTCAAAGCCTAATTAAACAAGCTAAAGTTAGAAGTTGGTTGACTACCATGCACATCTGCACTAGATTTAGTAAATATCCCTTACTGTCTCAAGCCTGCAAGGCTATGGAAACTAGGAATAGTACTATCATTTAAACTATTTAAAGCAATATTAAATCCAAAAGCAAAAATGTATTATACTGCAAAAATAAACTGTTGCTGTAATTAGCTGGAGTTCACATATGTTATTATGTCCATTTAAAACTGCTAGTGCATCTAACACCACCCCCTCCATAAGTTTACAAAGCTGCTGTCCAAAGACGGCTCCATTGTTCTTCCAGTGGAGTGCAGACATCCTAATACTGCTAAGTGTTTTACTGGCAAGATCACCAAATGAAAATAAAAAGAAGAAAGCTTAACATAAAAATCTAATACAGCTACCACATTTAGGAATTGGTAAACTGCAATATATATATTTTTTTGTTTTTGGATTCAAAACCACTTCAGTTATATTTAGATGGGATATTTATGGTGCACTTATCCTTTAAGATAGGTGTTACATGTGTACAAAAAATGTTTGAGAGGAAAAAATGCAATGTAATTATACTGAAATATAAAAATAAATGACAACCATTGCTTATCTAATGAAACCTTAAGGCAAGGCTTGCTTTATTTGATGTAAATTCACCATGAGAAAATGCTGCCTAAATTACTCCGTTGCTTAGATATTATGTTTATTAAAACTATTTTAGACATCATCACGGTGTTTAAATTAAATAAATTGTAACACTTGCTCAGATTAGCCTGGTTGTATTCATCCTTTAAATACCGCAGGTTGATGCAATATTATCCAATACATGCAAAATATATGCACTAATTATGTTGTATAAAAACATTAATTGCAAGAAACTGTAATTTTAGATTTGGAATCTACAGTATAATGCACAGCTGTGCATAATTAGTATTCATAGTGACTCGTCCATGAACCAAATAGCCATGTAATAAACCTAAGAACAAATAATGATTTGTTAATAGCATATGAAATTTGTGTTATTATTAGGGCTTCTTTTTCTCAGAGCATGTTGGTGATGTAAGCTTGTGAAGTGGAACTAATGATGGCAAGACTTGCATTTCTTTATTTTGTGTTGTTCAGAGACTTCATTAGTCGCAGCCTGACCCATGACATGAGCTGTCTCTGAGCATGCTGTAGAGTAGATGGCAACACTTAAAGAGCTCATTCACTTGAGAAGTTGTGATAGTCATTGAGGTTGATTTACTAAAGGAGTATAGTGCTTGCTTAGCCTAGAAAACATGTGTTCACTTCAGTTGTGCAATCTAAAGTAAAAATAAGGTTTCTACAATTTTTTTTTAATTCACCTTCACCTGATTGGGTATTATGTACACACAGATTTACTTTACTAATTGAAATCTGTATTCCTTTAAAGCATACCTTCCATTTTTTTGAGATGAGAACGAGGGACACCTATTAGCAAAAGTATGAAGGCATAGGACACACCCCCTGCCACGACCCCTTAAAGGAGAATAATACAAAAAAAATGTAGTTACACCCACAAGTGCTTTTTTTTAACCTTTAATCACTACTATACCTTTATATTGGCTTTTGAAATGTACAAATGCAACAATTTAGAAACTGGATGAAAGGTTTAGCACTGAAACACTTTTTGAAAGATAAATAGTGCATTCCATATACAACTATATAGATTGTTCCAAAATGAGGGACAAATGAGGAGTAAAGAGGAACAGAAGGACTTTGGACAGTCCCTCGAAATCAGGGACAGTTGGGAGCTATGCTTTAAAGTGCACATGTACCCAGACTATGGACCTTTAATTCTTTTATGTTCTTAGCAAGCAGTAAATGAGTTTTAAAGAAAAAAATTAAATACAGATTCATACATTCATTATGCATATATAAGGTTCTCCAATTAGCCACTAATGAAATGTGAAGAAAATCTTCTTTATTCCTTGTATTACAGCTTCTCTGCTCCTCCCATGATAGTAGCCCAATTTGTGTGAGTTACTGATCTTAAAAAAGAAACTTCAAAGTTATACTTACCTGCTCTGTGTAATAGTTTTATACAGAGCAGCCCTGATCCTCCTCTTCTTGAGTCCCCCCGCCGGTGCTCCGGGTTCCTCCCCCCTGCCAAGTGTACACCGTAGTAAGCTGCTTTCTATAAGGGCACTCATTCAGACTTGTTCTCAAGCCACTTCTGTGTGATCCGCCCCTGCTCTTTGTGTCTGTGTGGCCCACCCCCTACTCCTTCCTCACTGACTATGATTGAGTTTAGAGAGCCACTGCTCTTGTGTACAGTGCTGGACTGAGATTAGGCTCAGGAAAGTATAGGGGGCTTGGGGGAAGATGCATCCAGAAGGTTTTTTTTATATATAATAAATATATAAATATAAACCGAACATTTAATATTCCTGATATGTCCCTGCTGTACCATACTTGTATAAAAATGTATCCTGTTCTCTTTGTATTGTTTACTTTGTGTGAAATCCCTGGTGTTCTTGCCAGTCCCTTTGCCTTCCTATCAAAACTGACTACACTAGCCATGAGAGCACACCGTTGTCATCTCCAGCTGTGTTTGGAACTCAGTGTATTCTCCTCCAATGACCAGACTTGTTCTGAAATGCAACCCCCCCCCCATGCTGGAAGATCAGTGTACTACTGCTTTTTCTCCTCCCCAAGCTCTTATTCAGCTGAGAACAGAGTATGAGATTACTTATAAAGAGGGAAAAAAGGTGTATATAATATTTTGTATATCTATACACAAATGTTTGGATTTTAATTTTTATTTTAAACTGAATGGGTTGTTTTACAAGGTGAGAGTTTAAACCTCCAGCCTTTAGATCCACTCCTGACAATACATTAGGAAATATAAAACACTCACAAGCAGATCAAAGTTGAATGTACGAAATGTGTCATTTAAAGAGTCCATCATCACACAGGTGGGAGCCACATCCTTCCCCTGGCCAGGAGGAACTGAGAATAGAGCCAACTGCCACAGAGCCAATACTGAAGGAAGCTCAATCCAGAAAAACTTGCTGTCACTTTAGATGGCATTGGATCCACCCACCACCAACGTCATGTGCCTCCCCTTCCTCAGCTCTATGGCAGTCAGCAAACTCCAGAGCTCCATTCTTGGTCCCCCATTCTTGGTGGGTTGTGCTGTGTTGCCCCCTTCCCTTTCTTATACGTTTGGAGCTCCCTCTCCGGGAGCTCTGACAGTAGAGCCTGATTTTTAGTGATAATGTTTTTGATTAGATTAATTGACTACCTGCATCTTAGGCCTATATTTATGTTATTTTTCTACTTGTGGTATATACCGTTACCTGCACACTCCTTGCACCATGCATGCAGGGGGTGCTTTCCTTTCTTTGCTGTTCATAGTCTTTGTTGTGGATATAAACATAGGGTATATATATATATATATATATATATATATATGGTAAAATAATGTTCTTATGGCAAAGGGTTTTTTTATGTGGCCCTAAAGTGGTTGTAAACCTCTGGTTTGACAAATGAACAAAGCACATCCCACTATGGTGTTTACTAGCCTGAATCCAAGCAGAGAGTATGGCTCATCTCTGATCTCCAATCTCTCTGCTATCTGCATAAGACATTGAAAAGACTCCAAGCTGACACAACAGCCTTGAGGGAGCTGGCCCATCATCCCTCCCCCCAGCGCACAACAGGCTTTACCTGTGCATGTTTTTCTATGTCATTGTGTAGAGAGAGGTGTGTTCCTTCCCTCCATTCAGCTGTAGTGTGTGTGACATCAGATCCCTGCCCCCTGACTACTAGAGCTAAGAAAAAAAAATGTTAGAAGGCTGTACAGAAGATAGGGCTGCAGGTAAACAGGTACAACTTGTGTAGGATTATTTGTTTCATCTATGTGTCACCTTAGGCTGGTCACTTTAGTGGGTATGTGTCAGGGCTTACAACTACTTTAAAATGAAATATTGTAGTCAGGATGGTGTTAATTGGATTAGAATTGTTGTCATATCATCATACAGAGCATTCAAGTGAATTACTAAATTGAAACACATATTGCAATGGCAGTCATCCCTGAAATAAAAACTACCTGTGATGCCCATAGAATTCATTCAGATTCTTCCTTTCAGTGTTCTAATACATAGATGATGTGGACAGTAGAGCTAAGTGCCGGATCACACCAGTACGCAGCAGTAGCATCTAATGAATGTGAATGTCATTGCCTTAACTTGTGCGATTTGCTTCAGCACAATTTCTAAAGTAGTTCTTGCATTACTTTTCTGCAGTTTTGTTGTGATTCCACATACATAGAATACAATGGAAATCACATTGTAAATTGCAAGAAATCATTGAAAATCTTCACAAGTAGCAATAAAGTCTTCAGAAATCATGCTGAAATTGCACACAGATCATGCGATTGTAAATCGCAGCGGTGTGACCGGGGACTAAAACATGGAGATCTTGATGACATAAAATGACTTTGCCAGTAAGAAAAAACTACAATATATATCTGCATATAATGCATATCGTGATATATTACTGTGCCATCAAGGAATCATCAGAGAGAAGTGGCACATGTCCAGGTGTTCACTATCTGGACAAACAATACTGTGATCTGCTGCTTCCTAACAATTTGCATCACTTTTTCCATGGAACAGCCAAGGTGCTGAAACTTTGACACAGGCAATCACCTGTTTGCACAGCTGAACCTGGATGATGCAGCAGAACTGTCTGTGTTATGGAAGCTTTAACCCTTGCTGTTGTCCTCTGTTCAGTATATACATGTAACTGATTGTGATTTTCTTTTTTTCTTTTCTTTTATTTATTTATTTTTAAGTTTTGTAACTTTGGGCAATTTTTTTCAATTTATTGCAGGAAAAAAAAATTGAAGTATAAACTTGCACAGGAATTGTGTGTACCGTATACAGAGTCTCTACATTGGATATACTAAATATATAATGTAGCAATCTCTGTTGTCATGTTTATTTATGGGTCCTGGATAAACTGTGGAGATGGTTTACCTTAGAGAAATAGCCAAGTGTCTTTATTTCTTGTTATTTTGCTTACTATTAGTTGTTTTTCAGGCTATTTAACTCCTCTGGTTTATCAGCAAAGTGTTAATGAGTATTGACCTTTTCATTCAATATACTGAGCAGTTGTCTCCTATGGTGAAATATATGTATATTGTGCCTAGGGACTGGTAAGTACACGTTCACTTAGAAAATAGGTTGTATACTGGAAGTCTCTAACTGACATGGTTGCAGAAAAAAATAAAAAACATCAGCACGTTCGGGGGAGGAGCTTTTGAGCAGAAAAGTTTATACACGCCATAACTAGTTTGTAGACACTATAACTTTTACACAAACCGATTATTATACACTTATTGGGATTTTTGCTACCAAAGACATGTAGCAGAATACAGTTGGCCTAAATTTATGACAAAAAATTGATTTTATGTTTTTTTTTATTGGATATGCTTTATAACAGAAAACAGAAAATATAAATTTTTTCACAATTTCCAGTCTTTTTTCGTTTATATAATAAAAACTAATAAACTCAGTGGTGATCAAATATCATCAAAAGAAAGTTATATTTGTGTGAAAATGATGATAAATTATATAAATTTCATTTGGGTACAGTGTTGCGTGACCGTGCAATTGCCAGTTAAAAAAGTGCAGTGCTGAATAGCAAAAAAAATGGTCTGGTCACGAAGAGGGTAAAAATCTTCCAGAGATTAAGTGGGTAATCTAATTAGGCATATATAAACCACTGTACTTATGGGGCTAAAGAAATACAAAAGTAAACAAAAAGTATGCAGTACAGTAGGAAATGATAGTGCAGAGCTATGGAGTGTATGGCATGTAGCAGGAGGTGGGTAAGTGAACAGCATATAGTGACAGGGCAGTCAGTTAGCAGTATATAAGGGCAGAGCTGTCAGTGAGTGGTATGTCAGGGCAGACAGTAAGTGGTATGTCTGGACAGTCAGTGAGCGGTATGTCAGAGCAGTCATTGAGTGATATGTCAGGGCAGTCATTGAGCGGTATGGCAGGGCAGACAGTAAGTGGTATGTCAGGACAGTCAGTGAGCGGTATGTCAGAGCAGTCATTGAGTGGTATGTCAGGGCAGACAGTGAGCGGTATGTCAGAGCAGTCAGTGAGTGGTATGTCAGGACAGTCAGTGTGCGGTATGCCAGGACAGTCAGTGAGCGGTATGTCAGAGCAGTCATTGAGTGGTATGTCAGAGCAGTCATTGAGTGGTATGTCAGGGCAGACAGTAAGTGGTGTGTCAGAGCAGTCAGTGAGTGGTATTGCAGGGCAGACAGTGAGTGGTATGTCAGGGCAGTCTGTGAGCGGTATGCCAGGACAGTCAGCGAACGGTATGTCAGAGCAGTCATTGAGCGGTATGTCAGGGCAGACAGTAAGTGGTATGTCAGAGCAGTCAGTGAGCGGTATGTCAGAGCAGACAGTAAGTGGTATGTCAGAGCAGTCAGTGAGCGGTATGTCAGGGCAGACAATAAGTGGTATGTCAGAGCAGTCAGTGTGTGGTATGTCAGGGCAGTCAGTGAGTGGTATGTCAGGGCAGTCAGTGAGCGGTATGTCAGGGTAGGCAGTAAGCAGCATGTCAGAGCAGACAGTAAGTGTTGTGTCAGAGCAGTCAGTGAGTAGTATGTCAGAGCAGTCAGTGAGTGGTATGTCAGGGCAGTCAGTGAGCAGTATGTCAGGGCAGGCAGTGAGCAGTATGTCAGGGCAGGCAGTAAGCGGTATGTCAGAGCAGACAGTAAGCGTTATGTCAGGTCAGTAAGTGAGTAGTATACCAAGGCAGTCAATGATCAGTATGTCAGAGCAGTCAGTGAGCAGTATACCAAGGCAGTTAGTAAGCGGTATGTCAGAACAGTCACCTGTGCTACGATGGAAGAAAGTGGCCTCACCCCTTGCTCCGCTCACCAGCTCCTGTGTTCCTACTCTTTGTGCCCTGCCTGCCATGTTATTGAGTGCTGATGCAGGGTTTAAGGGATTAAAACAAGCTTTGAGGAGGCGATGTAACACCTCCTCATGCTCTGTCAAATGCCCTCTAAAAAGCAATTGTATCACTCTTCAGAGGACAGCTCATAGCTCATATGTAAACGCCTAACTGCTTTAAAAATATGCAGCATAATGTTCAATACCTTTTATTAACCATGTAGCAGAATTTACAACATATCAAACATTCTCCTGCTTTATTAATTCTGGATAAACACGATATTACATACTAGCTATTGACAGTCAGAGGCTTAATCTCAGCTGATATGGTCTATTTTTCAAATTATTTTCTGTGACTTACTTGACCAAATCAATATCGAACACTTTCACCCCCTTTCTGCCTAGGTCCAGTTTTCAGCCTTCGGCACTGTCACACTTTAAATGACAATTACTCGTCCAAATGAAATTTTTATCATTTTTTGAGACAAATAGAGCTTTTGTTTAGTGGTATTTAATCATCACTGGGTTTTTGATTTTTTTGCTAAATAAACAAAAAAAGACTGATTTTTTTTTTTTAAAAGCCCACATTTTTCTTTGTTTCCTTTATATAATTTTGCAAATAAATAATCTTTTGTAAATTTAGGCCAACATTTTTTGGAAAATGAATAATTATCTCATTAAATCATTTTTTTACTTCTTACAAGTTACTTGTCACACACAGCATGGGCATTCTTACAACAATTACAACCTAAAACAAATTCTGCTGCTACTCCTAAGTAAGGGGATACCTTATGTGTGATACTTTTTCACATTATAGAGGCCAAATAGAGGGGCACAAAACCCAAGAAGCACCTTTGGGTTTTCAAGGATAAAATTATGCATCTAATTTCCTGACTTCATATTACTTTTTTGAAGATCCTGGAGTACCAGGACAATGGAAACATCCACAAATGACCACATTTTGGAAAGCAAACATCCCAGCATATTTTCTATGAGGAATAATGAATCTTTGAATATGTCATTTTTTTGCCAAAAGTTTTTGGAAAATGTGGAAAGAAAATGAAAATATACTTTTCACAAAGTTGTCAATATATAAGATATTGTTAAAACACAGCATGGATATATTAAGAAATGCACCCAAAAATACATTCTACTTCTCTTTCTGACTATGGCAGTATCATGTGAGACTTTTTCACAGCTTAGTCAGACAGAGAGGCCCAACATCCAAGCAGCACCTCTCAGGCATTCTATGGGCATAAATTACACATCCCATTTCCTAACTACCTATCACATTTTTGGAAGCCCTGGAGCACCCAGAGAGTGGAAACACAAACAAAATGACCACATTTTGGAAAGCAAAAACCCCAATGTATGAGGCATAAGGAGTCCCTTGAACATGTAATATGTCAATTTCTAAGATATTTACAACACACGGATTAGGCATACTTAGAATTACACCTCAAGGCACATTCTGCAACTCCTCCTAAGTATGGTGATACCATATGTGACATGGGCCCTAATTCTTTGTGGCAGATGTGACACCCCACTATTATACCCGGCCTATCACCTGCTTGTAGTGCACTGCTGGTGCTTGCTACTTCACCAGGATGTAAAGCGCTGCTGGTGGTTGCCTGCTGTGTCTCAGATCACCTGAATCTCTTTGTTGCGCTGACCCACTGACACAGACAGATGTTGATGTTGCACTAGGACACTATTGCAGATGATGTTGGTGCACTGGGACACTGACAGATGTTGATGGTCCACTGGTGCACTGACAATGTTGATGTGCACTGTTGATGTTGCACTAGGACACTATTGCAGATGTTGATGGTCCACTGGTACACTGACAATGTTGATGTGCACTGGGGCACTATTGCAGATGTTTTCCATGAGGACACTGACAGATATTGATGTGCACTGGGGATACCGACAGATGTTGATGTTGCACTTGGACACTATTGCAGATGATAAAGGTGCATTGGAACACTGTTGCAGATGTTGTGCACTGGAACACTATTGCAGATGTTCTGTACTGAGACACCGACAGATGTTGATTGTCCCCTGGGATACAGACAAATGTTGATGTGAACTGGGACACTATTACAGATGGTGTCATGCACTGGGACACTGTACCAGATGTTGATGTGAACTGGGACACTATTCCAGATGTTCTGAACTGGGACATCGACATATGTTGATGGTCCACTGGGACACCAACAGATGTTGATGTTGCACCGGGACACTATTGCAGGTGATTTTGGTACATTAGGACACTATTGCATATGTTGTGCACTGGAACACTGGAACAGATGTTGATGTGCTCTGGAATACTGTTACAGATAATGGTCCACAGGGGACATGGACAGATATTAATGTTTCAACAGGAACACTGACAGATGTTGGCAGTTCACTAGGGACACTGACAGATGTTAATGGTCCACTGGAACACCAACAGATGTTGATGGCCCACTGGGACACCGACAAATGTTGACTGTCCACTAGGGACACCAGCAGATGTTGACATTCCACTTGGGACACCAACATATGTTGATGGTTCACTAGGGACACTGACAGATGTTAATGGTCCACTGGGTCACTGACAGATGTTAATGGTCCACTGGGTCACTGACAGATGTTGATGTTGCAATGGAACACTATTGCAGATGATTGTGACAGATGTTTATGGGATACTGGCACACTGTGACATATGTTGACTTTCATTGGTACACTGTGACAGATGTTGATGAGACACTGATACAGATGTTGATGTGCACTTGGACACTGTGACAGATGCTGCTTGGTGCAATGTGTGGAATCTGTGTGTAACTGCACAGTAAAATCAGCAGTTACACACAGACCCCTGCCAGGCTCCACATATATGCTCTCTTTCTCTTCACTGGACTCTCTGTTTGAGGAGAAGAGGAGCCAATCAACAGACATGTGTTTCTGTTTACATAGTGTGATGACTTTGTCCAATCACAGTCATCACCCTCTGTGAACAGAAACACGTGATTCACAATGGCCAGTCAGAGTGCAGCCATGCTGATGGTTGATGAGCTGTGTCCAAGGGCCACAGGCATCACAGGATCGAGCAGCTGAATGGCCCCAGAGGACATATGGGCACATCCTCCCAATCAGCACACATAAATTTGTATGCAGTGGCTGGGTGGGAAGCAATTAAACATTTACACAGCCATCACAAATAATCACTGTAATGCATATAATATCTTTATTTCCTTTGATCGTCAGTTGATCTACTGTCCATAATTTGGTAGTTTTCCAGAAAGAGGTATTTCAGGAAAATACAGCATTATTCCTATTAGATGAATCATAGAAAATACACGTTATACACAATATGGTATACCATAACTAAGAAATAGTGGATTTGCTCATTTATAATGGCAGGGATATGTTAATCTTGGGACGCTGACATCATAGAGCTGCTCCAGTCTCTGGATGTATCCTGACAATAATGTCAGTGTCCACCCAGATGCCTGACCAGCAGCTGGCTCAGCCTCTTAGTGCACCGCTGAGAGCCTGAGCCAGCTGCTCCTGCCATCTCCACAGCCAAGTCTCTCAAGTGGGCACTGGAGGGGCAGAGCAGAGAGCTGCTTTTCCACTCAGTGAAGACCAAGAACTGAGTGATCAGTGGTCCTGTAATCACTCAGTTCTTAATCTTAGAGCCAGCAGGGGGCACATAGGTTAGTATGTATGTTTGTACTTCTCCATTAAAAGGATTCCCTGTGACATGTAAAATAGCAATAGCACACACCATGTGTCTCTAATGGTAGCTTTACATTAAAGGTAGACTCCAGGAAAACATCTTTAAGTACTACATGGGGACATTTTATTTACCAAAAGACATGTATTTACCCAGTCCTGTAACCTAGGCACCACAGTCATGCAGCATAGCCACAATGGTGACTATCACTTCTCTCTGTAACAGTTAAGCATTACAGCTTGGTTACTAGCTTGCACCAAGCTTGTGAGTCGACAAAAAAGGAGAGCTGTGCGATTGACCGGACTTTTCAAAGCATTAGAACCCTTTATTGCTATGGTGCTGATTCTCCCTCTTTTACTGGAAATTAAAATGTATGCTTTGTCAGTATACTTTTATATGTATAGTAGCTTCAGTTTTGTTGCAGTAGATTGAATAGAAAACTGTTTCTGTAGGTTTTTACTGTAGGTCTTTTTCTGTAGGTCTTTAGCCTTTTCTGTTTTGGAAAAAAAAAAAACCTGCCGTTTGTTTGACCATGACCTTTCTAAAATTGAATTCGTAATGGGAGAATATGCCATCATTATAGCCAAATGAGTAACGTCAGTGCTATAATGAGAGAAGGTGTATCATCTTTATTCCTTTAGTAGAAGACTATCTCACCAAAAATAAAACCCTTATTAAAAGGTGCCTGAAATTTGATTTGTAACTTAAGCTGGCCATACATGGGTCGAATTCCGAATTAATTTTCTTTTGAAAATCTTTTCTAAGAATTTTTGTTCGAATTTCACACCATTAATGGGGAACAGCATCGGCCGATTTTCAAGCGACCATCAAATTTGAGTGATGTTGGAAGTTTTTTTAAAAATGATAATATTTCTAATCAATGATGGGAGAATCGTGTGAGAAATGTAATCGAAAAAGAAAAGAGCAGGAGCTGTGACCTGGAAAAAAAAGAAAATTCTTGGACACAAAAATTCTTTTCTGTAGCAACGTGACGTGAAATTAAAGGCTTGGTTAGTCGAATTTTGAAATCAATGGTGACACCATCGGATTACAAAATGCACAAAATTTCCGATGTTCTAAAGAAAATTAGTTTGGATTCAACCCATGTATGGCCTGCATTAGTGCAGACTTCTGTGAAAAACAGTGATCCCAACACCTGGACAGGAAATAAGATCCTTAGGGGCATTCTGTATACCAACGGATTGACATATTGCAGGAAAGGACAATTTTAGAAAACTCTAATAGCTGTAGACCTATTTTTTTTATATCAAAATAGAACTATGGCCTCCCATTTAATTTGTTTATAGGTGCATCTACACTTACATTCAAGGTCAACCAAATACTAGTTGAGCCCATAAGTAAAGTCCACACAATGTAGCCTCCTGTGTGACGCTGTGGCAAGTCTGTGGCTTGCCGGCCAAAGATGCTGTGACCTCACTGTGAGCTGCAGTATGTGGTGGGGGTAATTGGATCAGGGACTTGTGTAGACTGTCATGCAGGAGCTTTACTTTTACTTTGAATTACAGAATGGCTTGTGTTGCTGTTAAATATGGTGTACGTATATATATATATATATATATATATTTGTTTGTGTTTTTTTAATAGTGTTCTTCTTTAAGGTTTTTAAATGAAAACATAACTGGATTAATTTGTTTTATGTACTTGCCTGTAGTCCAGCTTTAATCTGTTGCAAATTCAAAAACTTAAAAATAGTCTTCATGTACTTATTTATTGCAGGATTAAAACAGTTTTTCAAAAGCGTGACTAAATATGATAGTGACAAGATTAATTAGCTCGCTATACTGTATAATTGTGGTAAGCTGTAATGTATTTAATGTTTATTTAATTGCAGCCAAGATTCATCTTGTAGTAGCAGATTACATGTCCTTCCATCTGCTGGAACAATTTCAGGTGTCTGTTGAGTTCCGCAAAGTATGCTTTAAAACTCTGTTTGTTTTGAGTTTGCACGACAGCACCTGCTTCCAGGTGTCACTTAGTCTTCCTCACCTGATACCTGAAAAGAGCACTCTTCTAAATTGAATATGGCCTTTGAAATGCGGTATCATTAATTAATGTTTCATTGGTTTTTGTGACAGTAAAAAAGACAAGCGTTCGTGGACATCTGCTACATCGACACATTGAAGCTTTTGGACTAACAATAATTTAAACTTCATATAAAAGACTTTTTGCTTAGTCTTTAAACCACTGAAGCTCTTTAATGGAAACTTTAATTAAATTGCAGTTTTATGAGCTTCACCTTAATCTTTTAACTAAGCACTAGTGAGTTGTCAATAGCTTTCTTCAAGACCGGTCTTTTGAATGGTAAGAATATATAATTAAAGCATTTTAAAGAGGTTTCAAAATCATATTTTTTGTTTAATAAAAAAGTGGCATTCTTAAAGTAGAATGAGGCAGATACAGTTGTGGCCAAAATTATTCAACCCCCACTGAAATTGAGTGTTTTGGCCAGTTTGACATTGCTTTTGATCATTCAGTCATCTTGCTTACATTTACATTAAAGAGGCACTTGTAGGTCAGACAAATATAACATAACAGTTATAATGAAATAACCACAAATGTCTTTTCTGTGCTCACAGCATTATCAGTTTTATTCAACCCCCAAGTGACATTCAATCTTAGTACTTAGTACAGCATCCTTTTACAGTTATAACAGCTTTTAAACGTGAAGCATAGCTTGACACAAGTGTCTTGCAGCGATCTACGGGTATCTTCGCCCATTCTTCATGGGCAAAGGCCTCCAGTTCAGTCACATTCTTAGGCTTGCGCACTGCAACTGCTTTCTTTAAGTCCCACCAGAGGTTCTCAATCGGATTTAAGTCTGGTGACTGCGATGGCCACTCCAAAATGTTCCAGCCTTTCCTCTGCAACCATGCTCTAGTGGACTTGGAGGTATGCTTGGGATCATTGTCCTGTTGAAAGGTCCAACGTCTCCCAAGCCTCAGGTGTGTGACGGACTGCATCACGTTTCCATCCAATATCTCCTGGTACTGAAGAGAATTCATGGTACCTTGCACACGCTGAAGCTTCCCTGTACCTGCAGAAGCAAAACAGCCCCAAAGCATGATTGACCCTCCACCATGCTTCACAGTAGGCAAGGTGTTCTTTTCATCATAGGCCTTGTTCTTCCTCCTCCAAACATAGCGTTGATCCATGGGCCCAAACAGTTCTAATTTTGTTTCATCAGTCCACAGAACACTATCCCACAACTTTTGTGGTTTGTCCACATGGCTTTTGGCATACTGCAGTCGACTCTTCTTATTCTTTGGAGACAGCAAGGGGGTACGCCTGGGAGTTCTGGCACGGAGGCCTTCATTACGCAGTGTGCGTCTTATTGTCTGGGCTGAAACTTCTGTACCCACATCTGACAAATCTTTTCTCAGTTCCTCAGCAGTCACACGGGGACTTCTCTCCACTCTACGCTTCAGGTAGCGCACAGCAGTCGAAGTCAGCATCTTCTTTCTGCCACGACCAGGTAGCGTTTCAACAGTGCCCTTTGCCTTGAATTTGCGAATGATGCTTCCTAAGGTGTCTCTTGGTATGTTTAACATCTTTGCAATCTTCTTATAGCCATTGCCCTTCCTGTGAAGAGAAATCACCTCTTCTCTTGTCTTCCTGGACCATTCTCTTGCCTTCACCATGTTTGTAACCACACCAGTAAATGTCTAGAAGGAGCTGAGTATCACAGTCATTTTAAAGCTGCCTAATTGGTGCTTATTATGCTTGATTGCTGCTCGGTGACATCCACAGGTGTTTTCAATACCTGATGGAAAGCACCTGTATGAACCTCTGTTCTTCAGAGTGGTAGTCTTTAAGGGGTTGAATAATTGTGGCAATGAAGAAACCACATAAGAACCATTTACTACTGTATTACATAAACAATTGATGTCATTTTAGTTGCATTTGGGTAGTTACAACGTCCTTGTAGGATTTGATTCTGAATACAATTCCAAATGTACACTATAGTCCCTAAACCCCTTTACAGCATTGGGGGTTGAATAATTTTGGCCACAACTGTACATGACAGCAGAAAATGCTTATACAATGACTGCTGCCTGTTACTCTTTCTTAATTCTTTCACTTTAGCATCCATTGGAAATACCATCTTGGCATGTTTGAACTGTTGGAACACATTCATATGTGTTTCAGACTGCTGTGATGCAAACTGCTACTGGCGCAAAATACTACACCACTGTAAAATGTATATAGGTATCTATCAATCCTAACTTTTGTTGAGAATTATTTGCTAAGTATAACATGGATGTTAGTATTCTTTTCCATACCACCTTCCAATAGGACATTTAGACAATTGTGCCTAAAAACTGGTACTTTTATTTTTTTGGATAGAGTAGCCAGGGGGGTAAAACCCTTGTCAGATTTTCAGCACTAACAACAAAAAAAAGGAAACACAAGCAGGACTTTCAAGGTACCAAAAAAAAAGTCACTGGTAAAAAGCATTCACTTTTATTACAAAAATATATTAAAAGCATGAAAAATACTGATGCTCTTTGCAGATTCTGAATGTACTTCCTGCACGTGTACCCATCTAATATACTTGATACATTTCAGTAATTGCAAATATAGTATGTCTGTACAGCAATACATGATGGGAAGTCAAAGAGTTCATCCAAAGAATTCCTCCATTCCCAGAGTTGTTTTTGGAAGAGGAATGCAGAGGAAATCTTCCAGTAGGCACTGTAATCTGGTGACAGCTGTGCATGGGGGCATTTCCATTATATAGAGAGATCCCTTCTCACTGTGTCTTGAGTTTGGAAGTAAAGGTAAAAAACCTGCCAGGGATTTAAGGTAACTGGTGAAATAGTAATCATTTATTAAAAATGGCATCCAAATAACCATGGACATTTTTATTGGTGGTCGTGTGATCATATCCTGGCCTCTCTCCCCCACATAGTCTGTAGGATGGGGGCAGAGACAGACAAATAAGCTTTTTGCTATTTCTCCATTGGCATCACAAATCCCAGGAGTTTTATAGCTTCATGGAGAACTGGAAAGCATTTTAATGCTATGGGCAGTGTTATTATTATTGATATATTATTTTTACAGGATTTATATAGCCCCAATGGTTTGTGAAGCATTTTACAATAAAAAGAAAGGAAGTACAGATACAATACAATTCAAGACAAAAGGGTTCAGAGGGCCCTGCTTGTGTGGGCGCACAATTAGGAGCAAGTTGACAGAGAAAGTAAAAGTTCACATAATCACTTTTAGAGATGTGATTTGCTTCCCTGAAGAGAATAGGTTTTTTTTTTAGGAATTTCCTAAAGGTGGACAGAGTAGAAGATAGACAGAATGGAGTAGAGAATTCTAGAGGATGCAAGAGACTCTGGAGAAGTCCTGGAAGTGAGCATGGGAAGAAGTGAAAAGGAAGCTAATGAGCAGGAGGTCTTGGGAGGAGAGAAGAAGATGGTTTGGGTGATATATGGATTATTGAGATCTTTTGACCAGCCTTTGCAGGCTTTGTACTCAAAAGGAACATCTAAAATAATTTTCAGGGCTTAGGGAATCCTTACTAAAACCAAGTCACTGGAGGGTCAGTGGTAAATATGCCCAGTACTTTGGTGGTTAATGGGAAGATTGCAACCCTTACAAGGGTGGTCAGAGTGCCACCCTTACAGCTAGCTGTGCCAAGTGGCTTTGGCCTTGGAACTATGCAGGCACCACCAAATGGGAACTCAATCAAGCACAGCCCAAGGAGACCAAGGCAGTCACTGAAGGAACCCTAGCTTAGAGTGGGCTGCCTTATACACTTCCTGCCTGCAGTATCGTGATTAGCACAATCCCAAGCTATGGACAGGCATGGATGTCTGGCTGTTTGTGTAAACAAAGGCTGACTGCTAAAGTGCATAGGACAGTGTTTCTCAACCTTTTTCAGGTCAAGTCACCCTTCAAAACTATGGACAATCCCTGAGACACCCTTTAAAATTAAGGACAGTCTTGAGGCACCCTATTCTAAACTGTGCAAAACTATTCTAATAGCAGCAACATTCACACATGCAGGACACCCAACATTAGAGGTGATTTATTCTTTCAAAGTAAATACACTTTTCCACACTGGTCCTGACTAGTATTCCAGTGTTTCTCTTCTCCCTCAATGTTTCTCTGTCATTGAGCTAATGTGACCACAGCACTGATGGAGAGGGGCAGAGGAGGGTCTAGAAGGTCATAAACATAATAGTGCACAATGAAAACCGGTGGCTTTCTAAAAGGTAGGCTTGTTCCACCCACTGGCTTGTATACAAGTTTTGGGCAATTTTTAGATACTTTGCCAAGGCACCCCTGAAGAAACCTCAAGGCACCCCAGGATGCCTGGGCACCCTGGTTGAGAAAGGCTGGCACAGGATATAGTATGTTAGTATGGTGTTCTGTACATTAATACAGAGAAGGCACTGGATGACATGACAACTATAAACCAGAAAGTATCTTTGGGATTTTGTTGTCAGGACGATCAAGAAAGCAAGCCACTGGCAGGATCACCAGGTGATTTTTGAATTATGAAAGAGAATGACAATTAAGGGCACCCAAAAGAAAACTTTAGATTATTACATAGAAACAGTATTTAGGTTTGTTTTGGTTAATTGATACTTTAACCATTCTCTATTCTATCCAAAATAAAAAAATAGATTTTAGTTATTATTTAGCCCGGGTTCACACTGATGCTCTGCGACACATCGCATGTGATTCGCACAGGAATCACACTGCATTCCTGTGGAAATTACAAGCGATTTTTGTGTGGTGCAATTTGAGCTGAAATCGTACTGCATCCAAACCAAAAAAGTGCAGGACCCTTTTTTAGTTCACACCCATGCAATCCGATTCTGAACATCGCACCATGTTTTGCGAACCGATTTCGGAGTGTTGTTAAGTTAAAATAGGAAGGGAGAATGTCACCAGCACATTGAGGATCACCAATAGGGGTCCAAATGTTTTAATGAACGATCATATAGTTACACCAAGGCAATGTTTTGGAGTCTCGCAGGACCCCTTCATCAGGCATGTGACCACAGCCACAGCAGTTTGAATGACCGGGGTGCGATTATGAAGCGGTGCGGAAATTACACAGAAACTGGTGCGAATTCTACATCAGTGTGATCCTGGGCTGAATGGTGAACTTTTTAAAAACATAATATACTGTGGACACTGCACTATTTTATATGCTAGGCTAAAATTCTGGCGCGGGGGAGAGCAGTCCATGCTGTATCAATACCCACTGTTTTCTACCAATCACATGTGCACAGCTCATTTGCAACTGTATAGATAACTGAGATTGTTTTCAGTTATCTTTTTTGCCCAAGCTCCCATAAAATTTCCTTACAGGAAGGCTGAATGAACAATCATGCACCAATTTGGCTATACATTAACATCCTGCTTCCATAAATCCTGTATAATAATAATAATTAGTCCAGCAGACTTAATTAAATCTGTCAAGTTAAGTACATTTCATATTGTGTTGACGTAAACATTTTTCTGGCACTTATCTAAAAGTAACAGTAAATACTCTCTAATATATACTGTACATGCACCAAAACATATACACATTGTAATACACACCCGTCTCCTGCCAGATTTGATTGAGCTGCAACTTGATAGTTGTCCATTCAATCCCTATGTAGTGTACAGTGTCCCTCGCTAAGGCTTTCACGCTGCAAATTTAACAGGATAGATGAAGTTTCACTGTTTTCACCAGTGTTAGTCCACCAGTTTCAATATATATGTTTATTATGCTGTCTTTGTTTATGGAATTTTTTGATATGCTGCATGTTTTAATGTTGCGATGAACTGTAAGGGTTTTGTTTAGTAACCTACTGGAAGACGCGATTGTGTGTAATAACTGCAGAAACTAAACACAGGCCACCTTTCACTGGTCTGAAGGCACTTTGTTGCTGGAACCTGTTATTTAACTGATTGCAAGGAAATACAGTGTGCCATCTTAGTCAAGTGTTTTGCTAAAATTCCTGCAATTTAGCAAGGTTAATTTTGAATAATGCTGACTAGAATTTTTGCATCCGTGGTGCTGGAGATTTCACAAACTGAGTTTTGTGAGTTTCTGAACCGAAATAGAGATGAGCAAACATATCTGTACAGATCAATGATGATCGATGTGATACTTATTGGCCTGGCTCCCATAGCTGCAACTATCAACCTTTTCTGCATATTTTTTGTAGTTTAACTGTTAAAGGATTAGTTCACTTAAAAAAAATTATAATAATAAATGCAAGGTCTTTTTTTGCCGGTAAAAAAATGCATTTACTATTTTTTTTTGTTTTGTAGGAGCCTGGAAAATATTGCACCCGCGTTTAGCAGATCCCGAGTGCAATGCAGGGCTCCTGCAGACTGTCAGTAAGCTGTCTGCTGGTACCACATATGGGCAGGCAGTTACACAATTACAGGAAGAATCAATTAACTACCCAGAATGCTCCACATCACCTTGGTGGTCCATTGAGAACTACAAGCCATCAGCCAAAGGCTGTTGGTACATGTAGATCATTCATTCACAGAACTCTGTGTATGAATGATGTGGCCATGTGGGTGGAGCCCCGCACAGCCGTTATCTTTTTAAATAGTGACAGGGGGTGCAGGGAGAAGATCCCCGGCCTGCTGTCTGTCTAGGGGGGGGGAATCAAGGAGCGGCAGCATGTTACGTGTTCCACCCAACAAACATGTAACATGTTCCCAAAGGTGAACTTATCCTTTAAACATAAAGAGCATGTTACCCCAATATTTAATATTCCTGATATGTGTCTGCTGCACTATGTACTTGTGTTAATAAGTATCCTGTTCTCTTTGCATTGCTTCCTTTGTGTGAAATACCTGGTGGTCATGCCTGTCCCCTGCTTTCCTATTTTAAATTGACCACTCTAAGCATAAAAGCACATCCAACTCAGTGGGTTCAGTTTTCTGGCTGTGCTGAGAGCGCTGCCTGCTTGTCCCCCAATTGCCAAGACTTATGCTGACCCCTCCCCCCCCCACACACACACACAGTCATTTACACATTTTCACAGCGCTGAGCAAACCCTTTGGCGCTATGTAAATACTGTATAATAATAATAATTTAGTGGGAAGATCTGCTTCCTCCTTACCTCCTGCTGACTCGCTCCCTGCATTCTTCACCCTCAACTCTCTATGCCCCTTATGCAGCTGAGAAGAGTGGTTCTGTGATCACTTATAGAAAGAGAAAAAAGGTATTTATATATTTTTTTATATCTATACACAAGTGTTTTACCTTTTATTTCTATTTTAAACCAAATGGGTTTTTTTTTACAAGGCAAAGGTTCACATGCACTGTCAAACATTAAGCAGCTCTACAATCTGGAGAGCAATATTTTTCTGGTCCAACTCCAGGCAAATTAGAAATTTCCCTTGTAGTTTGTGCACTGCAATAATTAATTGCTCATTTTGTCTAGGGGAGGGGAGAAACAGTTTTACTTACCTGATCCTCTGCTCCCTCAGCAGATGCCCCCCCTTCATGATTCTGTGGTGGGCTGTCACTTTGTGTCCTCTGCATCCTCTATTGGTTGAGTGTGAGGCTGCAGGCAGCTGTGGGGAGGATCAGAGGATCGGGTAAGTAAATATTTTTCGTCTAGACAAAAAAATTAACAATTAACCCACTTAGCCCACATTAGCCCACTGCAAGGAATAATTTTTTATTTGTACAACTATAAACAGAATATGTAGTTATGGACTTTGTGTGGACATATAAAAGAGAAACTGAGTACCGTAAAAATAACTTTATTATATATCATTAAAAATCTATTACACAACAATAAAATTTACTCTTCTGATTATAGTTCAAATGTGGACTCATTTTGAGAATCCTTCTTCAGGAGTACATGTGACAGAATCAGTACACTGGAACCCACTCCTAATCTTTGGAAAAGTAATATCAATCAGTATGGTAAACTGAAATTCATACCATGTGCATGTTGCTCATAGAGGTGCAAATGTGTAAGCCAAGATGAAGCCACTGCCTCTCAGATGGGAAATTCAGATACATCCAGTAAACAGCCAATGGTCTTGTACACGTAATTTTAAAATATAGAAGGAACAACTTCCCAATGGGGAACCATCCAGACCAAATGTAAGTAAGTGTCACGGTGTAAGGTCAGGTTCAGAGACCAGTTGCTATAGCAGTAAAAGGCTTACCCGAAACCAGCAGGATAGGTGTCAGGGATCGCGGCTCCGTAACCCTGGATCGCGGCGCCGTCCCCCGCGCATGCGCATTGGCGGCAGATCACGCCGGGACACAGGCACTAGGTCCTGGCGAGCCGCGGCTGACAGGACGCCGCGCATGCGCAGTAGGAGCCGCGGGCGCGCCTCAGGCGTCCAATGACAGCCGGGGGCGCGTCCTAGCCGGCCAATGACAGTGCAGGGCGCACTATTTAAAGATGCCCTGCACTGTCACATATTGCCGCAAGGTCTTTCTGTGATTTTGAGTTCCTGCACCCGTCTAGTGACCCTGATTGACCCTGACTACGCTGCCTGCCCCTGTGATTGACCCGGATTGTCCTGACTATTCTGCCTGCTCCTGAGATTGACCCGGATTGCCCTGACCATTCTGCCTGCTCCTGTGTTTGACCCGGATTGCCCTGACCATTCTACGGACTGACTTACCCTGCTGACCCTACGTGTGACCCGACTACTCTTTGCCCACCGATTCTGTACCCCGCTTACCCTCACGGGTCCACGATCCGTTACTACCCTGCTGGGGCCGCCATTCCCTTCACATCTGGCTCTCCCGGTACCTGTCCCCGGAGGTCTCCTCAGCCACTGGTGGGCCTGCTCGGAGGTCGTGACCTGGCCCGGGACTGTTTCAAGTCCATCCCCACCATCAGGGGCCCTGGTGAAAGCACAGCCCGGGCTTAGACCCCACGCTCTGAGTAGGTCTGTCAGTTGGCAGCCTGAGGCACCACCTGGCGGATCATAACAGTACCTTGCGGCCATGACAGAGCCAGGAAGTGGACCGGCGTCCCTAGAGGATATTTGCCAGCACCTGGCAACCTTGACCCAGGCTTTCCAGAATTTCCACAGTCGCTGCGCCCGACTGGAGGACCGCATGGAGTCAATAGCTCCCCTGACTCCCCCTGCTCAGAGTCCTCCATCTGCAGAACCTCCCGCTAACCCGGTATCCGGAGCGGTTGCCACACCCCTAGCTCCTGAACCCCGCGTTCCTCTGCCGGAACGATTCCGTGGTGACCGGAGCCGCTTCCGAGCCTTCCGGAACGCTTGCACCCTGTACTTCGACTTACAGCCCCGCACATTCACCACCGAGACCATCAAGGTGGGGTTTTTAGTCTCCCTCCTTCAGGATGAGCCCCAGGATTGGGCTCACCGTCTGATGGAGAAGCACGACCCCCATCTTGACTCCGTGGCCGAGTTCTTTCAGGCCATGGCCGTTTTGTATGACGACCCTCAGCGGGCTGCTTCCGCAGAGGCTACCCTATACTCTCTGCGGCAGGGCCGCCGGACAGCCGAAGAATACGCGTCCGATTTTAGGCGTTGCATGGGAGACACCAGATGGAAAGATGCGGCCTTATGCCACCAGTTCCGCATCGGGCTGTCTGAGTCTCTCAAAGACGAGCTAGCACGAGTAGGCCTACCTGACTCCCTGGAAAAACTGATTGAGTTGGCCATTCAAATTGACCGTAGACTAAGGGAACGTCAGCTGGAAAGGAGCAGCCAGGGTCAAAGGGTGGCATGGATTCCATCGAGAGACACAGCTCCAGCCCCAGGGAACCATCCGCGAAGCACGGACACAGGGGACAACTCGGAACCCATGCAACTGGGACTGGCCCGTTCCCACTTATCGGTCAAGGAACGTCAGAGGAGACCCTGGATCGCGGCGCCGTCCCCCGCGCATGCGCATTGGCGGCAGATCACGCCGGGACACAGGCACTAGGTCCTGGCGAGCCGCGGCTGACAGGACGCCGCGCATGCGCAGTAGGAGCCGCGGGCGCGCCTCAGGCGTCCAATGACAGCCGGGGGCGCGTCCTAGCCGGCCAATGACAGTGCAGGGCGCACTATTTAAAGATGCCCTGCACTGTCACATATTGCCGCAAGGTCTTTCTGTGATTTTGAGTTCCTGCACCCGTCTAGTGACCCTGATTGACCCTGACTACGCTGCCTGCCCCTGTGATTGACCCGGATTGTCCTGACTATTCTGCCTGCTCCTGAGATTGACCCGGATTGCCCTGACCATTCTGCCTGCTCTTGTGTTTGACCCGGATTGCCCTGACCATTCTATGGACTGACTTACCCTGCTGACCCTGCGTGTGACCTGACTACTCTTTGCCCACCGATTCTGTACCCCGCTTACCCTCACGGGTCCACGATCCGTTACTACCCTGCTGGGGCCGCCATTCCCTTCACATCTGGCTCTCCCGGTACCTGTCCCCGGAGGTCTCCTCAGCCACTGGTGGGCCTGCTCGGAGTTCGTGACCTGGCCCGGGACTGTTTCAAGTCCATCCCCACCATCAGGGGCCCTGGTGAAAGCACAGCCCGAGCTTAGACCCCACGCTCTGAGTAGGTCTGTCAGTTGGCAGCCTGAGGCACCACCTGGCGGATCATAACAATAGGTACACCAGCGGATCCCCCTGGGAATGATGCAGGCTCACCTGAGGTGCGGGGTCTAAGTATTAACCGGTATTCACCAGAGCTCCTAATGGTGGAGATGGATTGGGCTGCATGTTAATACCAGGTCGCAGATCTCAGGATCACCCCACCAGGGAATGAGCAGACTGGGAACCAATAGCGGATCAACAGGTTAGGGATCAGACGAAAGCAGAGTCAGTCACAAGCCAAGGGTCGGTCACAAATGGTAGCAGATCAATCGTAGTACGTTAGGATGAGACAAAATCGTGGTCAGGAACAAGCCAAGGATCAGTAGCGGAGGTGTAGACAGCAGCAGGAACAGTAGCGGGATATTGGCTGGAAAGGCACAATAATCTGGCAAGGAGGAAGTCCAAGGACATGGCTTATATAGGAAGTTCATGGGAGGAGCAAGGAGTTCAAGGTTCAAGAGCAAACAGGACACAAGGCAGGATTATCCAGTAGATGAGGCAGAGTGTTGTCCAGCATCCTAGGTAGCTCAGTGAGAAGAGTTACTGCCTGACACAGTAGAAGTCCCAGGTTCAAGTCCAGGCCCTGACAGTAAGTCACTAAAAAGACAGCATGGTAGTGAAAGTAGTCAAGGCACATATATTCTAAAGAGGTGGCTTTAAATACGTATCTTAGAAACAAACTCAGTTGACATCATGACCAGATCTAGGGGGATACTGATGTAGGGCTGCCCCCCCCTCCCCAGCAGATTTCACTTGTGTCCCCCAGGCTGGCCACCCCACTGAAATTCTGCTTGACCGCTGAGCTCCTCTCCCCATTCTCGAACTCAGGGCCGGGAGAAAACGAGGGGGGGGGAGAGGCAGCCTGCAGCAGGGAACTAAACTGAAAATTCAGAGAAGTCATAGCAGCATGGAGAGAAGAGAGTGGGGAGGAGGTCGGTCTGTGCTCTCCTCCTCCTGTCAGATTAGCGATCTTCCATGTAGCAGGTGACAGAGGATCACTAGATTGGACTATGCATGGTTTGATTACCCACCCCCTATCCACATTTCCTGCTGCTGAGAGATGTACAACCCTTGGGGGACATAGGGGTAGGTAATCAAACCATGTGTGTACAGCCTGATGAAGAGCGAAGCTGTGTCATTTTCTGCATGGAGGATTGTCGTCATGACAGGAGTGGGAGAGCTCAGCACACCTCCTCTGGCTCTGTAGCAGCTTCCGCCTGTAAGTATTGGGCGGGGGGTGGAACATACTGGTGGGGAATTGTACTGGGACCAATCTTTGGTGCTTGGGTTCAGATGAGAGGTTTGTGGAGGAGGAAACATGGGGGCTATTTGTGCTGGGAATGGTACTTTTGAGGGGTGATTTGTGCAGCTAGGAGGAGGAATGGGGAAGGAAATAGGTGCTAGCAGGGACTGGGGGATTTGACTCCCTTGTACACTGCCCTGCTGACTGTCATGATCAGAGGGTAAGACCACCTGGGACTGTAACTCAAGATCTAGTGGGCCAGTATAACAAAAAAACAGGTGCACTCAGGTACCCATCTTTGCTGGTGCAGGAGCAGTGTGACCACATGTAAATGGTGTTGAGTCAGAGTCGCAGGATCTAAGGAGCCACCTTGTCTTCACCAGAGCTACTGGAGGGGTGGATGTTGCGCTGCGGGGCAGCCTCCAGGTTGCAGCTCTTTATAACACCCATGCGGACACAGTGCAACCAAATAGCACATGAAAGGACATGGGGTATATATAGGATACGAGGAACCAAAGTAACCAACTGCAGCAAGGAGACTGCAGGGCAAACAAACAACAAGAAACAATGCTAGGAAGAACACACACAGCAACAGGGAAGGAATGAATCGATGGACAGACAGCAAAGGGAATACAACTGCACAGCCAGGGGGAAACACTGAAAATAAAGACAGGATCAAACACAAACAAAATGTGAGAATACTCAAACGGTGGTGAAACATTACAGGAACCAGAGGGATCCAGCTTCTATGTGAAGACTACACACTAACACACAGATGTAACACCTTAATAATACCTAGGTTCAGGGTGGATAGGCAGGAATCTGAGCAACTTGGATAGGAGATAAAACCTGGCGCTGGATTGATTTGCATGGGAGCGTAAACACTGACCCCTTGTCCTCCATCCTACTAACCTCCTGTCCTCCACCCTGTAACCCCCTGTCCTCCATCCTGCTAACCCCTGTACACCCATCCTGCTGATCCCTGTCCTCCATCCTGCTGACCCCCTGTCCTCTGTCCTGCTGATCCCCTGTCCTCCGTCCTGCTGACCCCCTATCTGCCATTCTGCTGACCCGCTGAACACTGCCCTACTGACCCCCTTTCTTCCTTCCTGCTGACCCCCTGTCCTCCATCCTGCTGACCTCCTGTCCCAAATCCTGCTAACCCATCTTCCGTCCTGCTGACCCCCTGTCCTCCATTCTGCTGACCCCCTGTCCTCCATCCTACTAACCCCATGTCCTCTGTCCTTCTGACCCCCTGTCCTCTGTCCTGCTGACCCCCGTCCTCCATCCTGCTAACCCCCTGTCCTCTGTCCTGATGACCCCCATCCAACATTCTGCTGATCCTGTCCTCCATCCTGCTGACCCCTGTACACTGTTCTACTGGCCCCCTGTCCTCCATCCTGCAGACCCCTGTACACTGCCCTGTCCTATGTTCAGCTTCCCCCCCCCCCGGTCACCTTTCTGCTGATCCCTGTACACTTCCCTACTGACTCCTATACAGTGCCCCGCTGACCTTGCATCCTTTGCCCGCCCAACATTTTTTAATGCACCCCCACATCAGACAGGCTAGATCTGGCCTTGGTTTACATCAATCCAGCCTGAAGTTTTATTTGCCTGGAGTTGAGCTTTAGGATTAAGTTAAGTCCAAAGTTTAAGGCCCCTTTCACACAGCGAATCCGCTTGCCCAATGGGGGATCTGCCTGCTGATCCCCGCTGAGTAAGTGGGTGACTTGTCCGTATCCGCTTTGCATAAACAGCTCATTGTCCTTTATGGGCTGTCAGATGGAATCAGACCACCTGTTTGTTTCCATCTGACTGTCATCCGATCTGCCAGAAGGATGGGGAACAGATGCCCATCCGCCTGTTTTTTAGCAGACAGGATCGGTTCAGATGAAGGCGGGTGTAAACGGACACATGTCCATAGAGAGCAATGGAGTGTATGATCGGGTCCACTTGAAAAATGGACAGGTGGACCCGATCAATCTGCTCATGTGAAAGGGGCCTAAGTGTTAGGGGTCAGGTTAATGATAAATAAAAGGGTCATTTTGATATTTTGGGCATGGTTTAAGTTTCACTTGTTTAAAACAATTGTTAAAAAACAGTGTTAGTGTTGGTGTCAGTGTGTGTGCCTGTTATTTTCTTATAATGAACTGAATTGGAGTCTTGCAAGAGGTGAGTTAATTCTCTGGGGTCCCCATCTTACCTGCCTGGGGGTGCCCATTACAAGAGAAATTTTGTAGAAGCAATTTGTAGCAGCTACAGTATGAAATCATTTTAGTATTTTATCAGTAAGAATAAATCAGCACTAGTGATTGCAATGACTTGAAGCTCAGTTGATGAGTGACTTTCTATTTGCAATGTTTAGAGCCAGTTACAGAATCTGTAGCACAGTAGCCACCCATGTTATCCAATGCAACTGTTTAAGGCCATGGTACTTCAGTGACCTGCAGTGGAACAGATAAGCATAGTAGTAAGCTACTTTGTGTATAGTTACGCATAATCAAAGCATACAGTTGCAAGAAAAAGTATGTGAACCCCTTGGGATTACGTGGAGTTTTGCATGAATTGGGCATAAAATGTGCTCTGAATGTCATCTAAGTCACAACAATAGAAGAACACAGTCTGCTAAACATAATACTACACAAACATTAGACGTTGCCGTGGTTTAATTGCACATAACATGTAAACATTCAGAGTGCAGGGAGGAAAAAGTATGTGAACCTTTGGACTTAATAACTGGTTGACCCTCCTTTGGCAGCAATAACCTCAACCAAATGTTTCCTGTAGTTGCAGATCAGACCTGCACAACGATCTGGAGTAATTTTGGACCACTCCTCTTCACAAAACTGTTTCAGTGTAGCAATATTCTTGGGATGTCTGGTGTGAATCGCTCTCTTAAGGTCATGCCACAGCATTTCAATGGGGTTGAGGTCAGGACTCTGACTGGGCCACTCCAGAAGGCGTATTCTGTGCTGTTGCAGCCATTGTTTTGTTGAATTACTTGTATGCTTTGGGTCATTGTCCTGTTGCATCACCCATCCTCTGCGGAGCTTCAGTTGGCGGACAGATGGTCGTACGTTTTCCTGCAAAATGTCTTGATAAACTCTGGAATTCATTTTCCCATCAATGACAACAATCCGTCCAGCCCTGAGGCAGCAAAGCAGCCCCAAACCATGATGCTCCCTCCGCCATGTTTCACAGTGGGGATGAAGTTTTGATGTTGGTGTGCTGTGCCTTTTTTTCTCCACACATAGTGTTGTGTGTTCTTCCCAAACAACTCAATCTTGGTTTCATCTGTCCACAGTATATTTTGCCAGTAGTGCTGTGGAACATCCAGGTGCTCTTTTGCAAACTTCAAACGTGCTGCAATCTTCTTTTTGGACAGCAATGGCTTCCTCCGTGGTGTCCTCCCATGTACTCCATTCTTGTTTCATGTTTTCCTTATTGTAGATGTGTCAACAAAAATGTTAGCATGTGCCAGAGATTTCTGTAGGTCTTTAGCTGACACTCTGGGATTCTTCTTTACCTCATGCAGCATTCTGCGCTGTGCTCTTGCAGTCATTTTTACAGGACGACCACGCCTAGGGAGAGTAGCAACAGTGCTAAACGCTCTCCATTTGTAGACAGTCTGTCTTACCGTGGACACATGAACATCAAGGCTCAAGGAGATACTTTTTTAACCCTTTCAAGCTTCATGCAAGTCAACAATTCTTGATGGTAGGTCTTCTGAGAGCTCTTTTCTGCGAGGTGTGGTTCACATCAGACAGTGCTTCTTGAAACCAGTAAACCCAAAACAGGTGTGTGTTTTTTAGGGGCAGGACAACTGTCAGCAACACATCCAATATCATCACACTGATTGGAGTCAAGGTTGGCTCACTCCTGGCTCCAATTAGCTCTGGGAGAAGTCATTAAGCTAGGGTCTCACATACTTTTTCCTCCGTGCACTGTGAATATTTACATGTTATGTGCAATTAAACCACAGCAACATCTAATGTTTGTGTAGTATTATGTTCAGTAGACTGTGTTCTTATATTGTTGTGACTTAGATGACGTTCAGAGCACATTTTATGCCCAATTCATGCAAAACTCCACGTAATCCCAAAGGGTTCACATACTTTTTCTTGCAACTGTATATTAAAAGAGGTTACGCTCTTTGAGAGCATCTTATGAGATGTAGCTGTTACATTGTTTCTTGTGTGATATGACCTGAATGATGAAAGGCATACAGTTTAGTATGAGCAAAGCAAAGGTACTCCATGCATTTTATAAAAAATCCAAAAGAAAAAAAAAAAAAGAATAAATGGAACCCGGGCTCATTTTTAGCAAGCACTAAATGAAAAAAGAATAGTCATGGATGTACCTCTGTCATAAAAGAAGCAATACTTAGCATAACATAAAACATTCGCAAATGTTGCTGGATCTGGAAAATCGATTTTATTTACACATATGGTGCAAATAAACGTTGACAAATTAGTTCACCAAAACTTTATTAAAATTTGCCAGCTTCTTTCATATTTTCGGTATTCTGTAGTAAGATTTAGAAAATGCCACAACACTGATTGTTTTAACTATTGCTTTAGTGTAACCATACTCATCTCCACTTCAGTACTCCAGTGTCTCAGTGCACCCTTACTGGCTGCGGACACCTTCGGCCTGTCATCTTCTGAGTACTGATCTTTAGCCATTTTTTTTTGGTTGGGCTGAGGTGGCATCGCTGAATTCATTCACTATAGCACATGCATGTGCAGATCTATGTGTAGTGCAGACAGGCAGGTAAGAAGTTAGCTTGCCTGTTCTTAATTTATTTTTTTAATTACAGTTCCACTTTAATACTATTAAGAATTGAAGCATACTGCTGGAGATGTGAGATGCCCCTTGCAAGGGTATTGAAAGATTATGCCACTGGAGTGCTAAAGCCTAAAACACTAGCAGATTACTGTATTCAGATCATCATCAACTGTGACAAAATGAAATATTTTGTGTATATAATTGCTCTAACCATTTTTTATTTCAAATTTATATCCTACAGTGTGCAAATAAAAAAAATCAAGGAGTAATATATATATATATATATATATATATATATATATATATATATATATATATATTTATTTATTTATTTTAAGTAGAAGTTATCAATATGAGACCCATATTTTTCCACTTTTTTTTCTTTATGAAAATTGAATGATCTCTAGTTTTATGATCAGCAAACTCATTGGAGAAATGGATGTTGGATTAATTGTTTGCTACAGTTCCATTCAATAATAGAGGCATATTTGCTGTAAGCAAGAGATCTATTATAGGTTCCTCTTTACAAGTTTCTTAACTGCTTCTGCGGTAGTTAAACCATAAAAAAGGAACATTACCTATGCAATATTGATACATGTAATAAAAAAGAATCTTTACAGGGAAAAAAAACCCAGAGGGAGAAATTTATCAAACATTCATGATGCACACAACTTTTTATTTACCGTATTGATTCACCTGAGGATGCTTAGACTTCAGAAAGAACATTTTCCTGGCTGTAAAGCTGAAGCGAACCATTTGAGAGTACTCTTGTTTAAACTTGTAATACCAGAGAGGAATGATGAATGGTGTTTGTGAGAGCCTCTGCATCTAAATTAATGTTAATATATCTACTCAAATGTTAAACCATACCTGCCTTGTCTCTGATTGCACCGCTTCCCATATTGTATTGTTTATCAGTCAGATTTCCCTAATACCAACTCATAATGTTTAATGATGTTATCAGTGCAAGACAACTTGATGAACTAGTGCTTACTATTGTATAACAAAACTATTATTAAGTGTTTTACAAATTGCTGAATATAATCCAAGTCTAAATGGAAGAAAACACTAAACAAATTTTTTTATGTTGACATTTTGTCTAAGTGAAACCAGTATTCTTAGTAAGGTAGCTGGATTCAACATGGAATTTTATATATATATATATATATATATATATATATATACAAATGTTTTCATAATTTTCTTGTGCTTGGAAAGAATAATAGGCCTTGCCAACGCAATGCCAAAAAATGCAAGGCCGACTCCAGCATAGCAAAGTCAAAGAGTCTTATAAAATTCCAGTTTTGTGACTACAGAATGGACTTAACATGACTTTGCTCAGGGAAGTGTATTATTGCCTACCTATCCTTCAAACATAGTCTGCATTTTTGGCAGACAATATTCCTAGCATGTGAGCATGGGCATTATGTGAAACAGATGAACACAGTTCAGTAAAGAGACAGAAAAAAGTCGAGTTACAAGAAAAAGATTAAAAAAGGAGGGCAGGTGTTCCAAAAGGGGACATCAAACAAAGCAAGTACATTAACAGAATGGGACATTTATTGAATGAAGATAAGCTTTGTTAATGGTTATCATGGCTTATGTCCTCTGTGGAGAAGTTGGTGAAGCTGTGATGACAAGCAGAGAGGACATTCTCTACTTCTCATCACAGCAGAATGAGAACGGACCATGCAAGGAGAATACCAACAGCCAGTTTAACAAGGTCTGACAAAAATCAAATGACTGACCTTTGGTGCAAAATATCTCTTCCCCTGCTTTACTGTTTTATCACAGTTACATGATAGTTTACATTTTTGGGGTTTCTCAAGATGTGCAAAGATCACACAAACACTTGTGGTAAAATCAAACTGTATATAATATTTAATTAAATAGTATCTGATAAAGATAACAAATGTAATAATATTGAAAAATATAGCAAGAATACTTGGCTATAAATGCCATTCGCCAAGGAGTCCACCGTTTCCAGCTTGGCCCTAAAATCAGGCGAGTGCATGAACCAGCCCTGGGATGGGACTAACTTTTGGCAGGAAACTTGGAAAAGAGAATTGCCAATCTCAATAAACATGCTTTTCCCTGAGAAGTTTATATGTGATGAATAACTGTGTTGAGTGCACTAGATAGCATCTTAATAAACTATTGTGAGGAGTAATTATAAACAATCATGTAATTTTTTCCAGTGCAGCAACCTTGACATACATTATAAGGCCTTGTTAACCATGTGGTCATGCATTTAAATTATCAAGAACCTCATCAGGTGTCAGAATAAGCAGTCTATGAGTAGGGTTTCAAGATGATGCATTGAAAACCAGATACACATGACGTACTCCATGCACTGAATTCTTCATTCAAGTGAACATATAGCCTGTATCTAAATTTATAGTTGCATGACATGTAACCATTTGTCTACATTAAATATGTGATTTGTCATCTACCTATGAAAAACAGCACCATGCATAAGCATTTACTTACCTTGGAACTTCCCATATTTTAAAATTAAATTAATATATATTTCATTAAACTTTTATGCCACTGATCTATACATAATAGTCTGTAATGCGGAAGAAGTAAAATATTACTATTAATTTTAAATATTTACAAATAAACTAAGTATATGCTCCTGTTTCTGTAGATGCCCTACCTAAGCTCTGGTGTATACCATAATTAGTTCAGAAGAATCCACTTGTGTGCCAAAAAAGCTTTGTATGATCCTAGATCTCAGATGCAGGGTACCCAACATGTCCACTCCCCACAGTGCATTAGTTAACCTTTAAGTTGGAAAATACATTACATACATATTTTTTATTATTTTTAATCAATCACTAGGTAAGTTATAAAGCATTGCAAATATATAATACATGTGCACACACTGATGTATATATTTTCTTATTTTAAAAAAGACAATTTGAATTTTATATTTTTGTCTGTATCACACTGAGAAATGTAGGTAATTTCTTACATATTACATATTTACTTTCATATAAATGTGTATCTATGTGATTCTTTAAATCTTGATAGAGCAGCCCTCAGACTGGAAGTGAGAGGACCCAGTGTGCTCCTACTCCTTCATTATTGCCATTATTGCTCAGTTGCAGTATGGTCTGCAAAGTGATGTCAAGGAGTTCAGGTCCTAGCTGTTCTGTCTAGAAGGTGTGCCTGAATCTCAAGACTGACTAGACAGAATTACAAATCTTTTGAGACATAAAAGATTTCACATACACTTATTGCAGCTTTGTATTTAGCTTTTTCCCTGGGCCTCAGCTTTAAGTCCTTTATACACATAAATGTTAGCTGCAGTTTTGCTTTTAATATTGCATAGCCGGAAAGCTTCTATCTTTATAAAAGTAATAATTTCATAAATACAGCCTCTGTCACCTGAGCCTATTCTCCTTCTGGACTTTTATGAGGCTGTAGATCATTGTAAAAGACTAAACTGCTTCCACGCACCATTTGCGAAATGTATTGTCTGATTTGTATTCTAGTTTTACCAGTTGCCATAGACAGACAATGTAATATGTCAGAAATTACCTACATTTCTCAGTGTAATATAAACAAAAATATAAAATTCATATTGTCTCTTTTAAATAAGGAAATATATACATCAGTGTGTGCATATGTATTATATGTTTGCAATACCACAGTATATGTCAGAATATAAATTTGTTATGTAGTGAGAGGACATGCAGGAATGCTAACTCTTTCCACCCTTGTTTGCAGTGCACCTGTAGTGCCTTAGCATGGGCTTCCCAAGAAACTCGAATGGGGTTGCAATGCACAAACTACACCCCTGTGAGCCATGGAAGAGGTCCAACCTAGCCTGATGGGAACTCAGTGTTACCTACCTTATACCACCTTTACCTACAGACTGGGTCCCAGACACCACTCAAATCCCTAATGTAATCCCCCATTGACAAAGAGTAGACCAGGGGTGCTCAACTTTTTGAAGAGCAAGGGCCACTTAAAGCAGTAGTAAACTGCAAAAATTACCAAAATAAAAACCTGCCTGCATGTTAAGAGTATAATGTGCTAGTATGCATCACATACTAGTACATTATGAAAGACTTACCTGAAAATGAAGCCTTCCAGCAGTGCGTTGTCACTGCTGACAAGGCTTCCATCTGCACCCATCTTCCTTGCAGCTTCATGCGCTGCGGCCAACTGAATGGCCGAGTCGCGATGACTACACTTTCTAAAAGTGCACCACACCCCTAGGATATAATAAAAGTGTGCTTCCCTGGTTTGAGGTCGAGGGGCACAGGTTAAGCACCTCTGGTCTAGACTAAGTTTCTCAAAAAGGGTTCCAACTTTACTATAAACAGTAGTAGAATAAGGCCCCTTACACATGGGCAGACTGATCTGGTCTGCCTGTCACTTTTTAGGTGGATCTGATCAGTTCCTCTATTGCCCACTATGGAATGGTGGATGTCAACAGACATGTGTCCGTTGACATCTGCCGACATGCAATTTTGTCCTGTCTGCTAAAAACAGATGGATGGGGATCTGTTCCCTATCCATCTGGCGGATCTGATGGCAATCGAATGGAAATGGACAGATGGTCCATTTCAAACGCCCCATAGAGAACAGCAGGCTGTGTAGACGTCCACTCTGCATAAGTGGAGCGGACACTCACCTTATCATTCATCTGTTCAGTAGGGATCAGAGGACAGATTCTTCACTGAGCAGGTGGATCCGCTGAAAGGAGCCTTACAGTCATAGAAGCTGATGAGAACAGTCACAAGTGTACTGCTTTTAAAGTTTGTTAGTATCCTTGCAATGTGCATTGCTCACCTAGAGGGGTTTGCTTTTTTCTCAACAACAGTGGAGTTGCTTTTTAGGCATGAATAACATAATTTGTTAACAAACAGATAACAAACCAGTGAAAGTTAATTTTTCAAAGTGATAAAAATATTCATCCCTTGACAATGGTATTTTCTACCATGCTGGACAATTCCAATAGCTAAAATTATTAATCTGCCAATAAAATTGTGGTCAGGCAAGAAATTAGAATTGCACTGCAAAAGTATATATAATAAATATAAACCCCAATATTTGGTTATTTATGGCTGGCATCATCTAAGACATACTAAAAAGTACAGATATGTCTTACAAAAAAATTCAAATGTACAAGATGAAGTTAAAAACTTAAAAATAGCCGCAGACATTATATAATGGTTTGTGTATCCAATAAGTTTTGTTATTTCTAGGCCACTTTTGACATGGCAGGTGGTCAGTGGCATACTTATAGCTTATAGCTTGGCAGGTGGTCAATGGCATACTATAGTTGGAATGAAGTTACTGTAAAGATCACAAAAAAATCCAAAGTAGCTTTGGTTTAGACTATTATACTCTTATTTTCAAAGCATAAAGATATCAGTGAATATGCAAATATGAATACATTAGTTTACATAGAAGGCTCAGGCAATACATCACTGATTATTTTTTAGGGCTAAAGCCTCTTCTTCTTAGAGAAATAAATGAAGATGAAGGTCATGCCTCCTGCTACATGAAAACCTATTGCCAGGAAAAGTTTCTTAAAGGAGAAGTATGGCCGAAGCTCCTTTCACTACTACTATTACTCACAGGAGTGCCCTTGGTTCTGAGATTCAGCCAACAGCGGGCTAAAGCCCATTATCTGCTGATGTCACAGCGGATCCAGGCTATGCAGGGACCCCAACAATAATGTCAAGATCTACCCAGATGCCTGATCGACAGCGGTTCCCACTCCCTTCAGTCTGGTGCTCCACTGCAGAGCACAGAGCGGAGACTGACAGTCACAGCTCTGTGTTAAGAGCATACTAAGAAATGTGCAATCAGCGGCCTTTGATCACTCAGTTCTCAGTGTAGAGCCAGGAAGGGACAGCTGCAGCATTGGATTGATGCTGCAGCCATCAAGGTGAGTATATATATTTTTTTGGATTCCCGCACTTCTCTTTTAATGTATTTAATGTACTGAAATTAGAGGTATGTGAATTGAATACTTTTCATGAAAATAGTGGGGGGTTCAGCATATACCAAAGACAATATTAAAGTGTTATTAAACCCAGGACCCTGCATTCACTATATCTGGTCTCCCACAGTACACAGAACATAAAAATTTACTTATTTTAGTAAATATAAACTGCTAAATACTTTTTCTCATCAGAAGTTAGAGCAGTCTTGTGACTTCTATCTGTGTTCAGCAGAGCACTGGTTAAAGCTTGTAGGAGAGTTTTCTTTCTGCTCTTGGAAGATGCAGAACTTCTGACCTCTGTCTGGACAGTGCTGATCACATGCATTCTTCCAAGAAAAAAAAAAAAACCTCTCTAGAAATACACACCAAACTGAGCATGTGCAGAGTGACTCCACACGATATGTCGTATCAGGAGATAAGAGGGGGACACTGGAAGAAGAGGAGGATTAGAGAAGGCAGGATCAAACAGCATTTTTACACAATGCAGAGGATTGACCCCTTCCACAGTAAGTATAACAAGCATATACTGACTGATTTTACTGTTGTGGGTTTAGTAACACTTTAATTTTTCATCCATATCTTCTTGCTGCTGTGATCAAATCTTTTTAAAATTATTTTGGAATGAGGGAGAGGGGAGAGGGGAGTTCACAGACAAAACTGAAAGCACCCTTTTGAAGATATTTGTGAACATTGGTTGATACGCTGGAACTATCGTCTGGACTTGGTCTGGTAGACTTTTTTATTTTTTTAAACATCTAAGAAAAAGTAAAAAAAGCTAGATGATACTAAATATCCTCCAAATAGGAAATGACATGGGCCCTATCTGGCTTGAAGTAGCTTCTAATGCACAATGTGAGAAGCTTACAGTGGAATAGATTTACCAAAACTGGAGCAGTCAGAATCTGGTGCAGCTGTGCATGGTAGCCAATCAGCTTCTAACTTCACCTTGTTCAATTAAGTTTTGGCAATAAAACCTGGAAGCTGATTGGTTTCTATGCAGAGTTGTAGCAGATTTTGTAATCTCCAGTTTTAGTGAATAGTGTGCAGTAAAATCAAACTAAGGCTAGGTTCATATTACTGCAATACAACCTGACTTTCAGTGTGATTATGTAGTGCTATATGGATGCACCTTAGATGCAACATTGATAAAGTTTGCATTTTCTATGGGGCCAAAATTGTACTGGAATCGCAATAAAGTAGTACAGGAACCTTTTCCAAAATTTTTTGGTGCTGAGTCACATTGATGTGAATGGACACCATTGTAAACAGTGTAATTTCCCTTGTGCAACTCGAGTCACATCTGAAATTGCACAAGTGTGAACCAAGCCTAAATGTTTTTTGTGCAAGTCTAAAGGTAAGGCTGGAGTTCAGGTTCAAATGTATACCATATTTCTGGAGCCACAATTTTGCCAGATTTTCCTCGAATTTTTCCATGTATTTGTGCTTTTTGAAATGCTTAGATATCTGTAGCTTGCCATCCTAGTTCAGTCTCTTGGAGTCTGAAATTTTAAGGGATTTCTAACCACCCACAACTGAAGCTCAGTAGGGAGATCACCCCTTATGAATACATGCTTAGCACGAAACACGTCAAGGAGGAGCCGTACGCAGTGATGTCAAGCCGCTGAGACCACGAGGAGGTCCGGCAGCCATCTTTTTGGATTCTCAGATGGTCAGTGTGTTATGTGTTTATGCTTATTTTGATCGGAATAAATGAGTACTTTTAAAAATTACTACACTGTGGGCATCCTTCTTTCTGGCGCTATATGAGCCAATACCATCACAGAGCCCATTCTGGAGGACGGCTGAGTGGCGGCAGATGACCCAGGGGAAGTGAGGTTTTCTGACCAGACCTGGCTGTACATATCCTTAAGGGGACCTCTGGCTGATATTATACATACAAATGCGTACTCTGATTGCGCATCTGGTGAGTGCGTAATCCTAACACATTCACAGCACACCACCTGGATGATTACCTTTGGAGCACTTATTTGAGACCAATTCGGATCTTCACCGTTTATCTGTGGACACTTGTGCAATATTGATTGATTCATTAGCACCCTTGTGTGCTCACCATTATCACTTTATCTGCACCTTATTGTGATTATTTGCACTTTATTTGCACTTTGCCACTTATAACTTGTTCAATATTCTATATTCATTATCATTCTGTGCATTGTACATTATTGTGACAACCTTGACATTCTAGCGCTGCACTTACATGTTTATTTGAGGGAGGAGGGAGATCATTGACATGTTAAATGACATACTCAGCACAACGGCTTTGCAGTTATCAACATATATTAGGTTTATTACATAGGATTTTCCTGGCCAAGCGCCATAGCTGATTAGATAAGGAGGGTGTCTGTTTAGTGTACAGATGTTGATGCAGAACAGGAGTGTTCATGTATGCATACGTGTCCGACAAATGAAATATTCATTGGTGAGATCCTGTCTTCACATGGTTTATACTGTGCCTACCTGTAGTACACCAGAACGTGATCTCCTATATGGATGAATGAACAAGAGTTTTCCTCTGCCTTGTACAGCCTGGAAAAAAAGTGATTTTCAATTGACGGCTCCTCATTGATGTCACAGATTTAGATACCAAATACGTTTTTAAGCTTATTATTTCAAATATTCACACATGAAAATTCAGAATAAGGGCTAAGGAATATTTATTCTTTTACTGCTATCAAAGAAAATATAAAATGTGCATACATCATAACAAGAGATAAATAATTCTTGGTAGAAGGTGAGTAAAGTGTAACACTATTATGGTAGCATTATCACGTGCATGGTTTTCACTCTCTACCGCTTGTGGCAAAATCAAGAGTACCAGTGCATTTTTAAAATGTAGTAAAGACTGTTCACAATGTCAGTATAGTTATTATATGGGCAGCAAAGCTTTTAGGACATTAAACACCTGTTATTTATAAAAAGAACAATTCATTTTATTAAAACAGAGATCTGTTTACAATTGCTATTGACAAATCAAGTGTTCAGGAGGACCTAATAGTCCCATCTATTCTCATCTTCTCCTTTCAAGAACTAAGGGAGCAAATGATACATATTTATCTTCCATTGAAGATGTGTTGTTGGATTAGTAATCAGGAAAGGAGTAATGTTCTTTGACCTGCAAACATAGGAGGCAAGCGGTTAAACTGAATTTTCATAATGTCTCCAGGCAGTAGACCTCTAGCACATGACACAGCTGTCTTGTTTAATACTATCAAAGAGAAGAGACAAGACAGAACACCAAACACACAAACATAAAGACATTTACAAATCAATGTGGAATATATAATGAGAGCAGAGGGTAGATTGACTGTATGTTACAAAGGTTTGTAAACATAGTGCCTATGACCTCAAATTTATATATTGACATATTGCATTATACATGAAAAATAACATTTGGTGCAGGATCCCATCTGACTGCATTGTTTCATTTTATTTCACTTATAGGTTCTTTTTTTCAAAGCACTGCAGCATAGGGATTGCCTGTTGTGTTTTTATGTTGTGTTCTGCTCCTGCCTGGTGTGCATTACTCTGCAGATGAAAGTAGTTACCAAATCCGATAAAACTAACTGTAAAAGATAGACTAAAATTTTTTATCATATTATTCTAATAGTGATCTCTTAATCAGTGCTGGGATAAGGTCATCTAGAGCCCATGGCAAAGATGCCAAATGGTGCCCCCACCCCCCAAAAAATGAATAAGTATTATGTGTCAACAAAAATCCCCCCCCCCCAAAAAAAAAAAAATGAGCACTAATCTTCTCACTTAGCCTCTAAGAATAAAATCCCTTTGCAGGCCAAACATTTCCCCAAACAAAAATTCCTCTTCTTCCAGTTCAAATCCTACTCTCCCAGCTCTAATCCTCTCCCTTCCCAAATCCTTTCTCCTAGCACAAATCCTCTACCCCTCAAATTTCCCCTCTGATCTTAAATCCTCTTCTCCCCCCAAGATCCCCTCTCCTAGCACAAATCCCCCACCAAAACCCCCTTCCTAACACATATTTATCCTCCTAGTTCAAATCCCCCCCTCCAAAGCACCCCTTTTAGCACAACCACCCAAATCACCACAGCGCCCAAGGCATCTACCTCCCCGCCCAACCTTTGTCACAGCCCTGCTCTTAATTTAATATGGCACCAAAGTGTTAAATCTCAAAAGCGTGTGGTTCTTTCAGTACCACATATTATCTGTTGATTGTACACTATTTTCGTTCAGTTCAGTATGGGCCCATTTGCTTGAAATGCCCTTGCATTATTGTGTGTATTGCACTAATGCAGCTCATTAAAAATAATATGATGCCAATGCATTGCCTTAGTGTATTGGAGTGCCACTGAAAATGTTGCGTGCATTAACACGCGTTGTGCTAACACATGCATTACCACAACGTAAAAGGCTAAATAGACCCTAAAAGTTTAAATGCATCAATCTGCTGATTTTCCTACAAGTATATTATTTTATCGATGTTTGCAGTATTCTATATATTTAGAAGTCAATTCCCTGAAATTATCCAATCTTTTTCTTTTAAAAAAATCAAAGCTGGCTTTCATTTGAAATTCTTCTCTGACAGGTACATTCTAAGGAGCACAGTAAAAGTGGTCAATTAGGGAAAAGTTAAAATGACACATGATAAATTGATGCTTTCAGTAGTAATGTGTTCATTTTATGTGGAGCAATAGTTCCACGCCAATGTAATATTTATTTTTGTGATTTGAACACTTTGATAGGATAATCTGAAACTCACTGCACACATTACAATCTGATTGCACAAATGATAATGTGAAGTCCTCCTGCGCTTTTATGGGTAATCCCTATCTCTAAGCTGCTGGCACTAGATACCTCAACCCCAAGGTGTATGTGACTCAAAAATAAATGTATATAATAGTGCAACGCTATACACTAATTCCCTCCAAAACAGTATAAAGATCATAAAAAAATCAATATATATACATGATACAGTGAAAAACTATATACACACACGTGATTAACCAATTGAAAAAAAAATCTAAGATCCCCCTCCAATCCACATTTGAGGGATCATTTAATTATAAATAGTGCAAATTAGTGTGTGCATCCCTAGCCAGGGATAAATAGCTAAAATGTGATCAGTGAACCACACTTGACAAAAATCCACAGTAAAACCCAAATACAAATCAAAATCTCCCACATATAAATGCTGAAATGAATACAGTCCACACACAAATCAAATTGTGCTCCAAATATTCAAAACACATACAAGTGATATTTGTGTGGTCGTGGTTACAGGTGCCAAAATGCCCCCTCACCTCCTTACAATGACCCCACAGGGCCAGCTCGCTTTTAGGATCACACCACGATCCACACAGGTAGTACTCTTCGTGGGTCAATTACCCACTTGTGGTCATCAATGGTGGCACTCACTCCTCTCCTTATAGGTCTCCTCCAGCCACTGGTATCAGCAACACTTTTTACCCTCCATACAGGACCACAGTGATGAAACAAAAAGATCCTCTATAGTGTGATAACGTTTTCATGAAGCCAATAAAACAGGTATAAAAATGCCCACTCACATGTGTGTAGTAACACACTCGCCTTTACACCACCTGTTATACCTGTTTTATTGGCTTCATTAAAATGTTATCACACTATGGAGGATCTTTTTGTTTCATCACTGTGGTCCTGTATGGAGGGTAAAAAGTGTTGCTGATGCCAGTGGCTGGAAGAGACCTATAAGGAGAGGAGTGAGTGCCACCATTGATGACCACAAGTGGGTAATTGACCCACGAAGAGTACTACCTGTGAGGATCGTAGTGTGATCCTAAAAGCGAGCTGGCCCTGTGGGGTCATTGTAAGGAGGTGAGGGGGCATGTTGGCCATTTGAGGATTTGCGCCTGTAACCACGACCACACAAATATCACTTGCATGTGTTTTGAATATTTGGAGCATGATTTGATTTGTGTGTGGACTGTATTAATTTCAGCATTTATATATGCGGGATTTTGATTTGCATTTGAGTTTTACTGTGGATTTTTGTCAAGTGTGGTTCACTGATCACATTTTAGCTATTTATCCCTGGCTAGGGATGCACACACTAATTTGCACTATTTATAATTAAATGATCCCTCAAATGTGGATTGGAGGGGGATCTTAGATTTTTTTCAATTGATTGATTACGTGTGTATATAGTTTTTCACTGTATCATGTATATATTGATTTTTATGATCTTTATACTGTTTTGGAGGGAATTAGTGTATAGCGCTGCACTATTATATACATTTAATCTGATTGCACAACTTTCTTTAGACCTACCAACAACTGTGTAGTACAACAGCTTGCCTGATTGGATACAATTGAATGGATAGTTTAGGTACTATTGTGCTCAAAGGTTTGCATACCCTTTAGAATAATGTACAGTATGTACCATTTTTTAAGAAAACATGAGTGAGCAGGTAAAAACAAATTTATGTTCTTTCTCATGGGGTTCATATTCAACTGCAGGCTATAACAAAATGGCACAATCATACAACAAAACATAGCAACAAGTAAACAAATGAAATGACCCCACATACCCTTAGTTTGTAATACTGCATATTGCCCTCTTTAGCATCAATTACAGTGTGCAGTCTTTTGCAATAGATGTCTAAGAGGCCCTGAATTTTTGCCAGCCCAATCATCTTAGCAAAATGCCTCCAAGTCATGCAAAGTCTTTGGTCATCTTGCATGAACTGCACGGTTCAGAACTCCTCAGGGTGGCTTGATGATATTAAGGTTATAAGACTGTGATGGCCTCTGCAGAACCTTCACCTTTTTTCTGCTGTAACCACTGGAGGGTCTACTTGACCTTGTGAGTAGAGTCATTTAAGTGTATGTAACACCAAAACCTATTTTTTAGATTGGAAATAGACTGGAAGCGGGTTAGACCCCTTGAAAAAGTGTAACTCTAGTTTAGTTGAGAAAAAAACAATCCCTTTGGGTGATCTATATACCTTGGATGAATTTTGATAAACATGGTTGCAGATTTCTACATTTTTCTGTTCTGATGAAATAGTTGTTTATTTCACCAAGTCCTTTGCAGGTGGATTCTAGAATAGGAGGGTCTGTGCGTTTTATGACCAACTGTACTTTCAGCCTTTTAATGAGGAAAGCTGCAGTGTCTACAACCCTTAGAAGTAACTAACCCTTAGGAAGTATCTAACTAAAAGATTGAGATTTCTATTGCAGTGGATTCCTAAAATTTAACTTGTATATTTTTACAGACTTCTAAGAAGATCAGTGAGCTGATCACACAAACACACAAATGGTGTACAGAGTACCTACATGTTGCCATATTTCATTACATTTTTTTAACAGTTTTACAGTGCATGCAGTTTGAAAAGGAAGGGTAAATTTTAATAACATTAAATTTAAAAAATGGCTTGCGTAGCAATTGTATATGCTGTCATTTGTTTTAATGAAACTGGAGTTATCCTTTATTGTTTTATTGTTGTTTGTTTCCCTGTTGGGAGGATTCATCCTCTGTATTTGTCCTGCTGACTATTGACACTGAGACCAAAACTAAGGCAAAATCAAAACTTGCAAAGTTGTCACCAAAGCAGGAGGTGAAGGAAATTCATGTCATGGACAAATGTTACTGTGACAACTAAGGAGGAATTCCTTTTCACTTTGGGGACATGTCCCCTGATTTCCTTCTGCATTTGAAGCTCAGGAAATTACCACAATACTCCCCAGTAGAGCTCAGACCTCAAACCCTTCCCTACACTATTCTGAAAAAAAGGCTATGCATACACTTGAAGACCAGGCCTATTGCAAAAATCAGCATTTTTTTTGCTATAAAATTACTTAGAACCCCCAAAACTGGTGGTTCTTTGCAATTTTTTGTGTCCTACGGTATTTTAAAACCCTTTTTTTTGTTAAATACACTTGAATTAATTTTAATGCAAAAAAAACATAATAGATGACCAAATTTTTTGGTAAAATATAAAACATGATATTACGCAGAGTAAATGGATACGTATCATGTTACTCTTTAAAATTGCAGCGCTCGTGGAATGCCGACAAACTATGATACATAAAAATCTTCATCGATGATGCATTAAAATTTGTTAAAGTTTACGAAGTTAGAGGTACAGAGGAGGTCTAGCACTAGAATTGTTGCTCTCGCTATAACGTTTGCAGTGATACTTCACAGGTGTGGTGCCAGCACTGTTTAAATACGTGTGTGCAACCTACAGATGTGTTTGTTTCTGCATGCAAACACAGGAGGACAGGGGCACTTTAAAAAAAATAAAAAATTATTATTTATTTTTTTATTTTTACACTATAACTTCATTTGTTTTATCACTTTTATTCCTATCACAAGAAATGTAAACATCCCTTGTGATAGAAATAAGGGATGGCAGGTCGTCTTTATGGAGACATCTGAGGTCTATAAGACCCCAGATGTCTCCTCTACCTGGGAAAGCATGAGATTAAAAAAAAAATGATACCATGCTTTACAAACAAAAAGGCAGTGTTTACATTTTACATCTGCCAGAACCAGAAGTGATGTCATGACATTGTTTCAGGTCACCTAGACCATAGAGATGACCAGGAACCGGCTCAATGATAACCTGGTCGCACCATCAGATTGGATTCCGGGCTCCTTGATTGCAAGGGAGTGCCTGGATCAGCACCAGTGAGCCGCTAGGATTGCTTTTGGATGAAAAGCATTGCTGTTTGTAAAACAAAATACCGGAATACAGCTGCAGCCATAACTCCAGTATAACCACTTGAAGCCAACCACGTACATGCACATGATTTGGTGTTAAGTGGTTAAGGGTCCCGAAAAGGTCTATGGAATAAAAAATGGAACTCCTGGATGCCAAGACATTCAGTGTAGCACCTTGCAAATTTGGATGGGGGGACCACGTTGCAGCTCAGCATATACCATCCAGAATAATATTGGGAGACATTGCACAGGACACTGCAGCAGATCTGGGATAATGTGCCCTTGCTTAAAAATCTTTACATTTTAAAATAAAGCCGTATGTTGTAATCCCACTGGCCATGGTATCCTTGTAGCTTTACAGCATATTTTGGATCCAGCCCAAAGAATAAAGAGATTCTTGTCTTTGCTAACTGACTGGTTTAATGAAGATAGGTCTTAACAGCCGTGGTCTCATCAAGTGAATACCGCTTATTTTTTTCTGGATTTATAGAAGCATAAAAAGAAAGGTAATGTAATCTGATTAATGTTGGCTTGGGACATCACATTATGAATGAAGTAAGGCAGAGTCGTTAGAAAAATTGCATCAGATGCAATTACAGGAGAAATTTCTTGACATGAAAGAGCCTGAATCTTTCCAACTCTTTTGGCAGTTTTGACAGCAACCAAAAACAAGAACTTCCAGGAAAAAAAGATTCAAGGGAATAGCACGCAGAGTTTTAAACAGCTGTGCTATGAGAGAATTGAGTTCTAAAGCTTTGGACCTAGGAAGAGATGAAGAAGTAGTGTTGTCAACTACGATAGGGACTACAGTATGTAAGGACTACAATATGCATTCCCATCTTCTCTCTTCCATAATCTAGAGATGTATTCTGAAGTTCAGAGGTGAACTGAGCAGTACTGATAGTACTGCTTGAGATAACACTGTAAGTACAAAGAAATATATGAGGTCACTGGTTTTCTGGCAGGATCATTCTTATTTTTTATTTATCGAATAACTATCACCAAAATACTGCCAATAGAAATGTTAGTTGTTAGGGTTTATATACACTTTAGTACATTACATCTAAGGTGCTTGTCAACACTGTTTTGGAGAAATTGCAACAGTTATGTAGTTGAGGTTTTGAGCAGAGAAATCCCTTTAGTGTGACACCAGGCTTATAAGATCTCCCAAGTCTTAATTCTTAGACTTTAGAACTGAATTAAATTAAATTGCTTAAACTATTGTGTCTTCTTTCTGAGGCATAAATTCATATGCACGTTCAATAAGAGTTTAGGCCCCTGGGACTACAAGAAATCATAGAAATCTTGACTGGAGATTATATTTGGTTAGATTAATGAGCAATTCATTGTGTCAAACAAGAGGCGATGTTCTAGAATTGAATGTTAAAGAGCTCCTGGAATACTGCCTTAATCATCTATTCATTGGGGATTTACTCTATAGCATGGGGGAAGGTTTTCTCTAACGCACAGAAGTGAACTGGACAAGGCTGGTAACACTGCAGAATGCACAGGATTTTGTAAATTCACTGGATTTTAGCACAATCAGCAGGTATTTTTATTCCATTTATCAAATAGTTATATTACAACACTTCTATGGTATACTTAACAGACCATATGGGAGCACATAAGAACAGTTACTTATCAGTATTTACTTTTACTTTAATTTCAATGAAAGTTTGTAAAACAGCAAAAGAAGCATGAAGTGTATCATTGCAATGAGCTTAGATTGGTAAAGCACCAAAGATAGCATTGGAATCTGATGAAAACTCATTGCCAATTTCTCTTTTTTTAATATGTCTTGTTGGGGAACCAGTAGGTCAGAGGGAATCTCTCAAAAGTGGAAGGCAATCCTTCCAATCTTCCAAAGGCGGCAGTTGTCACCAAAATAACAAGATTTCCTCTTTATTCCTGTTACATATGTGAAATGTTGGATTTCCCATCCCTTTCTGTCCTGGTGGCAATGGTCACTAAATTAAATAAAGAGGGTGAATCTCCCCAGTCAGGTCATAGGCCTAAATGAAAAGCCTGAGAAGAGTTCTCCTTCCCAGCTTTGTTTACAACCTAAAAAAAAAAGGTTTTGACTACAGATATATTTCAGAACAGGCTTAGAATGTCTTTCTGGAAAGTATGATATACAGATTGATGCTAAATGCTAATTATGATAACTGGTACATTCCAATGTTTTATAATATATCTTTCTCTTAAATATAATTATTCAGAGTTTCACAACTATCAATCATTTGGTTATTAACTGATTTAAATTCATATGTACATCAGTGATACTTTATCAGCTTCTGCTCATATATGGAATAGCTGTAAAACAGTTTTATCCCTAAACTAAATTTGACATCTATACCATGAAGCTTATCATATGACTTAAACAAATTCATTTTTATAGATCCCACATCTGTATTCTAATTGCCTGATTATTTTTGCTGACCATTTTTTGTTCTTTCATGATTAACCTTTAGAATTAGAATTTTGTTTTAAATGTTCTAGTAAATTGGAAAGCCTTTCAAATGACCCATTAATGGAATTAGTTCTGTGGCATAAGAGCCTATACACATTACAAGTGCCCACAAGAAATTCTGTATGGCTTCTCCCAGTGGGCTCATTTCACAACCTACACAAGAAATCAACCAGTTGGAAACAACTTGCTAGCTACATTGTGTGCATACTAATATGTTCATTTGACACATAATCATTTCAACATTGTCCTCTGCAAATGAAAATTAGGCAAATAATTTTATTATTAAGGTTAGTAGCAAAGCAAACAAAATGGAGACAAAATTACTTTTTACAACAATTGTGTTATCACATACCTCGCTTTGTAGTTAATATAATGCTGAGTTTGAATTCTGAAAACCAGATATGTGTTATTTGTGTCCTTTTCAGTAAACATCATTGACCAAGCCTGCACACTATAGGTTATAGCATCCCTTATTCCTTAAAGGGAGAGTGTATTTTCAATAAATATCCTATACCCACTCCTGTTGGGAGTGTACTTGGTTACTATGGTGGTAAGAAGTAAGGACAGCCTAAAAGGCAACTCAGCAGAGAGTTACTATGTTGATAACTGATTAAAGCCCTACTCTGCGTGCAAAGAAAAATTGCCCTTCTCATGGGCTGCACCACTGTAAGTGTTAATTGCTTAATATGTCTAGGGGAAAAATGATATGGAGTAATACCTTACTCCACACTCCTTTAGGCTTCCTCCATCCATACAGCTGCTCCCAGAAAGCCTCCTTTCTAGGGAGATCCTGGCCACAATTGCATGCCTTACTCCGGCCACAGCCTTGAGCACCAGGGAGAAGAGGAGTGCACCAGAGATTAATGGAGCAAAAAATAAGGTAATGCTGCTTCTTTCTCTGTCCCTTAAATATAATGATCATTTAACCCTTGCAGTTTGAGGAGTGGCAACTGCAAGAGGTTTTTTTTTTGGTGGTTGCAGTGAGAGGTTCTATACAATCTATGAATGGGGAAAACTTCAAGAACTTCTGCTGATTGCTACAATTTCAAGGTATTGTGAGACTAGGGAATTTTGCTTATTTGTACAATATTGATGCATTATTAGTCTTTGAGGTTTCAGTTTTGGATGAAGAGAGGATCAACATTATTATATAGCAAAGTACAATAGTTACCTAAGAGCCGTTAAAAACTACTGCCCAAGTAATAATACTTAACCATTGTAGATAGATAGATAGATAGATAGATAGATAGATAGATAGATAGATAGATAGATAGATAGATAGACAGCAGCTTTTGCAATACCCTGAACCTGAGGTCAGACACCTCTTTCATTTTGAAATGGTATCAAGAGGAAATTGGAGAACCATTCTTCATAGATCAGTGTCTGTCAAGAATGAAGTGATGGAGGAGCTTCTGCCTGAGACTTCTTCTGCAAAGCAATGTAGTTATGAGCTCATAAAGAATACCTCCTACTTCTCTGTGAGCAGTATCCAATATGTGAGAGCAACAGGAGACCCAACACCCACCTGGCCTACATCTAGGATAAATGGACCCCTAAGTCCCATAGGGCACTTGTACAGCTGTACAGTCTGAGCGTTTGTAGTTTGCAGCTCAAAGCTCCAAAATGCTCTACAAGCCAAATTCTAGTTTTTCTAAAAGCCCCATGTTCACATCTGAGCATTTTGCCGCTTGTAGTTGGATGTCTGTCGCTCAAAAAGTAGTACACAAACTACTTTTCAAACGGAATTGAGCATTTTGGCCCCATACACTTAGGAATACAGTGGGGATCGAAAGTTTGGGCACCCCAGCTAAAAATTTGTATTAATGTGCATAAAGAAGCCAAGGAAAGATGGAAAGATCTCCAAAAGGCATCAAATTACAGATTAGACATTCTTATAATATGTCAACAAAAGTTACATTTTATTTCCATCATTTACACTTTCAAAATAACAGAAAACAAAAAAATGGCGTCTGCAAAAGTTTGGGCACCCTGCAGAATTTATAGCATGCACTGCCCCCTTTGGCAAGTATCACAGCTTGTAAACGCTTTTTGTAGCCAGCCAAGAGTCTTTCAATTCTTGTTTGAGGTATCTTTGCCCATTCTTCCTTACAAAAGTCTTCCAGTTCTTTGAGATTTCTGGGCTGTCTGTCACGCACTGCTCTTTTAAGGTCTATCCATAGATTTTCAATTATGTTGAGGTCAGGAGATTGTGAAGGCCATGGCAAAACCTTCAGTTTACGCCTCTTGATGTAATCCCCCGTGGATTTCGAGGTGTGTTTAGGATCATTATCCATTTGTAGAAGCCATCCTCTCTTTAACTTCAGCTTTTTCACAGATGGCATCAAGTTACCATTCAAAATTTGCTGAAATTTTATTGAATCCATTTTTCATTCTACTCGTCAGATGTTCCCTGCGCCACTGGCTGCAACACAACCCCAAAGCATGATTGATCCAACCCCATGCTTAACAGTTGGACAGAGGTTCTTTTCATTAAATTCTGTGCCCCTTCTTCTCCAAACGTACCTTTGCTCATTCCGGCCAAAAAGTTCAATTTTAACCTCATCGGTCCACAGAACTTGTTTCCAAAATGCATCAGGCTTGTCTATATGTTCATTTGCAAAGTTCAAACGATAATTTTTGTGGTGAGGATGTAGAAGAGGTTTTCTTCTGATGACTCTTCCATGAAGACCATATTTGTACAAGTATCTCTTTCTAGTGGAATAGTGTACCACAACTCCAGTGTCTGCCAGATCTTTCTGGAGGGATCGTGCAGTCAAACGTGGGTTTTGAATTGTTTTTCTCACAATCCTGCGAGCTGTTCTGTCTGATATTTTTCTTGGTCTTCCAGATCTTGCTTTAACTTCCACTGTTCCTGATGACTGCCATTTCTTAATTACATTCCGAACAGAGGATATTGACATCTGAAAACGCTTTGCTATCTTCTTATAGCCTTCTCCAGCTTTGTGAGCCTCAACTATTTTCAGTTTCAGTTTTCTAGACAACTGCTTAGAAGAACCCATGGTGCTGATTGTTGGGGCAAGGTCAGATGAGTCTGGGCATTTAAAACCTTTGAGATTGACATAACCTGGTCTTCCCAGACGATGACTGAGAACAATCCATGACACTGGCAGGTCTCAGCTTGGCAAAGGGGGCAGTGCGTGCTATAAATTCTGCAGGGTGCCCAAACTTTTGCAGACGCCATTTTTCTGTTTTCTGTTATTTTGAAAGTGTAAATGATGGAAATAAAATCTAACTTTTGTTGACATATTATAAGAATGTCTAATCTGTAATTTGATGCCTTTTGGAGATTTTTCCATCTTTCCTTGGCTTCTTTATGCACATTAATACAAATTTTTAGCTGGGGTGCCCAAACTTTCGATCCCCACTGTACCTGAAAACACTTGATTTAGACATTTTCTATTGTTTTTCAGGTGTATTTTAGACATTTTTGGCCTATAATAATGGATCTCATCCAACTAGTGTTTTCCATTGGCTAAAAAAAAACACTTGAAGCTTGTGATTGCAGCCTTAAAACTGAAGTACAGCCCTCGGACAATGTTGGACAATTACCTGACCATGGTTGTCTTTATCTATGAGGCACACTGCCAGCCTGAGAAGTGTCAGGCAAAACTAGTTTTTTCATAGAGAATAAGGTTTATTTTTAAGGTTGGTGCAGGCATTTTCTTTTTGTATGTTCCTAGAGCATACACAGCATTTCACAGGATTCCCCATCACTGCAAGGGCATAATTACAGCTGCATAGTTAGATTTGTTTAAGTTTCACATATATTGTCCAGCAATGTGAAAATGGTTGGGGCAAACCTTAACCTCACCTGGGTTTTTTATAGTTGAAACAAAGGTTTGTTGATTATGTTTTCATAACCAAAAGATGATTGAAACCATGGTAATAAGCCTTGCTAATTAGTTCCCAATGGATACCAATATTTTTTTTCAAGAAAAGCTTCTTTATTTTTTTTAATAATTTGTATTAATTAAAGAAAGTTTTACCTATATTCTGGGTATCCAGTTGCTATCTCCCATTTATGGTCAGTTTTGCATGCCCTTATAACCCATTATCTCATTGCCATTCATGATTGCTATACACTGTACTATTTAAAAATCTGTTATGATTCAGAAATATGGATTCTACTGTTTGCAGGTTCTGTAAGTTCCAGTCAAGAAACCAATATGTTCTCTTTCTTCTCGTGTATTAGCCTCATTTTAAAATCTGTATCCATCTGTAGTGTGTGTCCTCCATTCTCAGTTCTGCCTTTTACAGCAACCTCTAAATATATATAAAGGCTGCATTCTTCCCCAGAGATTGCTGGTGTTTTCTATGGAGTTCTCTACATTTCAGCTTGTCTTTCATTGGCTTTTATTATCCTTGTCTTTTGGTAATACACATAAAGGAAAACTACTTTTGTTATGAACTCACAGTAGAGATGCTGGATCAATTTCTAGAATGCCTCAGGTGTCAATGTGCCCGTAAAACCTATAAGCTTTATTTACTTTTAGCAGCATCTAAAAACAGAGAGGTGGCTGGTACACCTGTCATTGGGTGGCAATTAAAATTCTACCAATCCCAAACTATGGTTCAGGTTATGAGCATTGTTTGTGATGACTGGGGCTTTTCTGACCTCACAAGGGCAATGATAAGCACATCCATTAAGGAAAAGTTTACTACAAATAGATGCTGTCTTTCACTTTTTCTATGTAGCAGAGTCATCATGACTATAATGCTTTCATTCTCAGACAAATATATTCCCAAAGCTTATGGGATACAAGAGTTTTTTTTTTTTTAATTTTTAGGAGCTGCTATACTTGGCAAAAGGTTTACTGCACAGCTAGTTGTATTACTTTCTCTACACTTTTCCTACAGCCTCAGATTGCTTCCCAAGTCCTACAACATACCTAAACAAGGTCTGAAATTCAAAAAACTGCACAGGGCTCTGCAAGCTCTCCCCCAGGCTTGGTGACTGGCCTCTTTGGCATCATACCATGCTAGGAAAGACTGTGCATTTCTTGTGTCTTTGCCAAAAGATCACAGAAGTGGAAAACCACATGGTGTGTATGTCCTATGTACTTGGGCCTATGGCTCTTGCTGAAAAATGAACCTGTTAACCTTGTCGGCGGAAAACTACAGACTTGTTTTGGGGTGCTGGCTTTGCTGTGATTTGAAATCAGAAACATTTTTTTTTAATTTCCATGGAAAAGTATACATGCATACATTTATGTAATTTGAATTTATTGTTAAGAATCTTGATCTAGTTCTATAAAAGACAAACCACTGAACCGTTGGTTTAAAAACCCGAGACTGGTTTACCTTTGCTGCTTGTGATATAGAAAAAGGTTCATACTGCTTTAAATTGTATTCCCTATCAGTGTATTGTCAACAGAAACAAAAAAGAGCACTGGTGCAAAAAATATTAGGCAGCCTGCTGAGTATATAATAAATCATATTTTTATGAAGATTAATCTTGCATCTGATGATATTGTCTCTCAGGTTGCTGTTATAATTTGAAACAAATATATTCATATATACTGTAGAGTGTGAGAAAATAACTGATCATTTTCTGGCTGGGAGGGCACAGTAATGGTAAATGTATGCAGATCGAGTCATAAAGCCGTTGTTACTAGAAATGTCTTCTGTTTTATGTTCATGCAAAGAATCCATGATCGGTTGAAGGATTCCTTTTCTGTGCTTGAAAAGTCTATTTAAGGACTAAATGGTCATTTATGAATCACAAAAAGTTTGATTGCATAGGCTATGACCTAGGATCACTTGACGCTTAAAGTTGCATTCCTTGCTCTGCAAGTTTAAGCAAGAATAGGCAGAACCATAGGTTGCTTGGCCTTTCTTCAAGAAGTTTAGATTTGTAAGCCATGCAGAAGAAAGGATACTAACCAACACAAGGATGTAGTGACTGGTCACCGGTATGATTGTATGAAAGTGGGGCTGAAAATACTGAAGCTGAAATACTGTAGGTAAATAAAGATGCAGCATTATCATTTACCCATTGCTCCAGAAAATACCTTTCTCCTGATTTACTTATAATTACTGACAATATTCTAGCTCAAACATTAGTAAAACTAATGACTGTATCACTGTATTGTATTTTATCAATGACTGTATCACTGTATGAAAGATTGAAAAAAAAAGGATAAGGAGAAATACCGTCAAATCTTAGGGGGCTCTGATAACACCAATCCCCTAAGATACATCCATGAAGCATGGCAGAAAGTTCTGTAAAATAGATTTTATTTTATATTTATTTCTATGATCTGTAATTATTTGCCTATGCAGTGGAGTCAACCAGGAGGCTTTTAGACTTTAGGCCACTTACTTTAAATTGTAAGGTTTCTTTATTTTATTTCTTTAGCATTTTCTGTATATGCTCATCCGCAGTGTTATATTTAAAGTGACCACATTTTGACAATGCAAGGTAAAAGGGTACTTAAAGGAGAAATAGGGCCAAAGCTTCTTTGGCCCTACTTCTCCTATAAATCACAGGACTGCATTTTGTTCTGCATTCCTGTGACCTGTTTTCAGCTGACAGTGGGCTAAAATCCATCAAATCTCAACTTAAAATTTTGGAACCACCCAGATGTCTGGACTAGCATCTGTCTTAGCCTCTCAGCAAGCCAACACCCCCTCCACAGGCCAGGACTCCAGTGAGCGCTGGAGGGGCAGAGAAGAGAACCAGCGACTCAGTCTTAGAACCAGTAGGGGACAGATGCGGCATCCAACCGATGTTGCATCCACCTAGGTGAGTATGTATGCTTGTTTTTTTATATTCCCAAACTTCTCTTTTATCTCCCTCTCTCCTGCATTGCATTCGGGGGGCAGAATGATGCAGAAGTGAGAAGGTGTGCGTGCTGCTGGACAGAGGGGAATTAAGTGTCCATATTTTGCCCTGTTTGGGCAAAGAAAAGGATCACTTGTATTACCTCTTTCTTTTTTCAGCTGGTGGTCATGATGAGCTGTTCACACATTTTGTTGACACAATATGAATATCAGAATTACCATGTCAGTTATGCATGGCTTACCAGACCACAGGTCACATAAACCTTAGCAGAAAAGCATTTTTTTTCTTACATGATGCCAACTCACATGAAAGGTGTTAACATTTTTCATTTACTGGTGTATTGGGAAAAAAACATATATTTAAATGAAATAATATATTGCTATGTATTTTGTTTGGTGTGTGGATTCTTGTTTTCCATTTACGCTTACTTCTTCAGAAATAAACATGTTTAAACCTTTATCTACAAATTCGGTCCATCTTTTAATTCGAACATAAAATTAGTTCTCAAAATATTCTTCTCAAAAAAACTTTGAGAAGAAATGTAAACTGAGTAATTGGGTCTCTTTGTGTCTTCTGTGCTCGGTGTATGGTGAAAACACACATTCACCTAATGTTGAGTTTTGTACTGCCCTGTCTTGGTGAAAGTATTAAGCCAGGGCGAGCACTGAAAGTAATGACTTCTTGGTGTGTATACAGAGTACCTAATGCAAAAAATATCCTTGCTTTATGGCAGAAGCATACCTAAATATGGTTTATACAGGACAAAGGAAACGTTATTGCAAAAATTACTGAGCTTTGTTTGGTACAATTATCTCTTGCTGAGTTAAGATAGCATCCCTAGCTCTTCATTGAACCAAACAGTAGCTCTTTTTATGTTATTGGACTATTCAGAGCTTTGTGATAAAGTGTCCTATTGATTTTTCTTTGCTAATACTCCATCACAGTCTTCATAGAATTCCAACCTCCATGATTTGGTGTGGAAATCCTTTTTGCACAATATGTCTACTATATCCCCAGCTTCATTACACATAAAATCATTTGTATTTTTTCAGCATCTCTGTGATATTCAATTTTATTTCTTCTAGAATAATATTAGAAGGTTGGTCAAGCATTTCAGGGTGCTTGCTTGTAATTCATATTGATACATGTTCATAAAATTGACAGGTTTATTTTAAATATGCAACATCCAGTGGCTTCAAAGTAGAGCTGTAAGAACAAGAGGAGGAAAGTGTTAATATTGTGTTACACTTTGATGATTTACACTTTAATATGATGTTGCCAAACATATTATCGGTTATCTGTTTGCCGAACAGCAACATTAGTGATATTTTAGCAGAACAGTTATGCAACACTGCACAGTGATATGCTCTACAAGATGAGTGATATTTTTTAAAGTTTATGATTTGCATTAAAATGCTTTACAAAACTCACATAGATGTTTGCAAAAATCATTATGTGCCATTAGAATATGAAAGTGGTAGGGAAGTGAATTGGTTTGCTGCATGCAGAGTGGAGAATAGGACACATCAAAGCAATTATACCAGTATGGGAGATGGACATAAAGTACCAGATGGCAGAGGGTGCAGCAGCTTATCAAGAGTTTGGGTTTCAAGTGTGTATTTATATATACAGTATGAATATATGTGTATCATATGTATATTTATGTTATCTTTATTTTATTTTTTTTATTCAGAAACAACCCAGATTGCAGTTAGAGGGTCTAAGGCTTTGGGAGAGCGATTGCAATATTAATTTTTGATCCATGGCAAGTCATCCCCAGTGCTTGGTGCACTATACAGTGAGGAACAGAAGTATTTGAACACCCTGCGATTTTGCAAGTTCTCCCACTTAGAAATCACGGAGGGGTCTGAAATTCACATTGTAGGTGCATTCCCACTCTGAGAGACAGAATTACAAAAAAATTCAGGAAATCACATTGTATGATTTTTAAAGAATGTATTTGTCTTGCACTGCTGAACATAAGTATTTGAACACCTGAGAAAATCACTGTTAATATTTGGTACACAAGCCTTTGTTTGCAATTACAGAGGTCAAACGTTTCCTGTAGTTCTTGACCAGGTTTGCACACACTGAAACAGGGATTTTGGCCCTCTCCTCCACACAGATCTCCTCTAGATCTGTCAGGTTTCAGGGCTGTCACTGAGCAACACGGAGTTTCAGCTCCCTCCAAAGATTTTGTATTGGATTTAGGTCTGGAGACTGGCTGGGCCACTCCAGAACCTTGATATGCTTCTTACGGAGCCAATCCTTGGTTATCCTGGCTGTGTGCTTCGGGTCATTGTCATGTTCCATCAGACTGTCGCCTTCCCTATTCACATTCAGGCGCTCCCTCAAAACCCATCTCTTCAGGGAAGCCTACCCCACCCTCACCTAACGGCCATCCTCCCTCATTCCTCCCACCACTTCATCCCCCTCAGCCACTTCCTACTGTACCTTTACCCCCTCCCTCCTAGATTGTAAGCTCGTAAGAGTAGGGCCCTCTTACCCCTCGTACGTTGTTTGTTGTTGTTGTACTGTGCCATGTATTGTCCCCCCTATTGTACAGCGCTGAGCAAACCCTTTGGCGCTATATAAACTCGTAGTAATAATAATAATAATAATGTTGGAAGACCCAGCCATGACCATCTTCAATGCTCTGACTGAGGGAAGGAGGTTGTTGCTCAAAATCTCACAATAAATGGCCCCATTCATCCTCTCCTTAACACAGTGCAGTCGTCCTGTCCCCTTCGCAGAAAAGCACCACCAAAGCATGATGTTACCACCCCCATGCTTCACAGTAGGGATGATGTTCTTGGGATGCAACTCATCCTTCTTTTTCCTCCAAACACGACGAGTGAAGTTTAGACCAAAAAGGTCTACTTTGGTCCCATCTGACCACATGACTTTCTCCCATACCTCCTCTGGATCATCCAGATGGTCATTGGCAAACTTCAGATGGCCTGGACATGTGATGACTTGAGCAGGGGAACCTTCTGTGCAATGCATGATTTAAAACCATGACGGAGTAGTGTTCTACCGACAGTGACCTTTGAAACTGTGGTCCCAGCTCTTTTCATGTCATTGACCAGCTCCTCCCTTGTAGTTCTGGGCTGATTCCTCACCTTTCTTATCATCAGTGATACCCCACGAGGTGAGATCTTGTATGGAGCCTCAGTCCAAGGGAGACTGACAGTCGTCTTTAGCCTGTTCCATTTTCTACCAATTGCTCCAACAGTTGATCTATTTTCACCAAGCTGCTTGGCAATTGCCCTGTAGCCCTTTCCAGCCTTGTGGAGGTGCACAATTTTGTCTCTGGTGTCTTTTGACAGCTCTTTGGTCTTGCCCATGATAGTAGTTTGCGTCTGACTGACTGTGGGGTGGACAGGTGTCTTTAAAGAGCTCAGGCAGGTGCTACTAAGTTAGATTAATGAGTGGAGTAGAGGTGGACTTTTTAAAGACACAGTAACAGGTCTTTGAGAGCCAGAATTCTTGCTGTTTCTTAGGTGTTCAAATGCTTATGTTCAGCAGTGCAAGACAAATAAATTCTTTAAAAATCATACATGTGATTTCCTGAATTTTTTTTTAAATTCTGTCTCTTAGAGTGTCAATGCACCTACAATGTTAATTTCAGACCCCTCCATGATTTCTAAGTGGGAGAACTTGCAAAATCGCAGGGTGTTCAAATATTTCTGTTCCTCACTGTAATTAAGTAAAGCTAAATGGCTTACTATCAGTAGATGCTTAGTGAAGCATTGCATATGCTATTCACAGAAAAGTTATTAATTTAACACAAACCACAACTCAGTTGATGTCCCCCAGTGGGTTCTTCTGCAATGGAGGGCATAAACTGAGCAACAGCCACCATGCACTCCTCTGAACTTAGCCTTAGGCTTTTAGTTATACTAAAGGCTTCATTAAAAGTTATTAGGTTTTATTCTTATCAGTTGATATGTTTGGAGTAAAGAATGTTCCCCATTTATCATCAAAATGCATTCTGATATTGTAATTAGAGTAGCAAGATAAGAGGGATTTAGGAATTGATAATAAACTAAAAATCAAAACTATCAAGGAGTCAGATTGGCCTCATATAAAAAATTACCACTCAGTTATATTGATTAAAATGACTACAAATTGTTCGTCTGGTAGTGGTGTATTGCAGAGACTGAAAAATCAATTATGATAAAGAATCTGGTACTTGAATAAAACCATATATGTCTGGTATTAACCATACAGATGATTTAGAATAACCCCTCCCAAAACTGACAATAGCTGTAATTTTTCAGATACTAAATCAGTACAACAGCAAGTTAGAGGATATCTCCCAAAGTAAGAAAAATCCCCTCTCAGCCAGTTGTCCCCAGAAGACAAGTCCCATTGGAAGATTATCACTTGCCTCAGGTTCTGGAGACCATTCTAAAATTTTGGACTTCCGCTCACTTACTTTCTGAGTGACAATGGTCACCAGTACAAATAGGGGGGTAAGACAGAAGGTCTAACCCTTCCTCACAAAAAAAAGTTTTGCCTAGAGATACACTTTAATTGTATGCAGACAATGACTCACCTAAGCTCTACTGCTCATCCGAAAGATGTGAGTGGGGTGCTGGTTCTCAGTCTGGTATTTAAATCCAATATATATATATGACAAAGTAACCGGCAACTCATATCCTCATCATTATGAATTTATTGGCACACAGTGGAAAATATGCAATCCATGAAACTGACGCATTTCTCAAAGCTTACATCAAAAAATTAAACTACAGACTTATATAACATAACAGCCCACAATGAATGGGGGCGGTGCATACCTAATTAAAATCAACATTTAGTCTAAATGATTACAGGTGAAGGTGAATCAATGAGACTTCAGAGAAAGAAAAGTTTCGTCCTATACATATAGCTGCATGCATCCTAGTGTAAGAGCAGCACTACAAGTGCCCAATGTCAACACTGCCCTCACCATGGATGTACGCAATTTAGATATGGAAGTAATAAAATCATCATTCATTTATTATTTCAAAAAAAGATTAACATCCATTTTATTATTTAAGCTAAAAGGGACCCTGGTATTGAGCGTATGAATCCACCACACTTCACGCTTAAGTAAGGTGCAGTGTACATCACCTCCTCTTATAGGTTTTTTAACATGTTCCAAGCCAAGGAAAGAAAAGGAGTCAAGGTTCCCACCATTCTTCTACCTAAAATGTTTAGAGACATTAGAAATGTTTTTAGCATGTGGGTTATTAGTGTCATTGTTGTGTTCAGATATTCTAACTCATAAGGAACGAATAATACAAGACAACAAACACTGCATTCTATAATATATACAACCATTCTAGAATTGCAGTTACTGTAACCTTTCAAGGCATATATTTTCCCTGTAGAGAAGGAGGTAACTGCAATACTTTTTTTATGTCTTTTACATGTGTTTGTATAACATGGGTAAGAACCTTTAGTTCTTAACCATTCGCTAGTTTGATGACATGTTCATGAACAAAACAAACTTGGTGATAGTAAAGTAAAGTGGGAGCCCTCCTACTGGAAAAATTACATCCGTCTTTTAAAATATCATACAATGCCTTATCAGCATAAAGGATTGGTAAACATTTCTTAACTATTGCATGGAATATGTAGTGACAAAATTAACTTTATGACATGATTTGCATGTACGGAATTTACCTTTCTTCAAAGGTTCTCTGGTAAATTGTCCCAATGTTTTTCTCGGTCTACAACCATTCCCTGATCTACCAAATATTTACTATACCCCCACTCTCTAAGTATATCTGAAACTATATCAAATTCCTTTAAAAAATCAGACTTCTCTCCCTTACAAACTCACCTATAGGTAATGCTTTAATAGTATGTGTCGGGTGACAGCTAGAGGCGAGTAGTAAGGAATTACCCATACACTGCTTTCTATAAGTTTTAGTAGTGACTCTTCCACTATCTACATGTCCTGTTAAATTCAAATCTAAATAATCTGTGGTAGTCGGATGGCAGTTATGTGTAAATTACAAATTGAAACTATTATTATTCAGATATTATTATTCAGATATGTAAGGAAATATTTTTTCTCCAAAACTGTACCAGTCCATACTAAAATCAGATCATCGATGAAATGACTGTACCAGGCGATATGAGATCTATATATGTTATTGTGAGAAAATAAGAAGGTCTCCTCCCACCATCCCATGTATAGATTCACTAATGAGGGGGTGAACTTCGCTCCCATCGATGGCCCTTGACTTTGAATGTAATATTTCAAATTCAACATGAAAAAATTGTGCTTAAGCAAAAATTCAACTGCCATGCACAAAAATTCCCTTAATTGCATATTATATGTACTACAACATGTCAAGTGATATTCAATGGCTAGTAGAGCTAAATGGTGTAGTATGCTTGATTACAGTGCTTTAACATCTATAGTGAGCCAATTGTCCCATCCACTTGATCTCGTGTGTATGAGTTAAAAGATGGCCAGTATCCCTCAAATGTCCTGGTAACCGGGTAACTAGGGGTTGAAGATGTTCATCAACCCATTCACTGAGCCTTTCCAATAAAGATCCTATTCCTGCCACTATGGGACATCCCTGGACAGGGTTAAGCTGTTTGTTTATTTTTGGGAAATGATGGAAGATTGGTATAATCGGATTATCAACCATCAAAAAGTCCATAATTTTTAGACCTATAACTCCCATTTATTTATCTGTGCCCTGTAGATGTCACATCATTTCTTTGAAAGGGAGGGTAGGGTTATTATCAAGTACATGATAAGTGCTTGTATCATTAAGCTGCCTTAAAGCCTCTAATCTGTAGCTATTTGTATCAAGGAATACAACTGAACCCCCCTTGTCTGCCTGATGAATAATGTTGGAATGTGTTGGAATGAATCTAGTGCCTAACTCCAAGCCTGAACAGGATACAAATATTTGTCTCCTGTAGCAACAGAACTTTTAACAATACCATATTGACCTAAAGCAGACTCAGACTGAAGGCTGTCCAAAGTGGAAACCATGAACAAGTGCTCAAAAGAAAAGGATGATGATAAACTTTCTTCAAACTGCACAGTATGTGGTGTGCTATCTGTATTAATCACATCTTCATTAAAATGTTTCCTCAACATAAGAGTTCTCACAAACCGATTGATATCTAGCAAAGTGGAAAAAACATCAAATTGACAAGTCGGAGCAAAGGATAGTCCTTTGGACAAAAGGGAAAGTTCATAATCAGATAATGGTGTAGATAATAAATTAACCACATTACTGGTACCTATTCCTTGGTTTTCTTTGTGCATTTCGGATATTTTCTGTATCCTGTTTTGCCGACATGTAGACAATGCAAAAGACATAGAAAAAGTACTCCAGTTACCTCCTTCTCTGCAGGGAAAATATATGCCTTGAAAGCTTACATTAGCTTCAATTTTAGAGTGGTTGTATATATTATAGAATGCAGTGTTTATTGTCTTCAGTATGTGGGGTGTACCATTTGTTCATTACCAGTTAGAATATCTGAACACTACAATGACACTAATAACCCACATGCTAAAAACATTTCTAATGTCTCTAAACAGTTTAGCTAGAAGCATGGTGGGAACCTTGACTCCTTTTCTTTCCTTGGCTTGGAACATGTAAGAAAACCTATAAGAGGAGGTGATGTACACTGCACCTTACTTAATTGTGAAGGGTGGTGGATTCATACGCTCAATACCAGGGTCCCTTTTGGCTTAAATAATAGAATGAATGTTAATTTTTTTTGGAAATAATAAATGAATGATGATTTTATTACTTCCATATCTAAATTGCGTACATCCATGGTGAGGCAGTGTTGCCATCGGGCACTTGTAGTACTTCTCTTACATTAGAATTCATGCAGCTATATGTATGGGACAAAACTTTTCTTTTCCGAAGTCTCATTGATTCACCTTCACCTGTAATAATTTAGACTAAATGTTGATTTTAATTAAGCATTCATTGTGGGCTGTTTTGTTATATGTCTGTATTTTAGTTTTTTGATGTAAGCTTTGAGAAAGGCTGTGGTCAAAACGCGTCGGTTTCATAGATTCCATATTTTCCACTGTGTGCCAATAAAGTCATTATGATGAGGATATGAGTTGCCTGTTACTTTGTCATATATCTTAGATACACTTTAATGTTGTTTAGTTTTTAGTACATAATATGTTCAGATATAAATTTACTGGAAAATATGAGGGTTCTTCAAAGAGTTTCTGCACTTTTTTAACAGAAAAAAAAAATAATAAAAAAAAAATAAAAAATAAAAAAAAATATATATATATATGTGTGTGTGTGTGTGTGTGTGTGTGTGTGTGTGTGTGTGTGAAGAATTTTTGAAGACCCCTTGTATATGCCAGTTTCTAAAAATTACAATTAGCTTTATGTAAGCAGAGCCAGATTTGTTTAAGCCACTTGGGCCTTTTACTGAGGTAGCAGAGACTGAGGTTACTGAGCTAGCAGAGACAGTACCAAACTATGCATTACTTTGCATTGTTTGGTCACCCAGGTCACATAGGCTGGACATTTATGGGTAGACATGTCTCCAAGGATGGCATGAAGAAAGATCTCCAAGGATGACACAGAAAGATATATACTGAATACCAATGACCCTTGCTGACACAGTTCCTTCACTCTTCTCTGTAGAAGAACTTCAGGTAATATGTACCTCTATATGTATATGCAAGGTTACGATATAGAGGTAACCTTGCATATAAACCAAATTACCTCCAAAACCATATTTTGGCATTTGTTTTCTCCATCTATTCAAATAAAATTATTAGAAATAAAAGAGAAAGTGAAGCCTGTAGAAAAAAGCAATCCTTTAAGAGCTCTTAACAAAAGCTTGTCTTAGTTAAAATCTGTGCTGTGGCATATTAAAAAAAATAATTTTTATTTCTGACTGTACTGGCTGTAGCTTCACCCTAGGCAGAAGTCCAAATTCTGGGCGTTTTTATGGGGAGGTACAGGCAGCATTGAAGCCACATCCCCTTCTATTCTTCTATTCTCCCTCCTCGCTGTGCAGCCTAAGCCTCTTATGCTTCCTTTGTACTGATAAGACTCAGCCCATGACATCCTGCAGCCACCAGCTAGTTCAGAGGAGATCACTACTATAGTAGCTGGTGGCTTGTGTTGGGAATGACAGTGGCTGAAGAAGTGTGCCATCATTCACAAAAATACAAGCCCACAACAACTCATACCAGTAGCTACTACACTAATCTCTCTGCTTGTGTTGTTGTGGAGTTATGTTTTTGAATGACAGCGGTCCTCTCCAGCTGACATCATTCACAGCACAAACTAACAGCTACTATTGCAGTCATCTCCTCCAAACTAGCTGGTGGCTTGTGTTGGGAATGACAGTAGCTGAAGAAGTGTGCCATCATTCACAAAAATACAAGCCCACAACTACTCATACCAGTAGCTACTACACTAATCTCTCTGCTTGTGTTGTTGTGGAGTTATGTTTTTGAATGACAGCGGTCCTCTCCAGCTGACATCATTCACAACACAAACTGACAGCTATTATTGTAATCATCTCCTCCAAACCAGCTGGTGGCTGTAGGAAGTTGCACAAAAAAAAAGAGCTGCACAGGTTCAGTATGATGGTGTTCAGAGGAGCTGCGGGCTGTGTGAGCTTTATGTGCTCTATGTCAATGCCGTGTCCCCTCTCCTTTGTGTGCTGTCAGTCAGAAGTCTGTCTCCTTCCTCCAGTGTGGTCAGAGATTGGTGAAGGGAGGAGGGCTGGCTATTAGACCACGCAGCTCAGAAACTACATCTTAGAATGTAACAGTAACAAATGTTATGTGCACTGGATCCCCTGGGAAATTTAACAAACCATATGGTGAGACCTATCCTTCTGTCTGTCAAGGATACATGATCTTTAAATAATGTTCTAATTTGTAAGTACCCTTACTAGAAGTGTGCCCATTTATATGAGTCACACAGAAAATGCATCAGCCTGACTTTAGATGTGTACATTGCAGTAGCGCAATGCATGGCAATACATGATTGGTGGTGCATTGTAGTGCTATTCCTTTTGGCATCCCAACATACCTTGCAAACACACCCAAACACATGCATTACAGCACACCACAATGTACATATAGGAACCAGTTGTATGTTGTCTGTGGGATTACACTAAGTTTTCTTGTGCAAGAGATAAGCCTTTGTATGTGTTATATGTTAACTAAAGGACATTTTAGACAATTTCAATAGATTTATAGTGTGACATTTTGCTGGAGGTACCTTTAAAAATAAAACCTGTAGTATGTTTTTTTTATCCTGGCTTTGCTACTTTTTTGTGTTATGCTTCATACTGGCATGATTGATTTGATTTGGCTCTATGTCTGTACAAAAAAGCAAATTGGAATATTTATGTCTATCAATAATTCTTTGTAGCGCTAATGGAAATCCTATGATATCATTTTGTATCCCTTACTCCTATAAAACTAAAAGCTATTTACACTCCAGAAACAAAGATAATGATTTGTCTTCTTGTTACTTTCTACTCCAACATATTGACCGTCTGCCATTGAGGTCTTACTGAGTAATATCCCCTAGGAGACCTCATTAACATTTTGACATTGTTCATGTGTTGTTCTGCAGATCAATAATCCCAAATACATATTCAGGACAGGTTGTTTTAAATGGAACATCAGAATCTTAAAGTCAAACTCCTCCACATTTTTAAATGAAAGACTGTACTCAATATTGTAACATGAGTTAAACACTCCAAATCAATTAAACACAACCATCATTTACCTGTTTTTGCTGGGAAAGCATGCCTTAAATTGCACTAGTGAGTCTCCTACAGAATCGTTCACGCCAAGGGGAAGATTTACTAAAGGCGAAAAGGCTATTCACTTTGCCAGAGAAAAATGCAAGCATGTGAAAGCAAAAGTGTGTTTTTTTAATTTTTCTTAGCATGTGGTTGGGTATTTTTTGCAAACTAAAATTTCACTACATTGCCTAAAGTCTGGGGAAAATATGCTTGCAAAGTGCCACTTCCCTTGTTAAGTGAACAGTCTATTTGCCTTTAGCCAGTTAACCTCTATGTTCAGAGACCTGTGTTACTTTGGACCTGATCAACACAGAAAACAAGTGTCTGTATTTTTCAGCACTGAGTTAGAGTAAATTTGAAATCTCTGTAAAGCTGATGGTTGATACCAGAAAAATACAGCAGACAAAATTATGTTTTTTTTGGGTCCCTTGTCCACCATGTTCAATCAACTGGTCAGTGACCAGGTATACTTGTAGTCTGGATATGACCAGGTCAGGGCAAATCTATCAGACCACGGGGTAGATGAACATAACCTTTCACTGTGTCACATAATTGCCAGTCTCATTCACCAAAAGGCTGCAAGAGATGCTGAGCCTATTTGTTTAGGTATTTTTATCTTCATGCAAGATTCCAATATGGACTGATTTCTCAGCCCTGATCTGGAATTGGCAACCTAAATGAGTGTGTACATTTTTTTCTGCTGTTTAACATAGTTTCAATGTATTTTACCATATTACTTCGAATAATTAAGTGTTCTTGCATGGCAAGACCACTTACTGTTATCTCACATATATATTCTTATTCTTATTAAGTGTTCTTGCATGGCAAGACCACTTATTGTTATCTCACATATATATTCTTATTATTATAGCACCCTAACTCCTCCCACAGTTTTTACACTACATAGACAGTGATATACTGAAACGTGTGGATTGTTCCCGATTGGTGTGCTATTACTTTGTGGAACGTTTTTGTGGTGAAATTGGTCCCATAGGAATGAATGGCGGAATGTTCAAAACTAGAGTGGGAGCTGACAAAAGCTAGAGTGTGAAATGAAAAATCAGGACATGATTTCTAAACTGCCATCACTCCCTCATTTTCAAGCCCACCTACACAAATCTTATATCAAAATGTTCAGCTCCCTGCTGCCACTAAAAATGTCCACGGCTAAGACATAGTCCTGATAGTTTCACAGAGATTGCAAAAAATAAGGCTTAAACGAAGCCCCTTCATTCATTTACATGTTATGAGGGAAGCTAAAAAGCTTGTCCTATTAGTGGTTCCTGTGGGATACAATTGTACAATTGTGAAAAGTTTCTTTCAGTGATATGTGATTGAGATATACGAGATTTATCTTAGAGCCCTGTTCTAATACATAGATATAAGAGCACAAAACCTATATTTCAGCCTAAATGCGGTGCAGGGTACATTTAGCACCTGGGGCCTGGATCACCTCCTCTACCCCACCCACAATAGCTATCACATGCCTGGTAGCAGAGCCTGATAAGACGAGGAAGGCCTCTCTTACACCTCTGACTTGGGGCCCCTGGTAGTGTAAACATAAGGCACAGGAGTGGCACGAGTGCCTATAAGTCTTCCTAGCAGCGGAGCAGGTGTCCATGCTGGGCAGGTAAAGTTGTTAAGGGTCTTCAGTAAGGCAAGCAGACTGGCAAGCAGCTGGACAGCAGACTGAAGTAGACTGCTACAGGCGTCAGCAGATGAGATGGTTGCTGGTAGCAGACTGTAGATCAGTAGGAACAGCAGGGTGGTAGGTAGGTACTGGCATCAGCAGATGAAATGGTTGATGGTAGCAGACTGTAGATCAGTAGGAACAGCAGGGTGGTAGGTAGGTAGGTACTGGTGGAATCAGGCAAAGTAGTAGAGTTAGGGAGGCCAGATCATACACAGGCAGGACAGATCAGGTACAGGGGCACAGGCAGAAAGGTGGTCAGTGTACAAGCTGGGTCTGTAACTGATCAGTAAAGCAGAAGCTGGACAGAGAGTGGAGCAGACAGGAGTGGAGGTCAGAGGATGAGCCAAGGTCAATGCAGGCAGAGTTCATAGGGTAGTCGGGACAATCCGAGTCAGGACCTGGAATCTGGATACGGGATCACAAGGTCACATGATACACAGGAGGCTGAAGACAAAGCAGAATTGACCCTGAGCACTGGCACAGTTTAAATAGCCTGTATGGCACCAAAATCTGTGCGTGTGCGTGTGTATAAGCACATGTACGTGCACCATTGTGTGTGAGCATATGCGCATGTGCATGAGCATGTGCCGATGTGCATGTGCCCAATTCCTGCACGAGAAGAAACATGTTTTAGCTTGTGAAGGTGCACAGAAGACCATCCAGAGGAGCCATCTCATTTACTGGCATACCCTGCCTGACAATAGCACTTGGTCTATATTAATTACAATAACACAAGGCAGAGGTTCTAGCTGTAGTAAGCAAGCTCCCCTATGAACCCCCTGCACATGTTCATGTGAAATAAATAATGGGATTAAATACAGGGGATGCATAGACATGTGCTTTTGCTGTTTTGTAACCTTCCTTCATAGCTCTGCAAGGGATGAAATAATGGCAGCACCCCTCTACTTAATGTGATCTTCTTTGAATGTGGTTCACAATAGGTATTATTGTGAGGAAGGCAGATAAAACTGTTGCAACCACTTTTCTGTCACCACTGATTAAAGCATTGGCATAGCACATGCTGTGTGTAGAGAGAATGCAAAAACAGGCTAAGAAAAGAGAGAGGCTGTAATCATTATTTTGCTAGATTTTGGTTTGTTAAACCAAATAACCTAAGCAAATGTTTCTTAAGAGATAGTTGGGGAATACACTTCTGAAAATGCTAGTTGTCTGACTTTTGCCGCTGGCTTCAATATGTTGAATCACTGACCCAGAACATGTATGAATATCAGGAAAGTCAGAGTAAAAACATAGTTTGATATCTGCATACTTGTTGGTGACTTAGAGTTTTACACCTAAATGTAGTACAAAAAACACTACAAAAGTCAATACAAGGTACAAAAAACAGGCATAGCAATTTTGTTTTTATATATTGAGGGTTTACTGTATATCTACGCCTTTTGCACGTAGCTAAAATAATTTTTTGTATACAAATTTTTTTTGGTAGCGCTACCTCACACACATTGATTCAGTATAAAAGACATGACTTACTATTAGTGCGCTGTGTCCCTTGTGCTGCTGGCTACTGGTTTAATTGATATTTTCCTCCATCTCAACACCCTCCCACCCCCGCTGCTGTAGTCTACTGGTGCAGCTGATATTAATAGAACTGAGGAAGCTGTCGTTTGCATTCATCAAGAGTGCCTGACAATGCCCACCTTTCCTCTCATCTCCACCATTCAGAGGAGCCCTAGTACAATTTCTATGAATTAAACACAATCTTTGAATTGGGGGCATGCGTTTAATTCATCCACCCATCCTCCATGCATAAATCTTTTTTCATTCATAGAAGCTGTTGTTTTGGCTTCCACGAATAGTGGAGCTTGGTGGGTATAGTTGGGCATTCTTGATGATGCAAATGACAGCTCCCTCAGCCCCCACAGCACCAGAAATGTACAATTGTTTGGGGAGGGGAGGGCATTGACAGAGGAGGATTTCAAGGAATCCAGCAGCACAAGGGACACAGCACATGAATAGCAAGTCATGCCCCTTGTGCTGATTTTTGTGTTTTTTGTTTTTTTACTTTAAACAAGAGAGCTTAGCTCCTCTATGTGTATCTCAGGAAAGGTTTTCTTTAAATGTTTCATTTTCTATTTCAGAAGATAAATATCCTAAACCTCTCAACTGTACCTGCAAGCAAAATGTTTCCTCACCTTCATTTTGCTGCCTTGTCTTTAAAGATTTCACTTAGTAGGGATGCCCATTAATTGGGGCTGTCTTTTTCTGAGCATAGGCAGACACTAATCAATGCTTCCTGTACCATGCTTCCAATAACCTATTTAGAACAGGAGAAGCGATTTCAATGTCTTATACACCAGAGAGGATATTCCGATTAGAACATTCTCTTGTTTATATGACTGATGTCTTTGTTAGCATTTGCCATGTGAAAGATTGCAAAACCAGCACCACTGGTTTAAAAGAAAGTAAATACTATTACATTATGTGTTAAGATATGTATATTTTTAATTGTCTGGGCAATATACCACATTATGATTTTACATTGAAAAAGTGGATTTAATTATTCAGTGACATTAAAAAAACATTTACTATTCAGGCTTTGTGCAATAAATACAGTTGACTCAATATTGCTTAAAAACCCTGCTTTCTACTGCATCATCCTGTAATTACACACATTGTACTGTATATTTAAAAAAGGTGTAAATATACTTTTGCAGGACCCTGCATAGAAAAATAAATCAATATAACTGGTAGGCGCACACTGAAGGATGCTTTAGAAGTTATGTTATATATCTGAGCTGGTTGCATGCCCTCAACATGCACAGCCTCCTGGAGGGAAAGCACCCGCACTCCTTAACCCATTCCTTGCAGACATGGCAGAGACATTCCCCAGGAGGACTCCATACAGGCCTGACCAGCACCACCCAGTAGTCTGTTCCATGCCTTTCTCAGACCTTTTGGCAATGAAACCAAGAAGCAGTCCTTCCAAAACAAGTTTCCTTTCCAGAAGACCTTCCTATTATTAGGTTAGGACAATGACATGTCCATATAATGACAGCCCTTTAACTCCCTTACTGGAACACGGTTAATTACATATGTACAGTATATGCATCAGCATCCCAAATGGTAACAGCAGAATCCTTCAGTTACAAACCGATAATAGCAGAGCAAAGAGCCAAGTCAAGGAGCAGCTCAGTAGGCACCTTTAGGAAATATCCACATTGAAAACTTTTTTTGTTCACCAATGATTGAAGAGGCTTTCCAGTTGGAAACTGATGTATGTGCTGTCGGATGCTGAATTGAGATATTTAATGTTTTATATATATATATATATATATATATACATATATATATATATATATATATATATATATATATATATACACTCACTAGCCTCTTTATTAGGTACACTTGTTCAATTGCTTGGTAACACATATTGCTAATCAGCCAATCACATGGCAGCAACTCAATGCATTTAGACATCTAGACGTGGTGAAGACGTCTTGCTAAAGTTCAAACTGAGCATCAGAATAGAGAAAAAAGGGGATTTAAGTGACTTTGAATTTGTCATGGTTGTTGGTCCCAGACAGGCTGGTATGTTGATCTACTGGAGGTTTCACGCACAACCATCTCTAGGATTTGCAGAGAATGGTCAGAAAAAGAGAAAATATCCAGTGAGCGGCAGTTGTGTAGAGGAAATTGCCTTGTTGATGTCAGTGGTCAGAGGAGAACAGGCAGACTGGTTCAAAATGAAAGGCAACAGTAACTCAAATGACCACTTGTTACAACCAAAGTATGCAGAATACCATCTCTGAATACACAACACATGACCTTGAAGCAGATGGACTACAGCAGCAGAAGACCACACCAGGTGCTACTCCTGACAGCTAAGAACAGGAAATAGAGGCTACAATTCGCACAGGCTCACCAAAATTGGACAATAGAAGATTGGAAAAATGTTGCCTGGTCTGGTGAATCTCGATTTCAGCTGCAACATTCAGATGGTAGGGTCAGAATTTGGCACACACAACATGAAAGCATGGATCCATCCTGCCTTGTATCAGCAATTTAGGCTGGTGGTGATGGTGTAATGGTGTGGGGGATATTTTATTGGCACCCTTTGGGCCCCATAGTACCAACTGGGCATTGTTTAAACATCAAGGCCTACCTGAGTATTGTTGCGGACCATGTCCATCCCTTTATAACTACAGTGTACCCATCTTCAGATGGCTACTTCCAGCAGGATAATGCACTATGTCACAAAGCTCAAATCATCTCATACTGCTTTCATGAACATGACATTTAGTTCACTGTATTCCAATGGCCTCCACAGTCACCAGATCTCAATCCAATAGAGCATCTTTGGGATGTGGTGGAATGGGAGATTCGCATCATGGATGTGCAGCCGACAAATCTGCAGCAACTGTGTGCTGCTATCATGTCAATATGGATCAAAATCTCTGAGGAATGTTTCCAAAACCGTGTTGAATCTATGCCATGAAGAAGGTCCAACCCCCTACTAGCAAAGGGTACCTAATAAAGTGGCCAGTGAGTGTATTAGGGTGGTAGCCATGGTAATGAGCAAAGGTCACATTGTTTTTTCTTTATATTTTAAAGCTCCTACAATGCTCTTTTCACTTTTTATCTGCCTGTAATGTGTTTTCATGTCTACAGCTTTATTCCAGCAGCTTAGTCTACTGCACCCATTGTTATATTCCTATGTTGTGAACAGTGCCACTTTTAGCCAGTGCCAACATGACAGATAAAGTTCAAGGTATTATGTGTAATTTTCTACATAACACAAATAATAATACAAACTGTAATATTTCTTATAATGAAAAAGAGTGGGATGAGGTCAAATGTAGTTTAACATATGCATTCAGCTGTTGAAGCTCTGTCTGTTCAAAGAGAATCATGCTATGAATTTTAATATAACTGCCAGGTTATTGTGCTGTATCAGCTTTCTTTTACCAAGATTAAAATATATGTATGGAAATCGCTTCCCTTTAATATGCATTACGTTGGTGGATTAGTATGACTGATCAGAAGAGAAATGCTTCCATATGAGAAAATAGATGTAAGGTTGTTTTATATTAATAGCACACTTTTCCATTTGACTGAAAATAGCTGTTTTATCTTCAAACTGTTCATACAAGCACATTGACCTATTTTTATTTGTCTGTCAAAAGATAAGGATTGGGGATAAATGTTGTATTTGTGAAATACTTGTTAAAATAAGTAACCATTTTAAGGTATTTTAAAATATAACTAGTCGAGAGAAAGACAGTATGGTGTATTTGAAAGTGCTATGGAGATTAGGCCATTTGTTTCAGCCATGATCACATAGCGGTTGATTCACTTAGTCTAGGTTCACATCTATGTGTTTGCTGTTGCGTTTTGCAGAAACGCACAGCAGTCCATTTAACACGATTTACTATGGGACAGGTCCACATCGCCGTGTTTTCACCTGGTGCGTTTTTTGGAAAGGGTCAGGGACTTTTTTAAACCCAAAACTTTGCATTTTTGGTTCAATAGACTTCAATGGAGATGCTGCAGAAATGCATGTAGTGCATTTTTTATGTGTTTTTTATGCATTTTTGATGCGTTTTGTGGTTTAATCTGCCCAGCAAAAAGTTGAAAAAACCCGCAAAACATGTCAAAAATGTGTCAAAAATGCACTGCAAAAAGCACTGCAGAAATGGATCAAACACAAACTGCATAGGTGTGATCCTAGCCTAAAACCAGAGAGTGCAAAATCTGGTGCAGCTGTGCATGGTAGCAAATCTGACTCTAACTTCAGCTTGTTCAATTAACCTTTGACAAAAAAATATGGTACCTGATTGGTTTCTATGCAGAGCTACACCAGATTTTGCATTCTCCAGTTTTAGTAAATCAACCCCATACTATTTAATGTTCTAAATGAATATCCAAAAAGAATTAAAAGGTGACCATCGGTAAGAGTTCGTACATCTCATTATCAAACAACTCGTGTACCATATGAACTTGGTTATCTCCAATTCAGCCAGTATTATCAGTTATCTGCGTGCGAGGTATGACAAAGATGCAGCCTGCAGTATCTGTATCAAGAGGAGAACAGAAAGCACATGCGCTCACTTGCTCATTCCAAGTTTTATGCTACAAACAGAAATTAATCACACTATACAGATAATTGCTTTCTCTATAGTGGCAAAGCAGGCCACATGGATAAGCGCATGAATTTGTGTTTGAGAGTTACCATTACTAACATATAGGATGCTAAACAGAGAAAGTGAATGTCAGAACAAACACAAAAATGAACAAAGATAGCATAAACCAAGTGTGACTAACCTTTACCGGACATACACTATATTGCCAAAAGTATTGGGATGCCTGCCTTTATGCGCACATGAACTTTAATGGCATCCCAGTCTTAGTCCGTAGGGTTCAATATTGAATTGGCCCATCCTTTGCAGCTATAACAGCTTCAACTGTTCTGGGAAGGCTGTCTACAAGGTTTAGAAGTGTGTCTATGGGAATGTTTGACCATTCTTCCAGAAGCGCATTTGTGTGATCAGGCAGTGATGTCGGACAAAAAGGCCTGGCTCGCAATCTCCGCTCTAATTCATCCCAAAGCTGTTCTATTGGGTTGTGGTCAGGACTCTGTGCAAGTCAGTCAAGTTCCTCCACGCCAAGCTCACTCATTCATGTCTTTATGGACCTTGCTTTGTGCACTAGTGCGCAGTCATGTTGGAACAGAAAGAGGCCATCCCCAAACTGTTCCCACAAAGTTCGGTGCATGAAATTGTCCAAAACGTCTTGGTATGCTGACGCCTTAAGAGTTCCCTTCACTGGAACTAAGGGGCCAAGCCCAACCCCAGTCAGGCAAGTACCATTCTCCTGGCAACCGCTAAACCCAGACACGTATATCGGATTGCCAGACAGAGAAGTGTGATTCATCACTCCAGAGAACATGTCTCCACTGCATCTGACGCTTTGCATTGCACTTGGTGATATAAGGCTTGGATGCAGCTGCTCCAACATGGAAACCAATTCCATGAAGCTCTCTGAACTGTTACTGTGCTAATCTGAAGGCCACATGAGGTTTGGAGGTCTTTAGCTATTGACTTTGCAGACAACAACTTTTGCGCTCTGTACGCTTCAGTATTTGCTGATCCCACTCCGTCATTTTACTTGTTCTACGAATTGGTGGCTGAGTTGCTGTTGTTCCCATTTGCTCCCACTTTGTTATAATATCACTAACAGTTGATCGTGGAATATATAGTAGCAAGGAAATTTCACAGATGGACTTATTGCACAGGTGGAAACCTATCACTGTACCACACTGGAATTCACTGAGCTCCTGAGAGCGACCCCTTCTTGAACAAATGTTTGTAGAAGCAGTCTGCATGCCTAGGTGCTTGAGTTTATATACCTGTGGCCAAGGAGGTGATTGTAATACCTGAATCCAATGATTTGGAGGGGTGTTCCAATACTTTTGGCAATATAGTGTATGTGAACAGGCACCATAGGAAGTAATGCTATTTCACATGTCATGCAGATTGGATGCGGTTCAAACCACATCCAATCCACACATATGTGAACCGGCACTAACTGCTTGTGCCAAGTGAATGAATTAGCAGATAAAAAAGTATCAATATATTTTTTTAGGGCATGCATCTTTAAAGCCCAGTTATACCTTTTGAAAAAATAAATAAATTAACTGAAAATAAAAAAGCAGCTCCATATATATATATGATATACTTACCTAATCTTCAGCACCGTCACCCGTGGACTAAAATGTACTCAATATATTACCCAATTTAAGATTAGGTTGCCCTGAATAAATAGATACCCAAAAAGCCTTATAATTGTGTACACTCATGAAATGATGGCAAACTTTGAAACCCTAAATTGTCCGAAGGTTACAAGCCCTTACAGGTCAACATTTCAGAGTTACTGTAGCTGTGAATGACTCTAGAATTATTGCTCTCCTGCATGTATGGCAATATGTAATGTGTAGCAAATCAAAGTCTTTGCACATAGGCACCCTCCGTGTGTACATTTACATATGTATGTTTGTGGCTACAAGGCAGGTTATACTTTTTTTGGGGTGGTTTTAAGTGCTTGGGTGTATCTTACATTTTTTACACTCAATAGCCCCCTATGTGATAGCATTTTTACTATTGAAGATTCCAGATATGAGCCCCTTGGCATCTCTAAGGTCTGTAGTGAACCAGGTGCCAGTTTGAGAGAGCTCATCCCCACTCAGCATACTGCAGTGAGCATTCAAACAAGAGCACACCCTGATGACATCACAACATTAGTATTTTAATCAGCTAATTTGGCTTACTGGATATTCCCCACTTGTGGCCAAGTCCCTCTGACATGTTTCCCCAGGACTGGGATTAATCATAGAAGTAGGGGCAGCCAGGACAGGTGGATTTTGAAAAACATCAAGTAATTAAAATTAGTTAGAACAGTAAACAGACCAATTAGACCTGCTCAAAATAAACAGAATCAGGATAAGAAAGTCACTATTGAAAGCTTTCTTTGGCTGCACATATGGGCCAGCTCAATAAAAAAAATGCCAGATGTGCAGACCAGCTGCTTATCCCCATAAGCAAAAACATATACCATGTACAAGTATACAAGCATATATAAAAATGCATGAAAAATACATGGCAGATACACAAAAGTTTAATCCAACAATCTGTATGGTTATTGTATAGACCTGTACAGAGAAGGTATATAGTAACTATCAACACACATGTAAATGTCCCTGAAGTCTCTATCATTCCAAAAATGCCTAGTCCCTTGTTACAAGGTTGTCATTACTAAAACCAATCAACATAAGGAAATGCCATTACTAAAACTGATCCCACAAAGATTAATGTTACAAAATGAATGTTATGCTGCAAATAATTAGTGTTACAAAATAAACAAAAAATATTACATGAAAATCTACCCACCCGTGATACAACATATACCATAATCTGTCCGTTTCTAATGAATTCATTTAAAAAGAATAGCCATTGGTTTTATTATATCTAAAGTCTAAAAATATGATAATACATGGACAGACGGGTAGGTCAATGAGGCCCTGAGGATATAGAGACAAGGAAAACAGAGACAGGAGGAAGTATTTGTGAAAGAAAATGTCAAAGCAATTTGGAGTCTAGAAGTCTCTATGTAAACACCTAAATAAATGGGGGGTATATATTCTATCGGGGATTCAGCGGATTTGTCATGTAATAGTTTTTTGTATAGTTTGTAATGCTAATTATCAGTAATGTTTATTTTTTCAGTATCAATTTCAGTAATGGCATTCCCTCATATAGATTGTTTTTGGTAATGGTAACCTTGTAATATGGGATTGGGCAGTTTCAGAACCATAGAGAGATCGCAGGAACACTCGTATATGTGATAGCAGTATCTATATCCCATACAGGTCCATGCATTTACTCTTCAGGATCAATGTATGAACCTGTGTATAGCTGAACATGTTCTCATGGATTTTTATATATACTTATATACTTGTATATGGCATGCATTTTTACCTTTTTCATGGAGATATGCAGTCGTATTTGGCAACATTTTTCACTGAGATGGCCCACATGTGCAGGGGAATACTACTTTCAGTAGTGTATCTCTGATCCTTATTATGTGTCTTTCAAACTGTTTGGTTTGACTAATGTTCTGATTGATTTTAATTACTTGCTATATATTAACATCCACTCGTCCTGGCCACCTTGGCCTCTATGGTTAAGCCCGCTAATGGTGAATGTGTCAAAACAGTATGGCCCCAGGTGGGGACTATCCAGTAAATCAGTATCGCTGAATTGTGTTGTCATTACTGTATGGCCTCATTTGAATGTTTTTAGCATTTCTGCTGTGACCATTTCTTTTTAATGAGACATCAGAGCTCTTACCAGCCCCTTCCCCCACTCTCTATTCTGAAACATTCCCTGCAGCAGCTGGAAGAGGAGAACAGGAGGGAATCTTGCAACATTGAAGAGGGGTGAGTGGCCAAGGGAGTCATAGGGTTCCATGTGATCATACAGCAATTATTGATAGGTCTCACCTAGCTGACTTTGGCTGGACATGTGGGGTCCCCATGAAGCTCAGTGATGTGGAGGGTCAGTAGTAGAAGTTGCAAAAGATGCAGTAGCACAGCCAGTCTCACCATCCTTTTGATCCATCCATATTTTTCAGTGCCCTCTCGCTTGGGCTGGATGCACCCCCAATCTCTGGGTCCAGAGGGTCCAGCCAGGTTCAGGAGACAGAGGAGTCACCACTGCAGCACTTTGGAGGCACTGTGGAACAGGAAGGAGCAAAGCACAGGAGAAATCTGCAGAGGAAGGAGGCAAGTGAGGGTCTCCCCAAGCCTTGCCTTGTTCAGCTCCCCCCCTCACCTTTTGCAGCTTTCCCCTGCCCCAAACCTTGTGCATTCCATTCGTCTTGTGCAGCTTCCCAGCCCCTTGTATTTTGTGCACCCTCCTCACATTGTGCACCCCACCATCTTGTGCAGTTTCTCCAATCCCCAGTGCCCCCCCTCCTTTTGTCCTCCAACCACCCACCTCACCTTGTGCAGCTCCCCCCTCAGACTTGTGTACTCCCCCCCTTTCCCCTCATCTTGTGCAGCTTCCCCAACCCCCTTACCTTATGCCCCCTCAGCTTATCCATGCCCCCCTTTGTCTCCCTCCCTCCCCCAGTGTCCCCCCTCAACTTGTGCAGCTCTCAGATGGACCCTTGCCTTGACCTCCTGGCTGTGGTGTTAGCCCTCCTCCAGACACTGGTAGCATATGGGGGTTTTGCACTGAACACAGTACTTGCTGTGGTTCTCCTTGCTTGTGGTCAGTACAGGTGGTGATCTTCTGGGAGCTCAGTCGGCCCTCGACGGGTGGTAGCTGACGATGTTTGGCCAATGGTCCCTGGGATGGATGACAGCAGATGTGGCATGGCTCGCATTAGAAGAGGCTGTGCTGCTTGTAAATGATGGCACAGTGGGCTCCTTCTCTTTCAGCTGGCATCAAAGACCCCCACCCCTTTCAGGGATTTCTGGTGGCAACGCCTCTCTAAATGTGGTGTCCAGGGCACATGCTCCCCTGCCTCCCCTTAGTATTGGCTCTGAGCAGATATACTGACAGCTCTGCAGGAGACCTGCATGGCACCAATGAACTGCTGATCACTGGTGCAATGGTGTACAGGCTCCTGCAACAAAAAATAATACATTTACCGGCAAAAAAATGTGCATTTATTATTTTTTAGCAAAAGATGAACTTATCCTTTAAAGTAGTTCAGTAGTTCTGTAATTTACTTGAGACTACTGAAGACTGTCTGTTACAACTTACAACTACAGAAATTTTAAGCTCCAAAACTGGAGCTGAATGGTGCTTTAAAAGCTTCAGCGAACTGCTTGAAACTGGCTAAAAGCTTTATAGATGCTTTGTAAAAGCTTGCTGTACAATTTGTTACACAAGTTGAAGTCCCTATATAAAAGGACAGAGTGCCAGAAGAGTTTTTAAATGTATAACTTGTCAAGGCAAAATTTAAGTTTCTCAGTAGGGGCAAATATGGTTTCACAGGACTGTACAACTGTATGGCGGAAGAAGGATAAAAAATAAATGGGACTGGCAACAATGGAATACACGGAATGCAAACTGAGAGAACTTTTTGATTTTCACCCATTGTATAGTTTACTTGATTGCATAATGTAATGCAATGTTTGCTCTCACATGCTGCCTATAGTTTGCTCTTTGATTGTAAAAACATCACTCTGCATTTTCCAAATACACAGTTTTGGAGGCCAAAAATCATGGTCTTGTGAAAGAGAAATATCTGTTCTCTTTGGTAAATGAAAGGCATGTTCACAGACATTAGATGGGTAAGAACATAAGGTGAAATGATTGTCAGGGTATGAAATATACATGATAGTATTAAGTGAATACATCCCTTGAACAACTATACCAGTGGAGGACAAAGAATGTGCCGACGTAATCAGAAATGAATGGAATGATAGTCATTAGAAGATGTGATAAAACATGTACTTGCTTTTAGTGAAGGTCAAGTAAAAAATGTGATCACATTTACAAAAAGGCTGATGCATGTGGAGGCTATATTAGCTTTATAGTTGTAGCCATAAAAGAGACTGCTTAGATATTTCCCAGCATGGCTAACATATAAAGCAATGGGTAAAATCAATTGATCTGTCCAACGGAATTAGTATATGGAAGGGACAGAGATATATCATACAATCTATGCAGTTCTTGTAAATGAGAAATCCCGGATACGCCATACATTTCACTGACTTGCGTCCTCCTCCTCTTTCCAATAAATCTACAGCACACAAGATTTCTCCATAAAATTCAAGGCTATAAGTATCAGACAGACAGCACCAAGCTGAGTATTACTGTTTGATCAAAACAGTTTGCAGTAATACTGATTGTTTCATTATTATTTCATTAACTTTTTCAAGCAGTAAAAATGTTTAATAGTTGTTTATAGCAAAATGTACTATAATAAAATGGAAGGTAAAAATTGATCATATATGGAGAAACAACTCTTATTTAGTGTCCTTATATTGTTAAAACCCAACCCCATCCAAAGCTTTTTTTTTTAGTTTTATATAGGGCTTTTGTATATACAGAACCTCAGGATTTTACTACTGTGTCCCCATGAGGATGTATTCTAAATTCCTGTCCAAGTGACAGGTGTCAGAACAGCAAATACGATATATTTGCTCTATAGGGAGGCAGCATTTAAAACCTGACATACATTTAAACCCACTATATCCAACACTAAATAAAACCGTTTTAGCTTTATTTGGGCTTTAAAGCCCAACTGAACCCTCAGTTTAAATCAGCTAAATACATTGTAGGTGCATTAAAACAAAATGTGCCCAAAGCCTTACCAGCTGTTTAAAAACCAGCCACAGCCTGAGTAAAAAGCCTGTCTCCTGCCAGCATGCTTTGGAGTGGGACCCTTGCTCTCTGTGAAAATACCCAAGCTGTAGATGCTTTCTAAAGAGAGCCATCTGTAAGACTTTGATCACCTTTTGTTTTTATGCCCATGGAATGCATGTAGATTATTTAATCTGTGGGCTCAACTGAGCTTCAATTGCATTTTAGTAATTTATATATATTCTATATTGACTGATTCATTGTAATTTGAATTTATACCTGTAAGTGAGTCAAATCCTTGTTATACAAGACATATACACAGTGCCACCGATAAGGCAGTACAGCTGTACTACCTGTATGGGGCCAGGACTCTATCAGTTTAACAGGGAGGCCCAGCCACCTAATGAGCAGGGGGACCGGTTGTACTACCATATCACTGAAACCATTCCCTCTGTGGCCCCCTCTGCAGTGCAACCAGCTTCTCCTCCTCTGCCTCTTGCCAGCTTTCAGCTGCTGCAGGAGGAGCTACAGGGGATTGGTTTTAGTATCTACACCCTCATTCCGCACTACTCCAATGACCCATCCTTCCCGCTTCTCTGATCCCCCACTGTGCCCCTAACTGACACAGTGCTGCCAACTGCTCCTCCTCACCCTCCCGCTGGCTGCAGCGCATTGGGGGATTGTGTTCAGGATGGAGAGTGTTGGGGGATCAGTAAATAGGTCATATTTACAGGCCCTTTCCTGAATAAATGAACAAAATGAGGGATTGATACTGATCATGCACTGTGTTCATTCTTAACTGAAGCGTAGTAAACTGTGTTACAGGGCTCTTCTTGTTCATTCATTCTGCAGTGCAGCTGAGGAAGCAGAGAAAGGTAATGAAGGATCTAATCTAATCTTTCTCAAAAGTGAGACATCAGGGATCTGTTTAGACCCATTATATTTCAGACCACCAACCCCCCCCCCCCCCCCAAGAAAGCATTATAAAAAATAATTAAAGAGAAAAAGGGCTCATTCACACGTGCTTTGCTCTGAAGAGCAATTCACATTGGATCATTTTTCAGAGAGCATTTAACAGGCAGTGTTGTATCACATACAGTACTTACCACCTGCTTTAACCCCCTTAAACACCACTCTAGTCCGCCACAACCGTGTACCCCAGCCGCTGCCTCCGCAGCTAAAGGGTGTAGCATTTGGGGGGACGGTAAAAGGCGCAGCTCAACTTCAGGGTTTTACAACCCTCCAACCTCATTTGTAAACGAGCCCTAAAGGGGGGGGTGAGGTTCTGTCAGGTATGGTGCCCCGTCATTTCTAACAGTTGCCCTGCTTATTCAGGGCTTCATTGCCATATCTGAGTTCATTAAGCCCAGTCTCCTTCACAGACTTTGATACAAATTTTGACAGCAGACAACATCTGTCGTCTAAAGGACTACCATATGTCAGCACTGCACAAAACTGCATTCTTGGTCTGTTGATCTGTGTCACACCCTGCGGTAAGGTTTGTTCATCATAGAGATGAACAAAATGAGAACTACAAACAGCTGCTGTTGTCAAAATATGTGCAGAACAAGGAGCATAAATATCTTGGATCTTTACACTGCTCTAAGGGCATTCTAAAATATGAACTTATATATTGTAATGGCAAGTTGTAAGTGTATGCTTCTTGTCACATATTTGCATATCATACACATTTCATTGTATTATTCATTCAGTAGCCATATTATATTTATCTTATTAGCATACGAATAACATACATAAATACATCTTATAGACTTGTGAGATATGTAAAGATGGTTTCCTTTTTGCGTATGACCAAGAAATGTGGGAGATTAGGACCAGGCTGATTGGGGAACTTTAATCTTTTGTTGTTAAGAAATGTAACCATATGTTGGCAGATACCTAATAATACTTACATTAGTTGAAGTTGAACCAATGTAACTATGCAGAAACCTGCAAATCAGATGTTCTACATGCACATGTTTGATAGTGAACATGCTGGCAGAAGGACAGAGCAGGGTGCTGAACCTGTAGCTTGCTGCTGCATTGTCCAGTCAACGATTAGGGACTAGGAAGTGACCCAGCTGTGTTTCTTAAAAAAAACTCAAGTTTAAAATTAAAAAACATATTCAAGTATGTATTCTTAAAGTGTTACTAAACCCACAAGAGTAAGATCAGTCTGTATATGCAGTAAAGCATGCTTGTTATACTCACTGTGGAACCTGAGGGGTTTTTCCTCTGCATTGTGTAAAAACACTGTTTGGTCCTTTCTTCTCTGTTCCTCCCCTTTGTCAAGAGACCACCACTTATCTCCAGACTGAACCGTAGGCATGCACATGCTCAATTCGGTGTATATTGCTAGACAGGGTTTCTTTTTTTTCTTGGGAGAGTGCATGTGATCACCATAGGTCCAATCAGCACTGTCCAGACAGATGTCAGGGGATTTCCATCCTCCTAGAGCACAAAGAAAACTTTTCCTACAAGCTTTAGCTAGTGCTGGGCTGGACACTGACAGAAGTCACAAGACTGCTCTAACTGCTGATGAGAAAAGGTATTTAGCAGTTTATATTTACTAAACTAATTGAATTTCCATGTTCTGTGTACTGTGGGAGACCAGATATAGTGAATACAGGGTCCTGGGGTTAGTAACACTTTAACTCAAAAAGTCCCTTCTATTGGTCTCAGCCTCCTTGTATTATTATTATTTCTTTTAGCTGCAGTTATTCAACTTTTTGTTAGAGGGTGGCAACGTTCATTCCCCATGGTCCCACTGTATGTAGCAATGTGACCACCCTTTCTTTTTGCTCCCAAGATGGAGTAGGGATATGGACTATGACATTTTATTTGTAGTGTGCATAAAACAGTACACATAACCATAAATAACATGCACTGCTAATTGCAAACAAACAGAAGTGTTGGGGAAGAGGTTCAGGAGCTCATGGAGGATGTTACATGGAAGCACATAAACACAGTGGGAAATTGTATACTCACCTCCTGCAATTTTTCTTTTTCTGGTGCATCTTCATGACAGCAAATAACGGAGGGTGGCTCAGCCCCCACAACCTGATAAGACTATAAATCAAAGACAGACCCAGCTGTCAGCAATCTCTGCAACTCTTACCATTTGGATGAAATGCTGCCATGAAGATGCACCAGGAAAGAAAAATTACGGAAAGGTGAGTATACAATTTTCCGTTCTCCTGGAGCATCATGGCAGCATACAATGGTAACTAACTCACCAGACGGGAGGACCCAAGAAATAAATGTGTAATGGTCAGTAGTGAAAGCATGAGCCTGCACTACGAACGTTCACAATTCTACTGAGGAGAGCCGAGCTGGGTATAACTAATAAAGCATAATGAAAGTGTTCCGGAAGGACCAGTTGCTGTTTTGCAAAATAGCCTCAGGAGACACTTTCCACTGTCCATGGAGTTGCCACTACCCTGGCATGACTCCTGTCCTAATCAGGTGAGGACAAAAGGCAGAATGCTGCGAGCCGGGGCTGTCTTTGATTAGTTAACCAGTCCTATCAGGTTGCAGGGGTGTAGCCCCAACTTGTTATATGCTGCCATGATGTGCTAGGAAAATAGATTAAGTACTGGATGTGTATGGATCTTTTTGGAGAATACGGATATCATTAGGGTCACTGCAACAGCAAAAAGGTAGCTCGGCTGTGCTGTGTACATTTTAGAACAGGATGGACACAAATGCAAATCCTTTTGCAGGCAAAACAGTTCCCAGATACATAATTCCATTATGTGTTTAGATATAAGCCTGGGGTTTAGGTTTTAAATGTGTAGCTATGGCAAAGATGCGCTGTTGTGTTAATATCATATTCCCTTTGGTTTTATTGGTCATCTGTTATTTTAGCCCTGCCCTTTGCATTCATACAACTAGATATGGCTACTTGATTACAAAAAAAATATGCACATCAATAGAAAGTATAATAAAAGTAATGAAACTGACTTAAACACTCTGGGAAAACAGATTATATTTTCCAAATAAAATGAAAATATATTGACCACCTTTGTCTTCAGAAAACTGAGCACACATCATATGAATAATGCATTGAACAAAGATAAAAATCAATATAATGAATGTAAATATTTTTAATTTTAGAGACTTTTGTATCATTGGTTGTAAATAAAATTAGCTGAAGGTTTAATCAATACAACAAATCATTTGGTAATGGGTGTACCAAAGGGCATATGTAAGGAATGGACATTTAAATGATATACGGTGTATTGACATGTTGCAGAAGAGAATGGGCACTAATATTCTACATCTCCTAGCTTGTGATTTTCACATTTATTGACGCTTTCTCAGTTGTGCCTTTTTTAATATGTAAAACAAATACATTTTTACAGTTATTTTACTTTTTATGTGAAAATTCTGTGAAATGCAAAAGTCATAAAAGGATAATACATTGTGTAATTTTGAAATTCAGTGCAGGTGGTAGTAACATATTTTCTTTTGCATAAATTAATATTTGTATAGCATGCTGAGCAGTAATATTGCTGTGTTCAGCTTGTTCCCCTGAAGCTATGAAGTCCTTGTAATAAGGATTTTTAGCTAGGAGTCTAACAAGTGTTTTCTTAAATATTAGTGGACTTAAAAAAGTCAGATAGTAAGGAACAAAGTGTTATAGCTCAAGGCAGCCACTGACAAAGTGGTGCAGATAAAAGCAGCCAATAATATCAAGGTGCAAAGTGTAATAGCTCATAGCAGCCAAATACATAAAAGTGTAATAGGCCAAAACAGCCAATGACAGCAAAATGCAAAGAGTAATGGCTCACAGCATCCAATGGCAAATTATATTTTATAGGTCTGATAAAATGTTTAAAGTGGTTCTAAAGGATGAAGGTTTTTGGACACACAATGCTAGCTTTGGCGTGAGCCCACGTGAGTGCCCTTATAACAAGCGGGCAGGAGGAGC